>NC_134574.1:119536859-119851177 GCF_050947875.1 Dermacentor variabilis | reverse complement strand
CAAGACATGTTTGCACAGCACAGCCTTATGCGTCGATTTGCTATTAGCGTTAGCAATTCAGCAACTGTGGGGATGCGCAGTAAGTGTCCTGCCGAGCTCAACGAGATGTACAATGCGCTTAATGATACACGATTAATAACACTTGTCCACATATACTAAGTGCGTCATGTACATAATATGCTCGACCAGCTAGCTTTGTTGAGAAGCACAACCTAGTCGGTCCAGAAGGCAAATCTTAGTGCTCTGCTCGAACAAGCCACCAACGTCCAGTACAATCTGCCAAGGTGCAAGCATGCTGAAACCAGAACAGTTATCGTTAATGCAGCCATCCTAAATGCACCTAGCATTAAAATAAACCAACAGACACCATCAGCACCTCAACAAATGTGCCCTTGAAACCCCCATTGACACTATGTATTTGCACGAATATGATGAGGTGCCTCCTGTTATGTTTGGAATCATGCTCCAAATATAACACACTTCATTCCCTGGATCCTGTACTTCAAAACGCGGTGAGTGCAGCCACTATGCATCGAAGCTTTTGCGGGAGAGCTGGCTCCCTCGGGGCAGGAAGCGTGGGTCTGTGAATAGCGGTAGTACATGCAACGTCGTGAGATGAGGCTGACAACGCAAAAGGACTCAAGTAAACTCGGCAATCTTGTCACAAGGCTTTAGGTACAATGACCCAATCCAATGCTGCAATACACAAGTGCATGGCCTTAATGTACAAACACAGCTGCCATGGCATGCACATGCTATATGGCCTACACGTTGTGCGATGCTTCACTATGCCATTAAGACCTTTTGCATAGCGCAATAGGTGACCTGTCACTACGAAACGCGCCTGCGCTGTGTGTGGCACGTGTGTAGGTGGTAGTATGCTGCAAAGGATTGTAGCGACGGACCGCCCACTGTGCTATGCTAAACGACCCCATTCCGAGCGCAATGCTACCCTTGCTTTATGCATAGCTAATTCACGCTAACATGATGTTCTTGCTTGTTTCTTTTTTTTAATTGTGACATCCATTTATGGCCTGTTCAACAGGAAAAAAGTGTGTTTCCTGGCTTGGCAGCTAAATACTTTCACTCCCTCTCTCGCGAGCACCTTTGTTCTTCTCTGGTGAACCCTGTACGTGGTCGCCCGCTGTCTTCACGCTCTATTGGAGTAACACGGCCACCACCAGTTTTGTCTGCTAAAGGGACAGAGACCTGCACAATGCCAAAGGCATGCGATGACACCCAGGCAGCACGATGTTCGTGCAGATAAAAGTGCAAGGCCCCATAGGCTAGCATCATTGTTTGGTGCATTGAACACACCTGCACTAAACTAGGCTTATTTCCTTCTTTCTTTTTTTCTAGCTTCCAAGTAGCAAGAAGCCTACCACAGTGTCATATTCGTGCAAACACACACACAGTAACGGCAAAATAATTCAATGTAAACACAACAGGCAACACGTGATTCGGGGAAAGATGGCGGGGCTCGTTCAGCACACCTCAGTGGAACAGCAGCAACCGCCGTCATCAGCTGCCGTGGAGCGACGAGCTCAACATCTTGAGGCTGACAACGCGGCGCCTCGGGTAGAAGCGCATCGAGTCAGGCAGGCGGCGCTGGCAGGTGAAGAGGAGCATCACCAGCACGACTAGGGAGAGCATCATGATGCAGACCAGTAGGGACGGCCCATCATTCTATAAGGAGGTCACAGAGGAAACACAAAGTGCACAGTGTAAGCACAATACCTTTCTTTGCTGAATGGTCAACATAAATTTTTCAATACTATGGCAAGCTGAGATAAATGGCATCGATCAGTTTTCAGCTGATAGGCAGTGCCTGTGTTTTCTTGAGCCTGTTTGTGTTGTAGTCAATAACAGCACATTTGTCCACTGTACTCAATGCAATCAAAATAGTCAAATTGACACTATGTTTTTAAATCACTTTCACTATTTCTTTTGTACTATATCTATTAGAATCCCTTCTGGTCACTGTGTCCATAACTTTTCTCATAAATCAGTGGGCAAACAGGAAAGCATCAGGCTGGAGCCATCCAGCGCCCCCACTTCTTGTCAAGGCAGCAATTGCAATGACTTCACCAGGGAAAAGACAAGTAAAGATTAGTACCGCCGTCGTAACATTGGCTCCAAACTAAGGGCACATTCAAGCTGACGAATGACAAAGGTCGCACTACGCCACAACCGATAACGGTTGGTGAAGAGGGGCAACCGATGCCTGCTCGAAATGGTGACATTCCTTCACGATGGCGTCGACAGTCGATAAGTTTCTAAAGACCAGAAGGTTGAATGCGTCGTCTGCGATGCCTTTGATAATGTGTCCAACCTTGTCCGCCTCTGGCATGGACATGTCGATTTTATGACAGAGGGTTAGGACATCCTGAATGTAGGAGACACAGGACTCGGTAGCATTTTGGGCACGCGTAGCGAGTTGT
The DNA here is from genome assembly GCF_050947875.1 of Dermacentor variabilis. NCBI lineage: Eukaryota > Metazoa > Arthropoda > Arachnida > Ixodida > Ixodidae > Dermacentor > Dermacentor variabilis. Next base: position 119,848,736 of record NC_134574.1, on the reverse strand, counting down.
TGCTTGGCGGCTAATTGTCGACCAGCCGGATTGCCAAAAACGTCTGACAGCTTCTCTTTAAACAAGTCCCAGCTGGTTAGCTCTTCTTCGTGTGTGTAAAACCACGTACGCGGTGTTCCGTCGAGGTAGAACACGACATTGGCCAGCATTTTGGTCGGATCCCACCTGCTCACCTTGCTGACCCGCTCATACATCTCCAATCATTCTTCTACGTCAACACCTTCAAGGCCGGTGAACTTGCCGGGGTCTTGTGGCTGAGGTAGAGCAACGTACTCGGTATGCGTAGTGGGCATTGTAGCTGCAGACGCGGTGCCTGCCACTGGAAGCATGGTCCCAGGCTAGGTGAGACGTCCACTGCGAAGCTTCGTGGCGAAGACGCGAACCCCGCACCTCCACCAAAATGTCACGAGTATAAATTATTTACAGGATGTATTTACATGATGCGTATATGTACAGCAGCACAGAACCTCAAGAGGCTGTTGCCACTTCGTCGTCTTTACCGTCGACGACTTTGTCCTCTTTTCTACCGTAACAATATCATGGCAAGCTGGTATGGGTATTTCAAAAGGGCGTCGTCAGCCGTCTTTCACCAAACCCAGAAACTATATCAAACTAAATGGCGATCACAAAATAGTTCAAAATACTGATAATGAGAAGTTAATATAAAATATGCTTATGTGCAGCTTATCTGACACCTTAGCACTTGTTGGACATTTTCCTCAAGATTGTGAAATGAGAGAATTTACCAATTTGGGCTTTCTCAAGGCTGCATTGAATGCACACGTTTTACACGTGAATGTCATAATTAGGTCGTTTGTGCAGCAGAGTAGTCTGCTGATTGCAATGCTAACCTTAAAAGCCTGCGTTGCCCGCCCATGAAACTAGTGCTTGTTTCACGTTTTTACTCAGGATAAGGAATAAAAAGCAGTGTGGAAGCAAACCAGCCTGTTCGGAGTGCAATTTGTGAGTGTGCTAAATTCTTATGCCTGAAGTTTCTATTTCACCTCCTTAATGGGGGCTGCAAACTAAGCAGTCGTACGTTTGTATATTTCTCTGAATGGCGAAAAACTAGAACTAAATATTCAAAACATTTAGGGAAATATAGGTTCCACAATGGCACATGTAGGTACTCATTCTTTCCACAGATAATCAGGGATTGGAATTAATTTCCCAGAGCTATTATAATTTGCACACCTAACAATTTTTCTCCTATGCGTGAAAAATATGTCTACTAGTATATATCGCGACTGTAAAGATTGCCTACAGACACCGCATTTTCTCATGAATCGGTTTTTATTAGGGGTGAGCGAATATCAAAATGTTTTAGTACGAACTGAATATGAATACGTAGCATCGAATATAGAATCAAATATTGAATAATAAGATGCACATACCTTTATTAGCAAGTTGGTTTATTTTAACATGTTGGAACATTGCAATTACACTGTCACTAGCAAAAACATTTCACTAGTAAGCCGTTATACTAAAAGATTGTGTATCTGGCTAATGTTAGCGTCGGGAAATTTAATAATTTCTGCTAGATGTCTGTTCTCGCCAACCTGTGCCTTATACTACATCAATTCGCTGTAAACTCAGAGGCATTTCCCCCTGTAGCAGTCATCACTCTGCTGTCAAACAATAAGCTCAGGATTGGGGGTGGAACCTGCAAAAGAGTGCATCCTCACTAGTCACTCATCCATGGCCTTTACTACCGAGAGGCTGGCTTCCCTGCAAAGCTTAGTTGTTCAAAGGCTAAGCTTCTGTTACAGGCTAAATTTCGTCAACAGCATAAAATTATCGCAAAATGCAGCACAAAATCAAACACACTTTCTTGGCTTAAATAGAAATAAACGCTAGGAACCATGTTTGCTCCCGCACAGCCAGGAATATATCCGATCAGTCTAGAATATTTGCATCCAATCCAATATACAAAATTTTTGAATACAGTTTTTGAGTTGGATACAAATATTAAAGATATAATATTCGATAATATTTGAAATTCTCGAATATTTGCACATCCCCAGCTTTTATGCACTTTTTTGCTCATCTTCTACTTCCATATCGTTGTTCGTTAATCTTTAAGGGCTGGCTGAGGAAAGTCACACCATCTTACTGTACTGCTCAACTATGTTTTGTTGTTAGCTGAAATATTAACAAGTGTATGAAAGTTGGTCTTTCATCTTTTGATGCAACGTATTTTCCCATGGGCTGCAACAGCCTGCATGTCGAGGTTTGCAGTAGGTATGAAATAAGTAAAATAAAATAAATATGCGCTGTGCTGCCATTAGCGCCCTTGTACTACGAGTTGCGCGTGAACATGCCAGGCAGCACGTAGCCTGCTTAAAGAGGTGACTGTCATGTCTGCAAGGAATAATCCATGCACTCTGTTGTGCCAAGTTTTGGTATCGGATGCGACTTCCTGTTAGAACCAACGATCCTCACTTCTCGTACGCCCCAAATTCGCCCATCTCCCCTCATGGGCCACTTGGATCTACAATGTTTCATTCCCTTACATCTTATCTTCATTATCGGCCCTTCCCCTCAAGTTGTTGCATCGATCAGTGACTGCCTACACTACACAGACGCTCTTAGATTCAAAAGCTGCTTTCAGGTTGCAGAGTATCCGATTCCATTGCCATTCGCATGTAAACCTAGTGAGAACGAATGAAATGTGCTCATCGTAGACTTAATTGTACACGAGTCTTGCCCCCCTGACCGTTATGGTCATTCTGCGAAGCGCGGATGTGGTGTGCGTGGTATTGCTAAATCCAAGCTGCAATGTAAAACTCCATTCAAGTGGTGGTTGCGGTCAGAATCATTCCGGCCACCCGCAGAAACCTAAAATGCCGTTTACGGAAAGCGCCGGTCTACAAAGCCTACAATGCCTGGAGGTACTCAGTGAGATCGAGTGTCGTCCACACTTTCTTGTGAAACGCACATTGGATCAGGAGGCTGTTCACGTTCTTGAAGCAGAGTGGCGACCTGCTCTAGCCAATAACGAACAGCCACAGCTTGCACAATCGAGCAAGTCTAAGACACGTCACATCGCACCTATTTCTCTATAACATGTACGGCCCGTCACATTCAATGTCTTGTTTCTCAACAGCTGGCAAAATAGTGCTGCTTCAAATTTGTCGGCATTAAATAGTTTCAACAATGCGAGAAGCGATTGCTATTACGTGATCTATTCGGAGATCAGACTTGCAGGGGTGCGACGCAGCATCTGATTATATCCAATATGGCGGCAAACAGGAGTACAATATAGTATATGTAGTGCAGCGCTGTACTTTTGTATGGGACTTCCGAGGGTCCTGGCCTGCCCCTGTTCATTTCTATGGCCCCAAACAATCATTTCGCACCCAAAATTAGCCAATGCCAGATAATTCGAACTTGGCCAGTCAGCACGCATGCACCTGACCTCTATGGTGACCCCAATAGCAACCCGTTTAGTGTCGGCGACAGTCTCGGCGGAGCTTAGCAGACGAATGCACTGAACAGATGTCACAGCCCATCGAAATGGCTATAACCAGAAGCAATAACCGTACCTGATGTTCAATGAATGTCTGATCATGATATTCACCTGATTGCAATGCACACCTCTTCTTCCACGAAAACTGGGCCAAACTTTGCCTGTGGGGTGTGATTGAATACAAAACCAAAACTGCCTTCACGGCGTTTGAGTATGCGATACCGCATAACATAGATGTACCGCGGCGAAGCTGACCTTACCAAAAAATCGTGCGGTGCAGCTGACTTCAGGAAACCGGCCACTGTTGTGCAACACATATTAATTAAACTGTTGCCAATTTTCTAGCTGAAAAATTGAATGTGCATCAGATTTCTACTTTGTTTAGAAGCTTTGACGTCATTTTTACATTAGTTTTCTACTTTGGACACATAGAAAGCGGGCACACATAGAAAGCAGGCTAGACTTGGGCAAATACTGCCAAATGAATCGGCGGTGTGTTATGGAATTTTTTCTGCATCTTGGTCATTTCGACCCACCGGATAATTCTATGAATTTTGTAGGTCCCATCAGAGTAAAATTAACAGAACTATACCTGTGTCCTTTCTGGCCTATAAGACCTGCTCTTGGGTTAAGAACAGCTTTTTTGGATAGTGTTGAAATGTAGTTTGCTAACACAACTTATTTTTCTTGTTAGTGTCCCTTTAAAGAGAACTCGCTTGCTTTCATGTGACCATGCCTCATACATTAAGAGGAAGCTTTAGCTCGGGCTCAACTTCCAACGTGGCCGATTCAAACACATGTAAAATGCAAAAACGTTTTTTCTGAGATCACCCCTTGATCGATTTTAATAAAATTTGTTGCATTTGAGAGAGAAAGCTAAATTGTAGGGACTGTTGGAAGGGGAATTTTGATTTAGGGCCTGAATTTTGTTAAAAAGATTTTCAAATATCGTAAAGCTTGAAAAGAATAGAAGCACAAAGTTTACAAATTAACAGCTCTGCATGAAGAACAGATATCGCAGTTCTGTAAACAGAGCCCATTAGATGTTTGAAATTCCATATGTCATTTTATATCCTACATGAATTTGTTACGTTGTGTACAAGGGTTCTGCAAAAGCTGTATTTGCACCTTACTAAATTAACAGCTCTGCATCAAGAACAGATATTGCGGTTCTGTAAACAGAGCCCATTAGGTGTTTGAAATTCCATATGTCATTTTATATCCTACATGAATTTGTTACGTTGTATACAAGGGTTCTGCAAAAGCTGTATTTTCACCTTACTAAATTTTTTGAGATTCATATGTAACATCAATTTTGTCTGCTTTAGATGTACCATTATCCACAATTCACAGAATTGTGTGATATGATTTTTCAATGTTGAGTAACAGAGTTGTAAATTTGATAGTTTCGTTTCCTGAAAATGTTTGACTTTGCCAGTTCTTAACAAAAAATTGGCGACCTAAATTCGAAACCAACAGTCACTAGATTTTAAGTTTTTCTTTTAAAGGGACACTAAAGGTTACCAGAAAGTCAAGTGAAAGTGGTAGAGCAATGTTCTAGAACGTCTAAGGCGTCAATATAATCGCGAACAGAGCTTTAGTAACCGAGAAATTGAGGTAAATGCATGACACGATTTGAGACCCCCCAGCGACATTCCGGAACTAGCCCGATGACGAAAGCACTCCTCATAATTTGTGTAACTAATATTCAACTACTCGTATTGAAAATATAATTTCATTTGATTATAAGACGGAAGAAAATGCTACTTGTCTACGTCTATTCGATTCTAAGAAAAAATAACATTTTGACGTTACCCTTCTGTAGTATGGGTGGTCGAAAGGTTTCGTTTTCGCTCGACTCTGCGCGCTCGACTCTGCGCCGCGAACGCTTTGGAGTTTCAGTAGTTTCGTTATCGCGTCGTGCTGTGCGGGTTCTGCTGGCTCGTGAAACTTTTATTTCGAACAAGCAGTGAGAATGCCACGTCCTTGTGTTGTCGTGGGAAGCCCTCGTTGCTTTCCCGCTCCGGAAAGCCGGTGTCGAGGCCGCCATCGTAGTACGCAACGATGCCGGCAGCGCGAGCCCTTAGCAGCAGATCACGCTCGTCAGTGCTCAAATCGCTGAAGTTGAACCCAGCATCGCGAGCCAATCTGTCGTTGTCAGGGTCCATTGCGACGAGCGTCAAAGTTTGCGTCATAGAATAAAGTACCAGCTTATGGTCGCGCGTTTCTCCTTCCGCTAGCCACCATACTCCCGCTTTCGCTCTGCTGTCGGCTCTGTCATGGCTCTGTTTCTGGCCGCGCGTTTGCATTTTGCGCAGAAAAGCCGTAGCGCCGTCTGCGGACGCCGTTCTACTCACCGATGGCGCAACGTCACTATGTGACCATGATGTCAGTACTCCTCGATCGGAGGGCGGGTGATTTGAACTGCACTAGAGGTACACGGACGCTTCAAAACGCATTTTCTCTTAAAATAAGTCTCTCCTTGGCACGAAACAAGCGTTTCGAGGTTTCTGGGATGGTATTTCAACAGTCCACGTTCACTTAATAGTAACCTTTAGTGTCCCTTTAAATGCAACAAACATCGACAAATTTGGTAGTGGTTGCAGAGAAAAACAAATCCTCCGTTTACGTGTACTGTATCTAGCTTAGAGCACCCGAGCTAAAACTTCCTCTTAGTTCGTGCTAGTGGTTATTCTGCGCACGCATTGTAAATCACGTCGACTGACCGAAGTACTACACGCTTTGCATAGAGCTTTCAAAGGGGCTCTCTGCAATGCACTAAAACATGCCTCTTGCGCAGCAGCATTGGTGGGGCACCCTCCTTCATCGCTCTAGACTCCAACTACCCTGTCATTTCAGTGCTAGTGCTTGCTGTTCTCAGCGTTATGTGATCGGAGATGCAGTGCAACCTGCTGATCGGCAAATGCATGTGGTCCAGGTCAGCCACTCCGTGTTGCATCAGTGTGCCATGGTTGGAGACGCGCAGTGTTTCACCAAGAAATGCGCCTAAATGATAACGTGAGCAGCCTATCGGGAATCATTGGCACAGTCTGCCACTGCTGACCGGAGCAACCCTGTACAATGGACGGTCGCAGGCAAAAACGTGCGCACTCAATAACGCCACATGGTGTGCCGACGCTTATTATCTGTGTCGCTGCCATGGCCACAATGGTGGCCCCGCACTTCTTGATGCCAATATGGCTGTCACTGTTCGTGGCTTACAGACAGTGATTTTTCGAGCTGAAATTTTGGTTTCAAATGTGCGCTGAAAGCTCGAGCTCCTTGTGTTTTCTTGTTCCCGTGTGTAACCATAATGACCCCTCTGGACTCGGTCGCAAAATGATAAACCAAAAATTGCTAGACGACCAAGTCATGGCCCCTTTCAGCGCCCGGTTTTTATGTCCCAGTGTACTCTTGTTCAGACGATGTGCAAAGTGGACGCACCTCGATGCTGAAGGCGAAGTGCGACTGCTGCTCCTTCCACCGTATCAGGTGCAGAAACAGAGCCTGGTATAAGGGGTGCAGCTCCTCCAGAGTTTTCTGCAAAAATAATGCAAAGGACAAGCTGTCTCACACATACAAAAAAAATTAATTTTTTTCTTTGACCCATCACAATTCGACGATGGTCTGCAGGTTTCCTTTGTGTAATAGGTGCTGCAAAGAAGATTCTGGTATATCCAAATACCAAATGATGAGGAATCAATGAATTCAAAAAGAAAACACATAACAAGCTGCAGACATGGACATGTGAACAAGCAGCACCACAAATAGGGCTAACTCGCAACAAGTTCATGTCGAAGCATATGACTGTTGTTATAATGGCCTTGTGTGTGACCTACGACAGCACGCTTCAGTGGCATCAACAAGGGCACTAACTCTTGCTGTCAGCTATGGTACGGATGAAACTGCTTCATTATCACTCATCTTGCACCTGCTCTAAACACATACATGTGTAGCATGGCACTTATAAATACATATATTATACACTTTTTTTCCAGAGTTACAGTGAAACCTCGTTAAACCGTAGTTGGCCTGAGCTCTGAAAAAGCATGTCCTAAATGGTAGTACTGCTTAACCGAAACAACGCGAGATCACCCACTTGCCTGTCGAAAACGGAACTAAGAGAGAGTGCTATAAAAGGGCATAACACCATGCAGTATTTATTCATTTCACAAAACAAAAGTATGTTACTTTCGTTTCATGCCGCAGTCGGCCAGCAGCAAAGACGGGAGCCTCAAACTCGCTCAAGCTGCGAGCCAGCTTTTCTGCCAGCCCCCTCTTCTCGGCAAGCACCCGCATGAGGTTGACATAATGCGCAGCATCTGCCACTGTCGGGCCTGAGTCGTTCATGCTGTCACTTTCTGTGTCATCCTCATCACTGTCATTGGGCGACAATTCAGCAATAACAGAGGCAACGATGGCGAAAAGTCGAACTTTGAAAAGTTGAGCCTCGTAGCCAACGCATTTTCACAGTCGCAGCAGCATTACCGACCAACTTCTCCTATGCATTCCAAAATGCCACACACCGTAGGCAACAATAGATCCCGCTCACGCTGCCCGCACCGACTTCTTCGTGCTACGTTCAACAGCACGAACAACGTCCAACTTTTCTTCTATGCTGAGCACCCAGTTTTTGTCCTATCTTGCATGACACCCAAACACGGGCCACAACGCTCCTACTCTGGCGTGGAGCCAAAATGATGCTGATGTTAATGTGGCTTCAACCTTCCATGTGCCCTCTGCACTTGCGCTTGGAGGGTGTTCTGATCTCTGAGGCTAGTTGTTCTGCCGGGCCAGCGTACCACTGCGATTTCGCGATGAAAAGTGGTAACACTATGTCTCAACCGATACGTACGCAATAAGGTGGTACGGTTTATGCGGATACAAAGCGCAATATGTTCAATGGACGCTGAGTTGGGGATTTGACTTTACTAGATTTAAAATGAAGCTACTGTTTAATTGGGTACAATTTAACGAGGTTTTACTTCATTCGTAAAAGGTAGTGTCACTAGGCCAGCAAGCACCACATTTTTCTATTCCTGCTATGAAACTGCAGCCACTGTTGCCAAGGGTCTAAAGCAAGATTCCATGCCTCAGTCACCAAACAGCACGTGAAATGAGAACAACTAGTCCATGCAACTTTGAAACGAAAGCACCATGTCCATCAATTAAGCCACAGCGTAGTTACCATATTTGCTCAGTCAAACACCTACCTTTATTTCCTGGCAAGGCTCGTTATACTAATGCGACATTAATATATGGCAGCTAAGGGAATGCAAGTGCCCATGCGGCCTTGTCAGGGCTATGGTGCATGCAACTGGTGCATGTGCTGTGATTGGACAGAGGCAAAACTTGCAGCGCTGACCTGATGTCTAGTATAGGTGCACTTTTGCACATGCGAAAAGTGGCGACTCAAACGCATCGACTCGTCGACACCTCAATTCTGGGAAGATCGTAGATATAAACAAACAAATAAATGTTGAACGTGGACGTTATGGCACCAAAAGGTAAGGGGAATGCATCGGTACACTTTCTATCAGCTTGACAAGGAATGCAGTGGCATTTCCGAGCGATAATTGTCGATAAAGTCAAGCAATGCTTTTTGATTAAATGCCAGCTGCTAGGTTGCCCTTGACACGGTCAGTCTAGTTTCTTCGTATCCCTGCCCCCTTGTGTCCTTAGATAAGTGGAAGAATTGTGGAACTTCACCAGCTTAGCCCAATTTCAGGCAGTAAGCGCATTTCATTTCTTCCAGGTCACTAAGCTCTACATTCCTCAGAGCTAGCATAGGCTTGGCTTCTGATCTTTGCAATATGTAAAGTCCCATGCAGCAGAAAACGCTACAAAGGCTCGAGGCACTCCTCTCCCTGCTTCTGTTTGCGACCAATAGTACACCATGTGTGAAAGAAAGGCATGGGGATGCGCCCTGTAATTCGATGTAACAGTAGGTTCCATACACATAGTACGTGCCAAGTTCGGAGAAACCAAATCCGGGAGATTTTCTTACTGGGAGGGGGGGGGCGTCGATTACTCCCCCATACTGACGAAGACTATTTTGTCAAGTACTGACAGTGAATCTGCACTAAGACAACTAGATTAGACTTTTTTTATTTACAGATTTACAAATGACCACATGAACATCAAGGACTTACTTCTGCAAGCATTTTGTTGCTGGTGATATTGCCTTAAACCGTTGGCCGTCTCGTTGTGAACCACAACGAGACGGCCAACTCGGCCGCACTCGGCCGCACCAACCGCGCAGCTGCAAGCACGGCCGACTCAGAGTGTTGGTCGCGGTGCAGTGCCAAGGACAACATGACCAACTTCAACGAAATAGTGAAGTGGTGCAGACTTAACAGACAGACTATGCCGCCACCTCACCCGGGACTTATCCGGAAGGAGGCAGTGTTATACAGGTAATTACAGATGGGGTCCCTGCTCACACCGGTGCTAGCTAAGCACGTGTGTTCGAGCGTATACGTGAGTGACGTGTGTAGACTGTGCGCGAAGGAGAGCCACCGTGGCTCACATCCTTTGGGACTGTAGCATAAATCCGCGAGAAGCCAGCGAGAAGACGACGATGCCGCCGCAGCTAGAGGCTGCAACGAGGAGCTATGACAAAGAGACACAACTCAAGGCCGTCCAGCAGGTATCGGCAGCTCTAGAGAGGCAGCGACCGCGTGAAACCGAGGAGAAGGGGGACCGCACCCCTAGGAAGGGGGCGGCGGCCCTCTCGGACACGCGGAAGTAGCGAGAAACCAAGACCTCAAGGAGCACAATGCACGAGACTGACGTAGTGGCCGCGTCGCGGTAGAAGCTTGTCCTCCCTGCGTGGAGGGAGCCTAACCGACTCTGCAGGCATTTTCACTAAAGTTGTTCTCTCTCTCTCTCTCTCTCTCTATTGCCTTAAAGAAGCCTTCCCAGTATGTTTGATTGTAACAAATTCAATTTCTTTGACATTTTGCAAGGAGGATGTTTCCCAGCATCTTGTCACACGTTGATCAGCAGAATTGATGCTAAATCACCACGATGCTGAGTTGCCATGCATGGCTCTGTGGTTTCGACACAATGCCCAGCATCACTTGGGTTGTCTACTGCTTTAAAAATACTTGAAGTTACTTTTGGCACTCGCACTCCTTGCTTAAAGCCACAACTGACAGTAGGCCTACCTGGTCTTAACAGAGCAAAATGTAGAAGGGACACCACAGCACCTGTGGTGTTGTCTTCTAGTCTCGGGTCCCTTCTATGTTTTGCGCTGTTAAACACCAGGATTGAAAACCAACAAACCCAAGCTGCTATTCTAGTAGGCCTACACAACATCAAAGTGGCTGACCCCGAGGAGTCTAGTGTTGCTAGCTGTTAAATGTGACATTCGCTCCCTAGATGAATGAGCCTAGGACCACTAGGGCACCCAACAAGACCGTTAGTATAAAGAGCGGCACTGCAGTCTTATACAGGTTAAATAAATAATGCACGTAAGCTTTTACTACTAATTTGTTAACAATGCTATGAGCAATGGACTTTGAAATGGATTGGATTGGGTTGGATTTTTTTGCCAATGTGGCCAGGCAAAGCACAGGACGCGGATAGAAACAGGACACAACAGCAATTTCCAGGAGATTTTCCTGTCAGCCATACAACCGGAAGAAATGGTCCAAATCTAGCAGCCCCTTGGATAATCCGGGAAACTTGGCAGGTATGCGTACATTTAGACGCTTTGCATTATTTAGCGCAGCCTGGACAGCAGCAGTGGCCACTTGTTTTGTTTGGTGCGCATGCTAAAGCACTGCAGATGGGTACAGGTAGAGTATTCGTGCATGCGGACATCCGACGTTTTCATTTTGGAGAGCTGACGACTTTCCGCTTCATTAATGGCATGCGTCGTGGATTCGTATCCACACCGAGTTAGTGCCAATGCAGGCACAAGGACAAGAAACAACAGCTCTCACTGCCACAGTTCGTAGAAAATACAGCTAGTGCTGATGACTTATAACTCATGATGTGTAGCCAGATATGAATTACCTTGAGCGAAACGCTGTCGGGATTCAGCTGCCGGAAGCAATCAGTACTTGCGGCGCCGCCAAGCTCTTCCCAGAGGCCGATAGACAAGGAAAACGGAACCTGCGGATAGGGACAAAGAATTTCACCATGCCAGCACACCCACTTGATGCAACCAGGATAAAGTCACACTGCACAAAGGCTTCACGGTAGCAGTACAACCCTTTTCCATAAAGCGCTTAGAAAATTTCGTGCTCCCTAGCTTCAGCAATGGAGCTGTCACATTTTGAACGCATAGTAGCCCTGCACTTGTGTCTACCGTTTTATTCCTCCATGTGCGTGCACAGTGAGTGCATCTGATGGATGATGTTGCTTCTGATAGTAAAGTGCCTCGAACTCAAGATTTATTCTTTTCTTTTACTTTTTGAGTAGCAGGAACCACCTTTTGGAGCACATTAGTGAAAACATAGCACGATTTGCCTTTTGGAGCAATTGCAGTAGCTATCACATTACTGCTGAATGTTGTCACTGATTGTATAGCGAAAAAATCTTGTCTAATCAGATTGCATTGTGATGTGAATAGTGGTGTACATTCTGGAACATATGCAAGCACCAGTGATTATACTGGAGTGTATGATGACTCATGTAAAATAGCCAAATCACTTGACATGTAGATCAGATTTTCACGACGAGCATATGCTTTGAGGGTGACTTTTATTTTAGGGGGGGGGGTACAAGTTCACATGATAAAGAGTCAGATTCATGCCTCACATTTTTTGGCCTTGCCTGGTTCCTCACTACCACTACAATGTGACAATGTGTAAGCGTGCGTCCGACTAAAGAATTTACAACTTGGGTGCAGATAAAAAATTGCCACCTTGCGCACTCCGGCCATGAAGTCTAAAGCCGTTCCATTGAGCGGCCTTGGAAGCAGATATCGTGCCTGTCCGTAGATAAACCGTGGCTTGACAGCCCAAGCAACTTCCTTGGCGAATGCCGTCATTGCTTCCAGGTTGGCTGGCTTGCGACTGAGCATCCCAGGCTGTACACCTGAAAAAATGTACACAGTCTCTGTGAGGCACGTTCTCTTATCACAGTAACTATTCTGCTCTTTCTTTCTTGGCACATACGTAACAACCCGCTAATTGTTTCTTGCTTGCTGTAGAGATCAGGCACAATGTACAATCTTATTAACTCGAGACTTGCTGTCATGTCAACATGTAAACGGGGGCTAAGGATCTTTCAAGACACATTTGTGACTTGTCTTTTGAGCCTCCCCTCATGTAGTATATGAAAATAAGAAATGCTAGCAACAAGTACTATCCCAGATGATGATTCCCAATCGCATCCCCTTTGAGACAAGGTGGCAACAAATGTAGTCACTCAGCCTGCCTGATCTAATCAAGTTATATTACATCTATTGCAGTGTGGCATTTGCCTATATCTACTATATACCACTTTTATTCATTAAAAGCTTTATTGCCACACAGTACAACTGTTGATACCTGTAACGACCCATCTCATGTTAGATCTCATGCCTACTTTATCTCCACCAACATTAGAGAGATACTTGAACAGACCCCCAAGACGCTTGAATGGTGCCTTCTAATGAGCGGTGTCACACAGGGGTGCACTGCTACCCAATTGGGAACTGCTGAAGTTGCATTAGGAAAGATGCAACATAAATGGCGTCCAAATCTTCTGTAACCCTCAAAATTGTGTTTACTTGGGCTATTCATATTCAGTACATCGCTTATTGTAAAAGAAAAAAACAGCGCAAAGACGAGACACACAGAGGACAAGTGCTGAACAAACAGCCATTGCTTTATATTGCGTGTACACACCTTATGTACGCAACGAAGTGCAGACACAACCAGAAAGGCAAGGGTAAGCTATGCTTCAGAGGTTCTGTCTACCAACAATATCGAGGCGTAAGATGCTCTTTCTAATGCGGCTGTAGTTATGGCACACTTACGCACTTGTCTACTCTTTGCAAAATCATGTAGGCTTTGTTCCCGGTACATTGTTAAGATATAGCAAAAGCTCGGACTTCGGAAAACAACTGCAGTCTTTAAAATGGCCATGACCTCAATGCACAATATTTAGTAAATAAGCAGGCATGCCCACACAGACACTAATTTTCCCCATACCTTATGAATGTACAGGGAACCAAAGGAATGAGAGATGTGGGCAGCCCACATGATTCTGCAATGAGACAAGTGTTTAAGTGAAACATCACTACAGCTGCATTAGAAAGAGCTTCTGTGTCTTAGACCCTGATATTTGGTAGACACAATCTTGCAAACGTAGTTTACGCTTGCTTTTCTGGTTGGGCCTGCGTTTTGTTATGTACATAAGAAGTGGTCACGTAATAAAGCAATGGTTGATAGTTGAGCACTTTGTTGTTTCTGTTTCTGGCCCTCTGTGTCATGTCCTTGGGCTGTTTTTTCCCAACCAGTAGAAGCTCGTTCGTACGTTTTTGAAAAAAAAACGCGCTAATCAAGAAAACGTAGGAACAGCAGTAACAAACGATTTGACAGACTCAACTGTGGTTGCCATCTGCGTAATGAGAAATATTGTGCAGAGAACCCGAAACATGTCGAGATGGTGGGGCTGCAGCAGCCCAACACGCATTTTGCTGTTTTCATATTGCGTAGTGTTTTAAGACAGCCACAGGGAACCAAAACGAAATCGTGCCGGTGGGTGACACTGGATGCTGCCAGGCTGAAACATGGCGCTCCTATTTCGCCGCCTGCAGTAGCGAATGGCAGCAAGTTTGGGTTATTGCCCATTGCCCACTAAAAGCATGCAGTGCCCTTCCAATGGCACCACTTCGTGTGAAACAGATAGGTGAAGATGCTTATCACAATAGGGTTGATGGCGATAGCTGTGAATGCGACAACCCAAGAGGAGTTTTGTTGGTATCAGAATGAGAAACTGCATGAGTGCGAACCGGCGCTTTCACGTGAGATTGGCGGGCAAGTATTGCATTGAAGCTGCTACGGTGGGCAGCTACTGTCCTCAATTGTGTGCGGCTCGCGCATTTCCTTGTTTGCATGGGATCTAGCGGCAGGAAAACGTATCATAATATCACAGTTCGGCGATGTACTGAACATTGGTGCCGAAAGACCATGTCTTCCGGGAATGTAGGAACCGGTAAAAAATAAGCATAACTCTATTGGGTCATTTTCGATGTTTTCGATTGCTATTGTAGTCACCAGGAAATCGTGCACAGCGGGAACATATCAACGAGGCTCTACTGCATACATCACCCTCAAACATATTCTTCAAGCACACAGTATGTTCCAGTGGCCAAACAAGTGGTGCTGTTCACACTGTGCTACTGCCCTGTTCCTCCCAGTCTCATGTCTCTGCTCCTGGTTGAGCCAACGAAGTGAGCCACAAATGTTCCAGCACTAGCGACAGTCATAAAGCGCTAACAGCAGCAATAAATAGTTCTAGTGTGAACGTATTTGTTTTAAGCTAATAGAATTTGTTTTACTGTAAAGCTCGGTAATGCATTGTCTTTTACGGAGCATTGCTGTAGTAATAAATGACCCCAATGAGGTACAAACAAGGAACTCCTAGGTAACAGCATTTCATTGAAAGCAAATGCTTATGTCCACCTAGTAAAGAAATGTCGCTGTAGCACAGTGGAATAAGGGCACATTAAGGACAAGACATACAAGCACTACTTAACGCCAGGTTAGAAACAAATACAAATTGCATTTGAAGCAGAACTTTGGAAGCTAGTTCCTTGTTCAGGTAAGGATAGTAATTTTATTGGCTGTAGAAACTTTTGAACATTCGCTTACTAGCTAAATTAAAAAGCATGGCGTCACGCGCACACAAGCAAGCATGAACATGTCTCACTCGATGACCGCAAGAACCCTTTATCAAAACGCTGGAGCGAGGAAATGCGATAGCAGGAACAAGGGAATTGACCTTCGTGCGGCCTCTTGCTTCAACGCCAACTAAGCGATGAGAAAACAGCGCAGTGTGCCTAGATACGTAAACTCTTGTTGCCGTCACAGATCGCTTTCAAGATAGCAGCTGCACAGGCGCGCCATACGTAGCAGCGGCCGGTGTAGAACGCTTCTCCTGTTTGCGCCAGTCCCGCACGCAAGTTTCGGGAACTCCGTACGCCCGTGATGCCGGCCTGATTTCCGTCCCTCTCCGCACACGCAATCGCTTTCCTTTTAAATGTGGCGTCGTGATGAACTCGGCATGTCTGTGCAGTCGGCACTTTCGTGCTGATAGAGCAAACGCAGAAAATGGGAAGACGGACGATGCACTAACCTAAGCCAAAAGAAGCACTGCCTAAGCACACGTACTGCAGTACATGGAGGAAGCTATGGCAGCTAGACTTGAAACACGTACAAGGCGGCCATTTTGAAATGTCGATGGCGATATTGTAACGCAGATTTAGGGTCGTATTCGATTCTAATGTGCACGATTCTGATGTGTGTGTAGAGTCTACATTTGCTACAACGAACCCGTATACAGCAGACTTTCGGAGATAATGGACCATATTTTAACCTTAGTTTGCTCTACCTATTTTATTAATACAACAAAGTTCGCTTTCAACGGATCGCGTTACAATGGACTATTGGCTACAGCTGACGAAATTAGCAGCAATTTTCGTCAAAACTGGGCGTATAAAATGTACTTTTGCCGTGCCTATACGGGCTAACAACAGACTTGACCATACTGGTGTCTGCATGCCTAAGCCATGACAAGTTTAAAATGTGGCTGGCAACATTGGCGGCCTCTGGCCAAGCCAGCCTCTAGCCAAGCCAGTCTGAGGGCATGTTGATCCCGCACAGTGTTCCCATGCTGGTCAGTTGTGCTAGACCGCAAATGCGGAGATAATGTCATCATAAAAAAGGGAAGGAAATTTCACCGAGCAACAAGATTATGATAGTGGATACAGTTGCATGTGGTGAAAAGCAGGCAGACATTGCAAAAACGATTGAGACTATCAATGCACACCGTTAGTTCAATTACGAACAAGAAAGGCTTTGCCAGCAAGCAAGTGTGAGGGAAATTAATCCTAAGCACTTGAGACTACGTGAGGCAACACACCCGAATGTTGAGATCGCACTTTTGATGTGGCTGCGTGATGCCCAAGCTCACAATATTCCAGTGAATGGACTATTGTTGGGGAAGTGAGTGGAACAGCTAGCCACACTCCTCGGACACAGCGGTGTCACTTTCAGTGATGGATGGCTGGATCGTTTCAAGGCAAGGCACGATGTGACATTCATGCAAGTCTGCGGTGAGCGCAACAGCGCAAGTGTGGACGTTGTCTCCGAATGGAAAGCAAATGAGCTGTCAAAGGTTCTTGCCAGGTACGAGAATACGAGGACAAGGACAGATTTAATGCAGGCAAAAGTGGTATGTTTTATAAGGCAAAACCAAACAAAACGTACGTGGTTCCCGGCAACCACTGTCATGGTGGTAAGCAGTCCAAGGAACGTTTGACCGTGTTGTTTTGTTGCAACATGGACAAGACAGAAAAACGAAAACTGCTGTTTATTGGAAAATCAAAACAGCCTCACGCCTTGTGGCAGGTAAAGGATATGGCAGTTGACTGGACTGATAAGACAAAGTCATGGATAACGACAGACCTCTTCAACACCTGGCTGCAGCAGTTTGATAGGCAAATGATCAAGCAGAAGAGGAAGGTATTGCTTTTTTTTTGGACAACCGCTAAAGCCACATGAAGCCACCCAAGCTTGAAGCAAATGAGCTGGCTTACCTTCCCCCAAACACGGCATCAGTACTCCAGCCAATCTATCAACGTGTCGTACACTCCCTGAAGACTGCCTACCGTACAGGCCTTGTCGATCGCCTGCTCTTCGACATGCAATGTAGTCGGGAATCGAAAATAGACATCGGATTCCCAGTCGAAGTGTCGGCAAGCATTTGGCAAAAGCTGAAAACTGATATCATCAAAACCTGCTTCAGGAAGGCAGGTTTTCAGAGAAATGATGGGACTGCCTTTGAGGAGTCATCTGTCCTGGATGATGAACCATCAGCGTGGCGTCAGGTCAGGGAGGCATTAGGAGCAGAGAGCTTCTCTGACTTTGCCACATTTGACAACGGTGTTGTCGATAACGAGCAAATGATGGACGAGAAGGTGAGAGCCGTGACTGAAGGCCATTCCGAGCTGTACCAGACAATGACAGCAGGCAAGTAAATGAGTCTCATGCGGACAGGCTGACTTCACAGCAAGTGACTGACCACATCGAAACAGTGAAAGAATACTTTCAGCAGCAGTAAGACGACTGCTCCGTTCAAGGGGTGCAGCTGACTGAAATGCGGCGCAAATTGACTGCATCAACCCTCAAGAGAGGCCGCCAATCTCTCATCACCAAGTTCTCTTCAATACAAATGTGAACAAAGAGCTTTTGTTTGTTTGTTACTTCGGACATTCGTCACTCACTCATCGCAACAATGTTGTTAGACATTGTGACCAAAATTTCGGAAGTGAGGCATTCTGGTGCTCCAACCCTATGTCCCAGTGTATTCCAGTGGCAATTTATAATAAGTTATTATTGTGAGAGGTGTGTTGATATGAATATGTTAATTTACATTAGAATTAGAGTTATGGATATGCGCATTCAAATTTGCCACACACGATTGGCCCAGGCCTCACTGACATTGCGCGGTGGACGAAGTTGGCGTGGCCTAGGCCACTCACGCGCAATGAAATTGAACGCATGCTTCAAATAACAATCTCCGACTGCGCCCCTCAGTGCACTGCACGCAACTTTTTCTGCCAAACGTGTGGAAAGTACGCATGGATGTGTTCGTGAATAGTTCCCTTTCTTTTTCTATCTGACGATGTTTTGCGGTGTTCAGACGGTAGTGAAAACATGCAACTGTTCAATGATCTTTTGGTGTTTCGGCGGTGGCCTCCAGTTTTGGACATCATGTTCTTAGGATAAAACAGACATTTTTTGCCGGATTATCAGGGTCTGTTGTAAAGAGTCGACCTTATATGATGGCTACACTACGTGGTGTGAATTTTGTGTTCAAGGGGCTAATGACTGAGGCCAGCGAGAGTCTCACATAACACAGCATCTACTATAGAAATTAAATTCAGGGTTTTCATGTGCCAAAACCACAATCTGATATCAGACACACTGTAATGAAACACTTCGAATGAATTTTGACCACTTGGGTTTTTTTGATGCATGTTGAAATTTAAGTAAATGAGCATTTTTGCATTTAGCCCCTATCGAAATGTGGCCGCCGCCGCGACTCGAATCAAGCCAATGACCTCGCAAAAAGGAAAAAGTTTGTAGCATTCTGTGCTGCTGTAAAGGAGGCTCATTACAGTCAACGCATAAACTCTGGACAGGTGATGTTCTGTCAGCAGCGTGACACTAAACCCGGTAAGCTACCATACCAGTCAGCAATTCCGAGCAGTTTAGCACAGAAGGCTAAAAATTCTGAATATTGTATCGTTTTGTCCACTCCAGTATATGAAAGCCCTTCCAAGTTCCAAAACAACTGTACCTGCATATGGTAGGTGGATCTCTCGGGTGCCTGAACGGAAGGCGACGAACGCATCGTACTGTTGCACCCGGCTCAGGTTCAGCAAAACTTGGGTCTCTGCTTCCGCTGTAAGCACACAATATCACAGCGTGGTTTACAGCAGTCCTCGTGGGAAAAAAAAATCAAGGTTCATTTCAAGGAGTCCAACTCTCTGGAAGAATGTTTTCAAGGACTATAGCAAGATTGCACATGACAGTGCGATTAAAGTATGTCACTGTTTCAAACTTTTCTTTTTACTCATAAGTAAGGAAGTACACACAAGGGCCCCAGGATACTCCAGGGAACCGCTGGAAAATTTGTGAAATCTTTGGTTGGTTGGCTGGTTAACTTGGGTTTAATGGCACAAAGGCAACTAAGGTCATGCTGTGTCAGTCACAAGACAAAAGGAAACACAACGTTAGAGCAGGTGAACCTGCATTACATTATAGTTGGCGTAAATAACCAGTTTTCTCTAAAATGTCGAACAGGTGAGTAAATGGCACTAGGGGGTTGTGTAAAAACCGCCATCTCTGTGCGTCGATATGTAGAGATGTCATTAGGATGTGTATGACTAAGAGGTTCAAGGCATTTTTTGCAATTTGGCAGGCTTTCTCTCGAAGGAGAAAATTGTGAATTAGATGTGTGCGTCCAATCCGAAGTCGACACAAGATCGCCTCATAGAAGCATTGCTGGTGACTACTGCATGACTTTTACTCGCCAATTACAGGCTTAGCAAGATGTAGCTTGCTGTTTAAATAACGGTCCTATTCGTGTTGCCATTTTGACGTCGAGGCCTTCCGAATTGCATTGATACTATCTTTGCATGGAAGTGTTGTGCTTATGTTTTTGTACACTGCCATTGATTCACATCTATTCGCTGCTTCGTTACTCAGTATCCCAACATGGCTTGGTACCCAGCAAAACCTAATTGATCTGCCGTATTTGTTTGACATTAATGTCTTTCAAATATCCCCTAATAGGGGTTCACATTCGGATTTCACTTGTAGAGCCTTGAGTATGGTTAATGAATCTGTGTGTATGACTGTGTTTTCGTGTTTGTCAGTGATGATCTTTTTAAAGGGACCCTGAAACGATTCTGACGATTTTCTACAAACGTGCTGAGTCGTTAGAGTAGGTCCTTCTGATCATTAATTGACACATCTAAGTGCTCCACATAAAGCCTGTAATTAATTATAAGGTTTTAAAAACACACATCGCTGCCGATCGCAGCACACTGCATGGTGGAATTTTAGGCCACCCCTACCAATATGACGTAAATCCCCCATATGACGTCAGTGGGGCGAGCTACCCGATTGGCTGACCAGGGCGCGTGATCGATCATTTTTCCAACTTTATGGTAAACAAATGATGTTCGTAATAGTTGGAATGTTAGTTTGTTTTTACAAAAAGAAAGTAACATAAAGAGAATGCACAAGAACAATTTTTCAGTACACTTAAGCACTTCTGGCACACAGCAAGTGTCGTCTGCTTGTGTTACAACGGGCTATGTCTTTGACGAGAGCTCCGCCGGCAGTGTCGGTTTGTCTTTTCGCGAGCGCTATGATTCGAATTTGTTGCGCTGTGGTCTCAAAACGTAGCGACTGGCAATATGCCAAGCTGCGTCATCGTGTGCCTCTGCAAGCCAGTAGACGAGCGGACTGGCTGCAGGGCATCGGACTTCCACTATCCGATCAGCGCCAGGATTTGCGCAATTGCGGCCGTCATTTTACACCGGAAGATTACTAACGCAATAACGTTTCGAGAGTCCGATATTAGGGTAAACGCAAGCGCAAAGGGGACAGGGCCTGGCCGTGTCCCCTTGCATGTCGTTTTGTGGGATGAACAGAAGCGCAAATGTGAATGGTCTGCACGGTGCAGCCACCTGGTGGCATAGAGCTCAACCAGACACGGTAGCAGTAACAAAATGTATTCTTCTTTGCTGCTGGTGTAAATTTTTTGCAGGCGTGTAACTACTTAAGTTAACACGTTGTTTTGTAAATGTTTAAAATGTTTTACACTAGGTTAAAACAATATTAGCTCCTTCTTTGGCTGGTTAAGCTCTGCGCCAATGGGTGGCTGGACCGTGGAGACCGATCAGGCAGCTCACGTACATCTACGCTAAAGTTCCTTTATCAGCTTGAGTTTATGCTTTCACGGTCCCGTCGAAACATTCCGCTAGTGTGTGGTTACCGGAATACCAGACACGTTCGGCGCTGCGACAGAATGCTCGCAACGCATGCTGCTTCGATAGCTCTCGCTTGGGGTCGACGGCCAAACGGCTAGCGGAGAGGTTTTGCACGGGCGGGGACGGGATCCAAAACAAACGGAGTGGACGATGTGACGTTGCATAGTGACGCAGAACCAGTGAAGGCGGAGCTTAGCCCCGAACGCTCGGCGAACGAGTTGAGGAGGAAAAGCATGGCTAGGGAGGAGTAACTTGTAATCACTTGTAGTTCCATTAATACGTAACGCTTCACTTAAATTATGGTGCGAATGTTCTACTTAAGCTGTACGCTATGCATCTACAAAATTTGTCTGAACCATTTCAGCAGCCCTTTAACTACCTTTAACTACCGTCCATATTGCTTATACTTAGGTATGCTGTGGTAATTGAATACTTGTTTCCTAATTTTCTATTACAGCCCCAACCCATGAGTTCTTTTGTTTTAAAGCCATCAGTATAAAAGTCAATGTAGTTTTTATATTTGCCATGAAGAGCACAGAATTATTGTTTAATGCGTTCATGTGGGGTGTCTCTTCTCTTTAAATGTGTCAATGTCCAGTCAAATAACGATGCGAAATCGTACCCCAGGGCCAAACGCTGCGGCTTTCTGGCAACCTGGAGGACTTTGCAAGGAATGTAATAATCCCGACAATAGTCCTCATATCGCACGACAAGCGGCTTGATCACGTTTGGTTTATTTGTATAGTGTAAGCATGAGTTGCACTGTGTGACAATGTTGAAGCATATGTATTGTGATGAGCACTGGATTCTGAGTACGTAGAAAAAAGGTTAGTAGCGTCCTGTGCTGCTGTAAAGGAGGCTCACTACAATCAACGTATAAACTCTGGACAGGCAATCTTCTGTAAGCACCATTTGCCAGTCATAGTCCAAGGTTATCAATTGAGTCGTCTGATGTAAGACTGTCTGGTTGAACGATATATGATGCTACCATAGTCTAACATGCTACATACTAAAGTGCGGTAGATGTGTAGCAAGCATTTACGGTCAGAGCACCAGTGCTTCCGGCACAGGTCTTTCAGGACGTTAAGTGGATTGTTCGCTTTAATTTTAAGACTATTTGTGTGCTCGACAAAAGTTCAACTTTTTATCAAACAGAACACCCAGAAACTTGAGTCCTTGTTTTAGTGGTAGACTGTCTTCCTGTAGCTTAAGGAGGGGATCTGATTGCAGGCCTCTTTTTTGTGAAAAGACAACACTAATAATTTTTCCACTTGAGAAGCGAAAACCATTTTCAGAAGCCCACTGCGTCAATTTGTTTAATGCAATTTGGATTTGCCATTCACAGGTTGCCAAGTTCGATGCACAACATGCAATTTGTAGATCATCCACATATAATGAGTGCATTATAGAGGATGGAATTACATTATTGACTGTGTTCATTTTCACCACAAACAATGTTGTGCTTAATACATAACCCTCTGGCACACCATTTTCCTGAATTAATACGCGTGACAGCACCATTCCTAAACTCCCTTGGAATGTTCGGTCGGACATGAAATCGGCTAGACATTTAAGCATTCTACTGTGAATCCATAAATCCGCTATGTCCCTTAAAATACTAAACCTCCATGTTGTGTTGTACACCTTTTCTAGTTCAAAGAAAACTGTGAGACAGTATTGGTTGTGTAGAAAAAGGCCGCACGCATCTCGTGTTCTAGCCGGATTGGGCGATCTGTTGTAGAGGAACCTTTCTTGTACCCACACTGATGATTATCCAGCAGGTTCTTCGTTTCGAGAACGTATGTCAATCTGATGTTCATAATAGCTTCATAAGACTTCGCAAGACAGCTTGTGAGTGCTATAGGTCTGTAGCTTGTTGCTGTTGTTAGATGCTTTCCAGCTTTCAAGAAAGGGATTTTAATGGCCTTTTTCCACTCATTTGGCATTTTTCCCATTTTCCAGATTATGTTGAAAAAATGGAGCAAAGTCTCAACTGCTTCAGGGGATAGGTGAGCGAGCATTGTGTAATGTACTCTGTCCGGACCAGGTGCTGTTTATTTGCCAGTAGTTAGTACTCTGTTGATTTCTGGGAGTGTTACGGGGGCATTATATGAGCTCTTAGAACTTCCTGTTGTTGGAAGCTTTTGTTTTTCTGCTGATTGTTTATATCCTTGAAATGTAGCAGAATAGTTCATTGAGCTTGATATGTTATGAAAATGCTGCCCTAATATGTTTGCTTCTTATTTTAAGTTTGTTTGGATACCTGGGGGCGAGAGTTTGGGGATCGTGTAAGGAGCATAGTCACCTCTAAACTTATGAACCTGATCCCACATTCTTTTGGAAGTTATCGAGCTATTTATGCGTGATACGTAGCTTTTCCAAGACTCTTTTTTGGCTTACCTGCGTGTGTAGCTGGCTTTCGCTTTTTTGAAAGAGAGGAGGTTATCATGTGTTGGATATCGTCGAAAGATACCCCGTGCTTTGTTTCGCAGTTTTATAGTTTCGATACATTTATCCGTCCACCAAGGTTTTAATTTTTTTCTCAAGAGGCCGGAGGACTGTGGGGTTATATGTTCTGCTACAGCAAGTATACAAGCCGCAATCTTTTCATTCATTTCGTCTATCGTTAACTCAGCTGATATGTTATCCAACTGGCCTTTTCAGTGAAAAGGGGGTTAGCCTGCTAGGTGGAATTTCCGACGGGGTGACCTTAATGGTATTGCAGGGAAAGGAGATGTTTTTTTTTTAATGATACATACCAGGTACGTGGTAAGTACCATAGGGATTGTCGATAATGCTCCACTGAAAATCGGTAAACAGAGATGGAAATTGTTGATAATGCTCCACTGAAAATCGGTAAACAGAGATGGAAAGCACAGCGCCAGATCTAGACAGCTTATAGCTCCTGTGCTTGGGGAGCAGTAGGTTGCAGCACCAGTGTTTAAAAGGCATATGTTATTTGTCAGGATAAAATCTTCAAATGTTTGTCCCCTGGTGTCAGTTGTTTTGCTACCCCATAACGTGTTACGTGCGTTAAAATCACCCGCTATTAAAAAAGTTCAGGTAGCTGGTTTAAAATTAACTCCACATCTTTCACTGTAAAATGCAAATGCGGTGGGATGTATACTGAACAAATGGTGATGGTTTTGTGCGCTGAAACATTGACAGCAACAGCTTCTATGCGACTGTTAATGGAAACTTCTCCAGCTGCAATACCGTCCAGTAGAACAATGGCTACACCACTCGAAAGCCGGCTCACCTGAGTATGGTGTCGCTGTACAATAATGAAGCATTTAACATTTCTTTTGTGTTTTTCGCCTAGGTTTGTTTCCTGTAAGCACAAGACCACAGGAAAGAAGTTACTTAACATGTCTTTGATGTCACCTAAGTTGTGTAAGAGCCCTCTACAATTCCAGTAGACAATAAAAGCCATTTTGAAACTGAAAGGTAAAAAGTGACATTAAAAGTGAATGAGAATAAGACGTTAGGTGACAGATCTGGAGAAAGTTAATACAAAGGAGCGATAACGTTTAGGTTATCAGTTTCTTATTTAACGTGGTGATTGGGAGTTTGCCCCTCTTTCCACGCTCGAGACAGTGCTTGTCCTTCAGCATAGATGACACCAGGGCTTTTGGGTCGACCTCCATTGCTCTCTCTGAAGCGCTAGAGAACCGAGAGTTGGGCGCCTAGACAGGTGTCTCGGGCCTTGGGGTTCGTTTGATTTTAGGGCCCTGCGGGACTGGTGTATGCAGAGCCTTTGAAAAGGATGGAGCAGCATTGGCTGCTTTCACCATGGGGGCGGGAGGGGGTCACTGCAGGACCCCTGTGTGTGGGCTCGGAGGACTCCTGAGGCCTCTGTGACGCTGCCCCCACCTGCGTCACATCGGTATAACTTCTTCGCGAAAGGTATGACAATCCCTTTCTTGCTTCAAAGGATGAGATTTTTTCTTTAACAGTTAGTGTAATTACTTCTTTTTCTTTTTTCCAATGAGGGCAAGACCACGAGTAGGCTGGATAGTCTCCTTTGCAATTAACGAAATGTGGAAAAGTGCAATTGTCGGAGTGGTGATCGTTGGAACTGCATTTAGCACTGGTTGTTTGTCCTCGGCATGCACGTCAAACATTTCCAACCCTTTGGCATTTGAAACATCGTCTGGGGTTCCAAATATATGGTCTGACATTTACTTTTACGTAACCTGCGTCCAGCGAGGTAGGCATTACGCTTGTTCCAAAGGTGAGTATAACGTGTTTTGTCGGGATTTCTTGGTCATTTCTGCGGATGGAAATTCTGTGTACTTTGGTAACGTCTTGTTCCTAGTAACCTTCCAGCAGTTTCTCCTCGCTCAAGCCAAGAAAGTCCCCCTCAGATATCACACCCTTGCTTGTATTTAGTTTTCTGCGGGCTGAAATTTTCACTGTCACATTGCCAATACCGGTAAGTTCCGAGAGCTTTTGTGCTTGATATTTCTCATTTAGTTCTAGGAAGAGGTCCCCGGTAGACATTTTTGAGGCGTTGCATGTCGGTCCGATTTTGTCTTTCAGACACTTGGCCACCAGGAGTGGAAAGCTTTTTTACTGGTATGTTGTTTTCGCTGTGGACTACATAGTACATGGGAAGTGATGGAGCGTTACTCTGAAAGGAGAACTGGAACGGTGCTTCGGTGTGGCATCTTTTCGAACGCTGATCATAGACAACAGGAGTTTGCGCTGCCATAAGAAAATGTGTATGTACGGCAAGAGCGCCGACCGCTCACCACAGAGCTTAACGAGGTGAAGTTGCAGAGCTTGTTTGTAAGTCTGCACAATGCCTATCGTACGCCATCACTATAACCAAATATGGCGTACCCTAGGTAGACTAGCCATACAGGTTTAACCCTTATCGCTAAAGAGAAAGGAAGTAAATGGAAGAGAGAAAAAGACATGCAAGGCCAATATGAGGAGGGACAGACAGGAAAAGGCGACTGCCGTTTTCCTCCAGGTGGGTCAGTCTGGAGGTGCCATCTGTGTGAAGCAGTGGCCAAAGAGGTGTGCCGCCTCCACCGGGTCTGAAACCACCTTAAAGGTCTGAAAACCTGGCATCGGCTCAACTCAAAGGATCTCCCTTTCTCCAGACACGGCTAAGCCGCCCACGGCTACACGCAGGAAGGTCCAATCCACATGTGCTCAGGCACGTGGAGTTGCATTTGTGAAATATTTGATAAGCATTTAGCAGCATCAGCCTTTAAAAAGCACTTTAAGAAGCGCTCCCCATAAGTGTCCCTAATGTCCTGTGACTAATTCAAGCCCTGTCAATCTTCTCTGCATTTTGGTGTGCTGCTTGTCTACAGCGACTTTCTTCATCACAGTCAGTGGGGGACAAAGTGTTCCTGCCAAAAGTGTGACCACTCTCATACTGGAGCCAGACATTACATATGACACAATTTATTCAGCGTCCCCATGCTCCAACCATGCTCCCCATGCTCCATGACGCTGGTTAAGCATAGCCATTTAAATTTTTCTTCATTACTAACTTTTGTTATCTTTGTAACAAACCAGAAACAAGTTATCATTCTTTTTCTTCTGTTATACTGATTTTCCACATACTGCAGAATGTTTCTGGTATTTCACATTAGAAATCTAGGCTCAAATGTACTGACATCAAACCTAGTATCCCTTGGCACATGTCAGTCGGGTAACAGCCGCAGGCACAATACAGCAGTGCTGCACAAGCTCACTGAAGCAACTGGAAGGTTACATTGCTACCAGTGCTAATCATTGTACACTCAAACTTTTTTTGTAGAATGCTAAACTGATATTCTGTTGTCTGTATGGTACCCAACATTTCCTTTTTGATATTTAGAAGTGACGCACTGTGGTCAATGAGCAATGCATGCCACGTGAAAGAAAAAAAAATGAAAGGATAGTTTACAGGGCATTTGAAGAGCAATAGAAATCCCGAGCAAACTGCAGGAATAGGTATGGTGCCAATGTGGAAGTCGTGGAACCGGAGTGAGGAACCCATGATGTCGGACCAGCCTCGGCATCACGTCGACGTCCTGTGGCTCCGCAATAGGGACTTTGGCCAAGGTTGCCATCAACAACAACTGGCCCCTTCCTGTGCTACAAGGATGACCCTTTCGTTGGTGCCGTGACCGACATCTGGCCACATGCTATATCATGGCAGCAGCTACTGACACTTTTACTTCTGAAAAGCGAGTTTCAAGAATTAATTTTAGGTTAGATAATCAGTATTGTAATAAAGTGAAGGTATTCAGATATTCGTGTTCTGCCAAGTGGAACACAAAGCAAGAGATTGCACACACTGCCCTGTATAGTGTGTGCACTTGTTTTGTTAGCTTGTTCTGTTCGACATTAAGTAATAGATGTGCATCTTATTTTTTTTTTTCACTGTTAGCTGTGTTCACGCTACATCTAATACATCAAATGCTGTGACACCATGCATACCGGTCATCAGGTGTTTATCCAAGTCCCAGGTGAAGAGGGAGTCCACCTTGGCTCCTGATGCTGTACCATCGAAGCAGTAATTGCCTGTCCGCTCAGCGTGGTTAAAGCCGTCGGGATTCACCATGACGATGACGTGCAAGTCTACTTTGGATAGGAGCGTCCGACTGAAGGCCGCCTCCAAGGTGTGACTAGGAGCCGAGAGTCCCGCGAAGAGCTGCCGCAGAAAGTGCAGCGCGCTCTCAACGGTCACAAGCTCACCGCCACGCTGGCCGAACAGGAGCAGCGCGCGGACCTTAAAGCTCCGCAACCGCGGCGCAACATGCAGCGTGCTGTCTGAGAAGTTTGCGAGCCTGACCACCAGCTGGGAGAGGCCGTTGTGTGACTTGAACCTGCGTGCAAGAACAATTCAGCAATGAAGGGATGTCGATGCTTGCGCCTTCGGTGCAACATGAGAGAACTGTCGCATGGCTCCTCGATGGCAAATCAGTTTTGCGGAAGCCTGCAAGGTGGACTACGAAGTTGCACGAAAGGGAAAAAATTGGCATCCACCCGACAATAGCCTGAAGTTTTAAAAAGAAAACAAAGAAGACATATACAAGTTTCTCGGAAGGAGAGCTTTGGCACTGGAGAAAGAGGAAGCATTTGTCCTAGTCCAGAAAATTGAACCGAACCGGACTTTCTTGCAGATTTCTGCCGAGCTGATTTGCCATATCCAGTATAGGACCTGCACATCGAGTTATTGATAATTTCAGCATTGCCCTGGAATTCACTGGCCTCTCAGTTAGCTCAGATGGTAGGACGACCGCCCAAAAAAGGCATTGGCTCTGGATTAGATCCTCACAGCATTACACATTTTTCGTCAACTGCAAGGGTTCCTTTCTGAGAAATGCGCACGAGTTTAAACTGTAGCTCCATGCTACAGTTGGGTGGATGACAAAATTCCCTTTTAATGTCTGCTCTATCTGCTTGTAGTTTAATTATTGACAATTTTTGCTTGTTTTCGCTGCGTCTGTTCTTTCAAGCTTTACTACTGTCCCCCAAGCTTTCCTGTCCTCCCCTTGGCAGTGGGTCAGTTTAACAGTCCATTGAGACAGTTAAATGCCTGTAAGCTATGCTTTATTAAAATTTTTTTTGCACCCTTCCTGACGTGGTGGTGTTCTAATTGCAACAATAGGCAGAGATTACCAAGCATTCTACAAAATATGGCACAAAATATTACCAGCACTATGCACTTGCACTTGCAGATGCACTTGCACAACAGATGCACTTGCAGAAGAATACCCAGGATAGAAATAATTGAACAATCCGAACAATTGGCTATCACTAGGTTCCACAGCCGACAGGAAAAGAAGCATCACCACATATTTCTGCCACCAACGCGTGACAGTGAAAGGCAGATACTCACGGTTTTGCCTATCTACGCACTAAAGTTGTTAGATTGGTTAATTGATAGTCCCAACAACCTAATGCAATACAGGGACTAATGCGAGATCGCACAGTACAGGACTCCAGATTAAGTTTGACCAGCTGCAATCCTGCACCACAAATGTTTGTTACAAAGGTGCTTTTGCATTCTGCGTCTATGGGAATGCGGCTGCTATGGCCTACAATCGAACCTGCAACGTCATGCTCGATGGCAACGACGCAACAATGGCACAGCAACTTGGCCACCTTGGCAGTTGCATGGCAGTTTGCATATCACGTTTCTCCATGCTGGTTTGCTGGTTGCACTTTACAATGGGCAGCCAAGAAGTTTAAGCTAACACAACACTTTACCTCGGGAGCACCTACATAATTCTGACTATGGCAGCTTAGCGCAATGTGGTGGAGAGGTACAAACAAAACAACAGACAAGGACATGCTGCTTTCTTTGTGTCTGTCCAACACTTTGTGCTAGACTACCGCAGTCAATATGCAAGACCAACTAGACCTGCTGCCAGTCCTTCTGAAGCACCTATATAAATACATAAAAATTGATAAATTGTTCACTGCGACATTCACTGCACCAATTTTGATGAGGTTAGTTGCTTCTTAAAAAAATGTACAACTTGACAACTGTTCGAAGCAGATTTTCCTTTCAAAAATTGCTGACAACTGAAAAATTTTCAACAAGGAAACCAAGGCATCAAGTTAACAAATCCGTAACTCGGACACAAAGGACAATATTCCCCGAATTGCATCTATTGGAACATTTAGGGCCGACAAGATTTGGATAATATATACTGCTCTAAAATACATATACCACAACCTCGTGAATGAGACTTATGAGAAATCCTTGTAAACACTATAACAACTACATGTAAGCTGTGAACTAATGCACTACACTTGTCCACTTCAGATGCTGTAACAGATGCAGCTTGCAGAATTGGGATATCTGTTACAGTTGCGGGAATAGGGCGTTGTAAACTACGTGTTGTAATCCCATTCTTAAGCTGACCAATCTTCAGCAGTCGTCGTGAAAAATCTGAGGCCATAAATAAAAATTCCAGTTTCAAGCATAGGCAGAGATTAGTTGTCTCTCTTAAAGCAATACTGACAATTTTATTTTTCATTGTTTAGCTTTATAAGACAGCTGCCCACTCCATAATGGTCACCATGATGCCTTAATTCCTTGAATACACAAAAAATCGGGAATTTTACCATCTTTTATTGCGGCAAATTCAAGACATCCCAAATGGATTGAAATTGTGGGCATGTTCTCAGACACTCCTTAATGTGTCACAGAAATTGGGGGAGGTGAAATGGTCACACGAGACCACTGACGGATCTGTCGCTTCAGTGGTCATAATGAAATAATAGGGAAGAGATGGTGAGAAAGGTGCTACGCATTCCCAGAGAAGCACGGGACCAAGCTTACCCCGTGTCGAATGTCAAGTGCGGAGTGAAAGGGGTCAGTCAATGCAGCAAGCATCCAGCTTACGGCAACACTACCAAAGTGTAGCCGATTGATGCATGCACCAGCAATTGGTGTTACCACATGACCCCTGCTTCCAATTCTCGTGGTGTAAAGGGAGATCCTTGTCAACATGCCGTATGCAAAAAAAAGTTGTACAGCCTCTGGCAAATGATTTTCACAAGTAACTTTAAATGAAGATACAATAAATAAAGCATGCAAATACTAGTAGTTGTAAAGACTGAATCAAATAGTGCCACAACAGAACCAAACCAATATTTTTCGAATACTTTGCGAATATGTGCAACCTTCTCGCCGTTAGTATAAAAAAAATTATTCACATCCGGGCATTTAAAACATTAGAAAGTTTGTCGTTACAATGCACATTATAAAACATGCTTCATTAATTATATAAAGGGAGCATTAGAACTAACTAAGCAAATTGTTCACAAAGCTCAGGGCATTTTGGAACATACGGGGTTATGGCTCACCATATAAAGGTTAGAAATGCAGCCTTGTGGGCAAATTAACATTTTCGTGTACCTTCACAACCAAACGAGAAATGCTTGTCACCTGCACCAATGGCAGAGTGAAATACACAGAACCCTGTTTCTCTAGTTCGAATATTCATGGAAGGTGATGCCACTGTTGTATCAGGTATGTTGTAAGAAAACATGTTCAGATTTCTTCAGATGACAGGACACAGGGGCTGCACATATAAGTAATGCCAAACAACACCTACTGTCGAATGCCATGCGTAAACAAAATTTCATTGCGATTGGTCATGATTTTGCTGGAAAAGTCTAGCTCCCTGAGTGACGCAGCACACAGTTATTTCCACTGTGGGTGAGGATGAAATTTAGTACCACATTTTTTTTGCTTCAGATCAATGTTTTATTGTGCACAGTCGATGACTCTGATGAACAGTCCATGACACCAAAGTACTCAAAGAATATCCAAATAGTGACTATTCGGTTTGGGGAACGAATCAAATAAGAAACTATTAAATTTCTTATACGTATGTTTCAAATATATTCATACGCCCAAATGTCTTCTTGTGGATTTGAGGAATCCCGGTATGATGCGGTGTAACCACGGTGTCAGCAGCTATTACGCAAGCAAAAGTAAAAAAAAAGCAAAGTTCAAAATTTCTGTGTAAGTGGCCCTTAAAAGCACATTTAATTGAAAGTGGCGTGTTCGTTATCTAATGAGACCATTTCTGAATTTCAAACGTATTTGAATATGGAAATTAAAGTCAGCCATGAGCTACAGCTTCCTCTTAGCTAGAATGCACTGAAAACACAGCATGCCAATGCAATGCTGAAATAAGTTTGAGTTGTGCAAGATATGTACACCAAAAAACAGAACATCTGATCTTGCCTGAATGCTACCAGACATTGGCAGTATTTCGTAAGCACCATTTAATTTTCCAATGTTCTTTTTTTTTTTTTAACTCATCTGCCATGCCAAGACTGATCCTTGTAGAGCCTGAGCCAATTACGAAAAAAAACAAAAACATTTGTGTATTGTAGAGTTGTGTGCATCAGGAAAATGGGAAAGTGTGTTATCAAAAGGCTGACTGAAGAACAAATATTCACTGAAAGGCTCGTATGGCCATATTATGACTCGCAGCAGAAAATGTGGGTGCACCGACAGTTTCTGTGACACTGTCATATTGGATTGTCATTCTAACCAGGGTTCGCACAGAACATCTGATGCAAATTCAAGGGAAAGGATTTGCAGGTTCCTGAAAGGCGAAAATTCCAAAAAACCTGCTTCAGTCAAACACATAAGCTAAAAATATTCATATCTCCGTCTTCTTAGCCGTAATTATTTACAGCTACGCTGCCGCTGAATTGCACGTATGTTTCAAGCACTTTAATTTATTACTGACCAATCCCAGTATGCTTGCACTCCTTTAAAATGGTGTACGGTGCTGCAGCATTGCACTTGTCCCCTTCAGCAACTATACTAAATGCATCTGGTGACATGCTGTTGCTTTTGTCATTGCAGTCATTGTCATGGTGCACAGTTTTCTCATTAACAAGCATTTCAGTAACCTGACATCCAACTGTTAATAAAATCAGATGTATCAGTGTCAATGAGTGTTTTATTGCCAACACTGCGGAATCGTTATATTTATCCGTGTTTATAAACTGGAAATATTCAATATTCAATTCAATATTCCACGGTCATTTTTCTCCAATATTTGTATTCAAGTAAAAAGTTTGCTATTCAGTAGTGCCTAGTAAGATGAAACGGATTGTTTGAAAACCAAGCCCTAGGTCTGTCCTCGACAAGCCACTTGCTGCTAGCCTGTTGCAATGACCGATCTCTCTTCGTATAGATGACAAGTAAACACAATTAACTGTTGTTGAAGCTCAGACGGGCTGGTGAAGCCCGGCAAACAGGGCAGGAACGACAATACACAAAGAAAATGAAGTCGAACTAATACAGAGCACTAACTTCATATTGAAAGGTCTTACTGCGGACACCACCATCTATTCAAAACCAACTTTGCAATCCACACAACATGTTTGTTCGCTACAGTATTGTGTGCTGTGGCATCCAAAATACATGACCAGATGGCAACACTCTCTCGAGTCTGTGTGGTGTACAGAAAGGCCAAAGAATACTGCGAAGTGCCAAAGCTGCACGATATCACTGTGGTTAGTTTGTGCCGCTCTCAACTGCACACTTCTACAGGGGCATTAGTTCGGTCCCTAGTGGCGGTAGTGGGCTAAGTTTAGTCTTTCTTCGCCATGTGGCACGGGCGAAACTGTGGATGAGAAAGGTGGCCCAACCACAACAGCATAACAGAAAGTACAGGCCAACACAAGAAACTCAGTAAAACTTGTAGTCTTGTGCAATGAACACAAACTCACACAGTTGAACATGTAGTTCTTTGATGAGCTCTTACACGTGTCTTCCATTATTACTACTGCTTTAAAACGCTTCACATCTTCAGCTGACCCATAGACTTCGTACAGGGCCACAATGAAAAAGCAAATAATGTTTGCCGCAATGCCACGAGAAACTTCGGCACAGGCCTGCCATGTCAGTGATCACCAGAGATCCCAGTATCATGTAAGCATGTGGAACCATTAATTTGGAAGCCAGGCTATTCCAGAGGCCACTAAGTATGGCAAAGTATTTAGCTATGCCAGAAGGAAGGCCCTATTGAGAACTGCTGTGTTATTGACAGCTTGTAGCCCAAAGCTCCCCTTTCTAGAAATGTGTAAATTGTGACTACAGATTACCTGCCTCGTAAACAATATATACTAGCATGTGCTTGTCCAACTCTACTGTCTGCAGAAACCTCAGAAAATTATAGCTCCAATACACAGACAGAAGGAAACAGAATATAGGGGCACGCATTTCCAAGTTTCTTGAATAAATCTTTTGTTGGTGCTGGTTAAGTCTTCTGTCTTGTATCTGCCTTTATCATGCTGTGTTTCACCATGCATCCCCCACAAACCGAAATACAGATGTAGAATTCATTGTCCACTGCTTTCTTCTGCGATGCAAATATGTGCCTCAACAATGGGCAATACTGCAACACAACAATGCATTCCAACAGTTGACAAGGGCATACTGCAATAGTTCCAAGGTTCAAGCACACAGGAACACTTGAGTGTGCTTATACATAGTCAACAACAGTGGGGTACCTTTGTGCATTTGCACTATGACTCACCAGCACATCCAGCTGCCGCAAGTGGTTAATTTACGACAGTCACGTGCTTACTCAGTTAGAACACTTCTTTCAGCTGAAAGGTTTGTTCCCCAAGTCAATGCTAACTTAAGCTGTCCTGTAAGGGACCCTTCTCTCTGTTATTCCAATTACCTGTTCAAGTGCACGTATGGGTGGCCCAACAGGATGCTACACTAAATATTAAAACAGTTACAGAATATATGGATGCAAACGCTCCGGTGTTTCAGACTATTAAATAAAATGATACGGTGTTTTTTTTCGTTTTTGTTGTTGTTGCGGTTATTCATACACAAGGAACTCTTCTGAGCATTATGTGGCGAGCATGCAGTCGGCAAGAGACTCCCTCCTGATATCATAAACGGAGTCTATAAAGAAAACGTACAGCAAAGCCCATGTACTCTGCATTAAACCACGACACAAAGGCATAACATTTAGTTTACAATCAAATTTATTCTTAAGCGGTGCTTAAGTGCAAGCAGCCAGACATCTCGAATAGACACACCGACACTACAATCTCAGGCAATGCACAGATAATTTGTTAGGAGACGGGTTTGCAGTGAAACCATTAGGATGGATAAACGTCACCGAAGTAACGAGCGTAAGCTTAGAATCAAAAGAACGGATGTGCTTCGTAACTTCCCCAACAGACATACGACGACTTAAGGAATAGTTTCTTTGGAAAAACTGACAGGCATTACCTGTGATCGACTTGAACGTAGGCCGGGTAACTTTCTGCCAAGGCGGCTACTTCGGCGTACACTGCGGACAGATTGTGATAAACGCTGTAGTCGGGTCGGCTCTTCTCAAGGGCTAAACACCCAGACGTCCTGCAGATGACAAGCAGGGCAACAACTAGCGTAAAAGAGACTAGAAAAACACGCCATATGCGTGCTATAGACATGGCTATCACTTTTTGCGAACTCGCTACGAAAGCTTGCCGACTACGTCACTCGTGGGCCTCGGTCGAAAGCGGAGTGCTTTCGAAGTGGCGGGAGGATGCTGTACTGTCATAATGACAGCTAGCACGACGGGCCAGAGAGTCCGCGGTTACTCGCCCAGATTCTGACACGCGCACGATTCGCCTTGCGTGACATGATGCGCATGAAGAACGGAGCAGATGCCAACGCACTAGAAAGAACGCACGGCCGCGCCATTTTGTTTTTACTCCCCGCTGGCAATGACGATCGGTAACCGCAAGTTGCGGTTTCGGTTCCACTACTTTGTCGACGCCTCCGTTGTTACAAAGACGGCGTTGACTTGGTGAACACGCACGCAGCCAGAACTCCGACAGCAAAGTGGTATCGGTGAATGAATGCGTTTTGCGGTGTGTGGCAAGTAGAAACATAGTTAGAAGGAAGGAAGGAAGGAAGGAAAACTTTATTAGGTCCTGCAAGTAGTGATAATTAATCACTAAGCAGGCCGCTCCCACGTCGGGACCGGAAGGCCAAGCCTCACGGCCACGTCGTGAGCCTGCTGGACAGCCCAGAATTGTTCATCCAGGTCCGGGCTGTGAAGTGCAGCCTCCCACCTGGACGCATCCTTGATCGCCGAGTCTTCAATTCTTTCGTAAGACCAGAGCATGTGTTCGAGCGTGGCTAAAGCACCACAATCTTGGCAATAAGGCTCTGTATACAGACTGGTACTTATCCTTGCCCACGGAGACTGAACATAGTTAGAAATAACAGATCTATTCACCAGGTCGTTAACAGTCGTGAAAATGGTTTAAATGGCACTGTCGCGAACCAAGGGGTTGCAGCGGAGCACGAGACAAAAAAAATGGCTGTGGCTTAGCTAAGGTTAAGCCCAGGATGCGAAGCATACTAGCCTTTATTTTAGTTGTTGAACCACTGTTTAGCCTGGTGAACTGCTGTTGCTTGGCTATATTAGGTTCGGCTAGACGAAGAAACAACTCATGCGTTACTCTGCTTCGCCTTCAAGAGTGGAACGCGACAGCGTTCCCGTCGATCCGCCAAGGGGTGTAAGAATGGGCTACGGCGCAGCGACTACGCGCCCCGCATTGGACGCGGTGAGCGTCGAGCAACGCAGCGTTCGGCGCGGCAACGAAATGTGCGCCTGAGCAAGCGACGCACGCCTGAGCCTTAGAAACAGCTCGTTTCTAAGGTAACACCGCATTCACTAGAGGCGCTTTTGTACCGCTTTGAAGCATCGTACTCGTGGCTCAGTGGTAGCGTCTCCGTCTCACACTCCGGAGACCCTGGTTCTATTCCCATCCAGCCCATCTTGCAAGAGGAGCCAAAGCCACCTAGAAACAAGCGCAGCTGCTTATATACCGCCGCGAGCGACGGCGCGAGTTGGAACCCCGTTTCTCCTCTGTCGTGACGTCACGGTGTCACGTGGTCAGCCTTGAAGGCGACACTGCCGCGCCTAAGGAGCTGGGTTGAGCTCTAGTAATATGCTTCGCATAAAAAACCTGCGTAGCAGGCTCTTAGAATTAACACACTAGCGCGTGCCGTGCTTGCACCGCGAGCACGCGCCGGCCAACTTTATTTTCGTAATTTTTCACAGCGCCGATAGAGAGCGCCGACTTTTCGCGTGCGCTTTAGCGGCGTCGGTAGGCGCTACAGGGTCCCCCGCCAAGACGTAACGGCGAAATGTACTCGTCGACAGAGTGGAAATGGTGCTGTCTTGGTTAACTGCAGATTCGCGGATACGCCAGCGGCATCTGCGGGGAACTCTGTGGTAGGCGTTTAGAGGGAGGCCAGTTTGAGGCGGTCTAATAGGATTACCTCTTCGCGAACGTTTAATAGGATGGCGGCGGACTTTGGCGTTGTGGAGGACATGGTATGGCCCATCGTAGGAGGGTGTAAGATGTGCCTTTACAGCCTCTCGTCTGAGAAAAACATGGGCCCAAGACGCAAGGTCCGGATGCACAAAGATGATGCGGTCCGTAAATCGAGGCGGGACGGGACGCAGTTGCTGAATGCAGTCCTGCAGCCATTGAAGGTACTGCGGCGGCTAGAGCGCGGGTTCCGAAGGAGCGAACAAGTCTCCAGGAAGCCGCAGGGGTTCACAGACGAGTTCGGCTGGAGAACAGACAATGTCGCGACGAAGGACAGCGCGTAGGCCCATAAGCACCATAGGAAGGTGGTCGACCCATACGCACAATGAGGGCAGTCTTGAGTTGGCGGTGGAGCCGCTCAACCAAGCCGTTGGCACTGGGATACGGCAGCGTTTAGAGCCAAGCAGGCGGTTGAGGGAGGGGAAGAGGGTACAGTCAAATTGCCGCCCTCGATCAATGGCATGCTGAGGCAGCCGAAGCGGGAAACCCTTGCTGAAACGAAGGCTTCGGCGACAGTTTGCGCAGTGATGCCTGGAATGGGCACGGCTTCGGGCCAACGGGTAAAGCGGTCAGTCATTGTTAGAAGACAGCGGCACTGGTTAGAGGGAGGAAGTGGTCCTAATAAATCAAGATGGTCGTGGTAAAAGCGACAGCCAGGTGGCAAGAAAGACTGCGTGAGAGTCTCAATGTGGCGGATCACTTTGGCGGTCTTGCACGCGGGACACGAACATGACCACTGGCGAACGTCGGTGTTAATGCTTGGCCAGACGCAGCAGTGCGTAACGAGGCGCTGCGTGGCTCGGATTCTGGAATGGCAGATGTCGTGAAGGGACTGGAACACCGCACGACGGAAGGCAGCCAGAATGAAGGGGCAAGGTGCAGCCGTTGACATGTCGCACCAAAGCGAGCCAGGCGCAAATGGGCGAGGAACAAGTTGTAGACGCAGGGAACAGGGATGGTCACGCAGCGCTTCCAGCTCACGGTCTTCCATATGCGCCCGAGTTAGACGTTTCCAGTCCACAGTTGATGTAGAATTGCCGATGGAGATTATGCGGGAGAGTGCATCAGTTGCCTCGTTTTCGGTGCCTTTGATGTGCCGGATATCCGTAGTGAACTCCGATACATAGGCCAGTTGACGAAGTTCCCGTGCGACGTACTTGGAAGGTGTAAGGTCGCTCTGATTGTTCGGGTTCTTAAGTGTCACGAATCAGCCACGTGCTTTGTGCATAGAGAGGGGGTTCACTTGCCCCCGTGTCAACCGGGCGACAGTTGCTGTGTTATGTGGGGTCACAGGCACCGCGCGGTGTTGGGTGACGCGTCGCGGCAGGTGTCAGGTGGGCGAGTGCCGATTCCGGGAAGTCGGCATTGTGCGCACGGTGTTGGCAGTCCGCCGACGGTCACACGAGTCCACACAGACCAGCCTTGAAAGGGACCGCTGTACAAGGTATTGTGGCTGTGGCTCCCGAGTGCCTGACTAATTGGAGGCGCCGCCGAGGTTAAGAAGGGCTTAGCAACGCTG
Source organism: Dermacentor variabilis (assembly GCF_050947875.1). Classification (NCBI taxonomy): domain Eukaryota; kingdom Metazoa; phylum Arthropoda; class Arachnida; order Ixodida; family Ixodidae; genus Dermacentor; species Dermacentor variabilis. Next base: position 119,810,171 of record NC_134574.1, on the reverse strand, counting down.
ACCCCGTTCCGCATGCAGTGAGCAGGGACCTAATCTTCTACGCGTCCGGAACGCAATCGCCAGCCTTGTTGTTGGGTGCGGCTGCCGGTGTGGTGTCGAAGGCCAGCTTACAGTGCACGCTGTAGGAATGCGGTGCACACGTAAAGAGTGCATTCGGACGACGGCGTCTTGGAAACACGCACTCGGAGAACTTTGTCTTGTAGACAACAAGTTTGAAGGACAAGGAGGGCCATCAGTCTCCCACGCGGACAAACTTTGAGTACGGCCGCACTACGTGGTATCAATGCCCCTGCTTCCGAGACATTTGCGGCCTAGACGTCGTTGGGATTTGAAACGGTCTAGCGATAACTTGTTCGGGCCTGGCGTGTTTTGCTGACCCCGTCACTAACTACGGAGAAATGAGAGGGCATCGGAGTTTTAGGGAAGAAGGAAAATAGCTTTGTTTTCCAATATGTTTATTTTGAAGAGTAAGCCCATCCCTGTGGGTTGTGGCTTAACAAACGGTTGACTCTGATTGGCAACTGAACCTGTGGGACGGGCCAACGGCCCTACCGCCTTTCTTTTTCTTTGTGTAATTGGGCTATAAAAATCGGGACGACATGCTGTCCCTCAGACTTGGCTGAAATCAGGATTGCTGATAGATCAGTGAGGCTCCGTGCTATGTACGTTAAAACGAGTCTGGGCTCTAACAGTCATTGAGACAGTCGAAGAGTGAGACTTTGTTTCTCAATTGTTCAACTTTGTAATGTATTTGTTTTACCTGCCATGTATATAGAAAAGTTTGCGTATAAATATTTCTTGTACATCTGATCTGCATCGCTTCCTGTCTGCGTTTGATCAACAACTGCCGATCATCGTCCGAGAAGCTTCCCAGGTAGCACAAAAGAGATACGTAACGTTTTCGTAGCGTTTATCCAAGACGATAAAAACGGGTTAAAGAAGACACGAATGAGAGAACTTCGGCGGGAAAACGTCGGATATCTCTGCTAATGTCCGGCTTAATTACTTTCTTGAGACGATCTAGAACAGGTCTGCAAGACGTATTCGAAAAGCTGGTCTAGAAATAGGATTGGGAAAGACACAAGTAATCCCTTTGCCAAAACTATTCGTAACCAACTTCTAAACGTTTTTAGGACGTTATCAAAAAGCTGGTCTAGAAGCGGTCTTGAAAGGTTTACGATCATCTGAAGCTAATTTTCGCGGCTGACGGGCGCGATGAGACATCGTTGTTCAAAACACGCGTTTAGTTTCGCCTCACGCGACTGGCCTATGCCGCGCAGATGTCGTCAGCCGCACCCGTTGGCACGGCCTAGGCCAATCGCGTGAGGTGAAACTGATTGGGCGTTTCGAACAACGATCTCCAATCGCGCCCCAGATGAGTAGAAGCGTCGGTGTTGACTGTAAGAGCCATGGCGCAGTGCCAAGCACTGTTCCCCGCATGGCCGGCGCATCGTCTACCAAGTCGCACGAAAATGAGCCTGTTAGGAATAATAAATCCTTAATACCGCCTTTAGTAAGCTACGATGCTTACAACCACAATGGGAATGACATCCTGCAAAGAACAAATGGCCACGTCTTGGCAGGTGGCCAGACCAAGCCCTTCATGCCAAGAGTGCATGAAATGAGAACATTGTGACAAAGCAAGAACACTTTATTAAAATGTAATGCTTATGCAAGGTTCGAACAAACTGTGTGAGAAATGCAAATAGAAATAAAAGTACATCAACAATGACAAAAGTCGCAGAAAGGATTCGTAATGAACTCGAAAGTGAACATTCACTAGCACATAAACAAAATTCCAAGTACACATACAAAAATGAACAGAAAAACCGGGAGTGTACTAAAGTGTCTAATTTATCATAGTAAAGTGCGCGTGCTATTAGATGGACTAGAGTTATGCAGAAGTGACATCGGAGCGAATGGAAGAAGTAGACTGAAAAATGCAAGAGTATGAATTGGATGGTAACTGCCTCCAAGCAATGTTACCAATCATCTAGAAGCTTGAAAAGAGCACAAAAAGAAATACCACCGCATACCATCATAAAACAATCCTGTGACAGAAATAAAAAAAATGGGAACAATGCAAAATTGGAAATATTGCCTTTAGGATATATCAAAGAAGGTAATGGCGAGAAAAATAACCATACAGCAAAAAAGCAATAAAGTGAAATTAGTACAGAATACTTAAACGGGGGATTCAGTGTAACAAGTGAACACTACTGTAGTACAGCGAACGATGAGACAGTAATGCTGCATCTTGCCACTCCAGTACGTGAGAAATGAATATGCAAGCCTCATATTAGAAACCCACATAAACATGGAAATAAAATGGAATGCACTGGAAGCTGCATTTGTGTAACAAAGGAAGCAATGGTCATAATAAATAGTAAGTGTTTTATCTAAAAAGCCCTTTACAAGAGGCAAAGTTGTACCTCTCTGGCAAAAATAAAGTTGCAACGAATAATTTGCAAACCAGCAAATACATTAATTAGCACACTGACATGTCACACTTTGCGCACATCTCCAGTCTCCTAAAGTAAAAAAAAAGCACTCTGAATGAGAAAAAACGTTTAACACATGTAGCCCAGAGCAAATTCTTTGCCAGTTCACTCACACTTTCACATCCAAAACCATTTGCCACAAAGTCCAGGCACAGTTCCACTGATGTTTACCAATTCACCCCCACTTTCACGTCCAAAAATATTTGGCACACAGTCCAGGCAGAGCTTCATAGATAAACAGCTTGAGAGCACCCTACTGATTATTGTGCAGTCCCGCTGCTAGAAATAGAACTGCCGCACATGCTGGTAGTGGTTTCAATCTAGACACACTTGCTGCCCTGGACAGGTATGTTCAGATATCTGCACTGGTGCTCCATTTTGTCGAAGTAGACACATTGATGCACTACGCTGGTAATTGAAATGTTTTGAATACGCAAGTATTGGCTTCACCAGAGAGACTTGCCCACATACCACCACTGGCATATATATGCACTTGCTCTTCACTCAGTAGCATTGAACTTAAAGTGTTCCCTATGTGGGAGCCATGTGTAAAACCGGTGTCACACGACCACTCTCGATCGCGATCAAGCCCGATCCGGATCGAAATTATCGATGCGACTGGCTCACTCTCGTAGCTTGCGCAGAGGAGCCATCACGACCGAGAAATTCGATTTGTAACGGACTGGATAGCGGCTAAAAGAGCCCCGTGTGAAACCGGTATCAAATAATGCACAGACGTACGCTAGGAAAATGTGTTGCACAAGAACAAAGAACTGCGACATGCCCTGTTGTGCGAAGCGCGCGAACAGAACACATGTATATATATATATTAAAAAAAACTGCGAGAGCGCTTCGCGAACTCCATGCGCACACATGGCACCCGCACGAACTCGGCAGGCCGCCGTAAAGCGCGAAGGGCGCACAGCGTACATTCCGACACATGTCCCAAACTGCGAACAATCGTACTACCTAAAGCATACAAGTTATTTTATACCAAGGGCATACTCGACTCACGTATGCAGTATGCACAAGCGAGTTATGCAGCGTACATGCTGTATCCATTCGCCAAATAGTAAAATTGATAACAAGCACAAAGCTACAAGGGACTCAATACATTACTACCATTTGAGGCGTCAAATAAAATCGAATTTGGCCGTTTCATATATTGGACAGAATATATGGACACATGTGGTACCCGGTAATACCATGAAATACCCATCACGTGGGTAAAGGGGGCGAAAACACAATCGAGAACCTGAAGCGCAAACGATAAAAGCACGGTATGGTGCACGCAAAATTCTGTCAGTGCGCTGTAGCGCGAGGGAAGAAAATAGGGCGAGCACTTGACCTCACCTTTTGGGATACCACACTAGTAGTGAATCATTAAAAAAAAAGCCTGTTTGAACCAGTTCCCTTGTCTGCAACACTCTTGCTAAACGGGAGACTAAAATACCACGATGATGGCTCTATTGCGGAGATCGGCAAGGTGCGCACAGACAGAAATTTTGCCGCCTTTCTTCGCATTCTGCAAAATGCTTTCTTGTTAGGATCACGCATAGCGGCCGACCCCGACGCTAGGGACACACAGGCACGATTTCGTCCCTCTAACTTTCGTCCTTATACTGCCCTTAACGCCTTAATTACAGCGTCAGTGAAAAGGCGCCTCACATAACATGACAATGAACTTGAAGAGCTGATTAGTGCCCTCCACTCCGCGCCCTCCAATTGAAAACACTACTGATTTCCAAATTAAACTACACAAACAGATCGCACAACCCAAACTAATCACAGAACGTCGTTTTCTTGACGGCAAAACCCTGCAACACTTACATGACAAAGGGCAGCGGCAGCACATTCAGAACAGCCGCTATCATACCACAGCGCAATGCAAGTGCGATAACGTTATTATGCCCGTCTCAAACAGATCGCACAACCCAAACTAATCACAGAATGTCGTTTTCTTGACAGCAAAGCACTGCAACACTTACATGACAAAGGGCAGCGGCAGCACATTCAGAACAGTCGCAAACAGACCATAGTGCCATGCGGGTGCGATAACGTAACTATGCCCGGCTTCACGAATAACGTGGCCGCCTTGATCACATAACAATTGAAAACACTACTGATTTCCAAATTAAAACCACACAAACATATCGCACAACCCAAACTGATCCCAGAATATCGTTTTCTTGACAGCAAAACACTGCAACACTTACATAGCAAAGGGCAGCGGCAGCACGTTCAGAGCAGCCGCAAACACACCACAGCGCAATGCGAGTGCGGTGACGCGACGACGCCATGACGACGCGACTATGCCCCGGCTCGCCCGGCATCACGAATCACGTGGCCACCTTGGTCACATGATTTGACGACGGTATCGCCACCTTGCGCAAGGTTGGATCGCGTTGATGGGTTGTTGAATATTGTAGAAGCCGCTAAAGAGGCTGCTGACGCGCCGTGGCGTGGCGTTTTGAGTCGTTTGCAAAACGTATTCACCCCTCGTTTTTAAGCTGTCTGGCTTCCAACGTTATCAAAACGTATTCACCCCTCGTTTTTAAGCTATCTTGTTTGGAACGTCTTTGATGCGTCGATTTTGGTCAAAAATCCGTTTCAGACGTTGAATCCCTTAATACGACGTTTTCAAGACTTTGTGTGCTACCTGGGTTCAAGTTCCAACGGTGAAGCGAGGACGAAGAAAGAACGAAACTTTACTGGCGCAGCCGACAGGATCGGCAAGCCCCACAACGAGCAGCGAGCCAGGCGCAAGGCATCAGAGGGCCACCAGCCAATTCCGCAAGGGTTGCACTTCATCTGGACGAGGACGTCAGGCGGCGCCCCCAGCAGCAACGGGTGAGCGGGATTCCTTGCGTTTTGTCGAGGTTGGCATGGCTGTTGTTCAGTGAGGTTAATGGTGTTCACGCGCAGAACAGCAAATGTGATTGAGGCTAACGTAAACATTGATACTGCATCTGAACAAACAGAGGGTCAGAGACGGCAGGAGCTGCAACGCGTCGGAGAGACCGAGTCTGAGACGTCGGATATTGAAATGGATAGTGAGGCGCAAGGCGCTACGCAGGCTCCGAGCACGACGGATCCAGAAGCCATGGCGGTGAGACGCCTGGAGCTGGAGCTGGAAAAGGTGCGCCTACAGCTAGAGTGCGAGCGCATTGCTCTACGGAGAGTGGAGCTTGAGCAGTCGGGCAGGCCGCCTTCGGTGTCGGAAGGAAGCGATCGGCGCGGTGCCATCACGGATGGAATAGCACAATGTGCTAAAGTGCTTAAGGCATACCGGTTGCCGTGTGACGCTGACGTTCCGATATGGTTTGATGAGGTCGAAAAGTTGTTTGCATCTTTTCAAGTACCAGCACATAGCCGTGTACATTTGATCATGCCTGCGCTGGCCGAGCGGGTTCGTTATCTGTTGCGTGGCCTCAATGACGAGGAATGTACAGATTATGAGACTGTAAAGAAGGCGGTATTAGATGAACTTAAGCTCACGCCAGCTAAATACTTGGAGAGGTTTGAAAAGGCATCTAAACGAAAGGAGGAAACTTGGGCTCAGTTCGCGTCTCGCGGGAGAACTTATTTGGCCTATTACCTTCAATCTCGATATGCAAACACCAAAGAAGCTATGACGGAGCTTATGGTCGCTGACCGTATGAAAGCCAGTCTAAGCTCAGAAGCCCTTGAATATGTTCTTTTGCGGGAGGGTGAAGATTGGTTTAAGCCAGTGGAGGTGGCGAAAGTGCTCGAGACTTTCGAGCAAGCTAAAGGGAAAGGACGAGCAACTAAGCCAGCCGCAACAGCCTCACTGCTGCAGCACTCAAAACTAGCTAGCCCGCAGAGGACAAACTTAAAATGCCACGTGTGTCATGTACAGGGTCACCTAGCCAGAGACTGCCCAAAGGCTTCAAATAAAGAACAGCAGGGGAAGGCGCCGACTGTGCAAAAACAAAGGGTACAGAAGGTTGCTGTTGTAAGTGAAGAACCTCCACCAGAGCAAGAAAGGGTGCTAAGCGCTAGAGTGCAAGTCGTAGCTCAAAATTCTAGTTCAGGGAGGTCAAAGCTGGACCTTATCCCTATCATGTGCGGGAATATAGCAACAGAAGCTGTGTTGGACACAGGTAGTGAGATAACGGTCGTCCGTAAAAGTATGTTGCCGGTCGTTTTACAGGAGCCATCGGGAACAGTAAGGCTCGAGTCGGCATTCGGAAAGACCATTCGAGCTAACCTAGCTACGCTGCCCGTAGGCATGCATCGCCCGGGGGCTGTGATACAACCGCAGAGGATCGATCTGGTGTGCGCAGTTACAGACGAACTTGCAAAGGGGGTTGACTGCCTGCTGTCAAAGGAAGATTGGGAACTACTACAGGCGCAGGAAACAGAGGAGTTTGCACGAGAAAATATTCCGCGAGTAGCCAGTTCCGTTGGGGTCCGATCAGTCGAAATGGTCGATAACACTGAGCCGGACTGCGGTCTAAGTTTCGAAGAAACGACAGATGAAATCCCTAAATTGCAAGAGAATAGTCTCATACAAGAAGTCACTGGGGTGCACAGTCAGCGGGAGGAATTTCGAGCTGCTCAGCTTGCCGATGAAAGCCAGAAAAAGGCCTGGTATGATGTGAGAAACGGCAAAGCTGGCATGCTCGTGTCAGACGGACTTTTGTACCATTGGGATTCCTTAGCGGGAGTCAGACAGCTGGTCCTACCAGAAGAAAGACGCAATGAGGTAGTGCCGCTCCGATCCCTGACAGCGAGGGCCACATGCGAGGCTTTACGGAAAATTTTCAGTTTTACTGGAGTGCCGGAAACGATCTATTCAGACCAAGGTACTAACTTTAAATCTCAACTGACACAGTTAATGTTAGAAAAACTGGGCTGTTCACCCAGGTTCTCCACTGCCGAACACCCTGAGGGCAACGTAGTGGTTGAGAGATGGAACAGAGTCCTCAAAAATATGTTGTATCATGTAATGGAACGGGACCGAAGAAAGTGGGATAAGCTGATGCCATTTGTTCTGTGGGCGTATCGCGAGGTGCCGCATGATACCACCGGGGTGGCGCCGTTCAGGCCATTGTACAGTAGAAACCCAAATGGGTCCCTATCAATGTTGCAGCAAACTTGGACGGGTGAAATTGCGGTGCCCTCGACTCTGAGAGAGAACTACGCCGATGCGGGGAGCCCGCTTACAGCTTTGACAAGGCGAGGGGTTCCTAATTCAATTCCATGGTTGGAAGATGCGCAGTGCGCGTTCGAAAGTCAAAAGTTAACTCTCTGTCTGGCTGTCGCCATGAACACTCCTGAGCCTCATCAGCCGTACCGGCTATTCACTGATGCGTCGGCGACGGTGGCTGGTGCCTGTTTAGCTCAAATGTCAGCGGACGGAAAAGAAAAGCCGATCGCTTTTCCTAGCCATCGCTTTAACCCGACACAGGCGCGCTGGTCGACTATAGAGAGAGAAGCCTTTGCTATTATTTGGGCACTCAAGAAATTTGACTACTGGCTTTTCGGAGCAGTGGTGAATGTTGTCTCTGACCATAACCCATTGTCATATTTGACAACCAGCACCCCGCAGGGGGCCAAGTTAGCAAGATGGGCGCTTTCACTACAGCGCTACAATGTAACGGTGCGTCACCGGAAAGGAACAAGTAACGCCAACGCTGATGCATTGTCAAGGCTCTCGAATCGTTCATGGGAGCCAACCGAGTAAAGAGCAGAAAAGAAAGGATAGACAGAAACAGCCATGCCAGCTACGACAGGCGTGAATGTTCCCCTTCACCCGAAGGACGTGTGCGTGGGACAGTTCAGCCTTGATGGAACTTTCGGTGGTTGTCGTCGTCCCTGTGTGTGAGGGTTATAAGACTGTGGACATACTATGTATATAACCTGCATATGTTACTTTGCTGCTGTTGTGCCGTGCAGTGCGTTGGAGTGTTCCTGTACATACATGAGTGTTTCTTTTGCATGCTCACTGTCATGAATGTGTTGAGCTTTCGCCCTTTTCTTTTATCGCTGTGAGAAAATTGTTTTTTTTTCGTGGTCCTTTTAGTTCATTTTCCTGTTCCTTACGGGCTCCGCAGCACCCGTGTTGGGCAGCGTATGTCAATTTTCTTTGACGGAACCTTCAGAGCCTAAATTTTACGATACAGCGCCCTTTGGCTCTTGTAGTATAGCTGGGCACATTGTGAGCCCAGTATACTCTTTAGGAGGGACGTGTAAGGTCGCTCTGATTGTTCGGGTTCTTAAGTGTCACGAATCAGCCACGTGCTTTGTGCATAGAGAGGGGGTTCACTTGCCCCCGTGTCAACCGGGCGACAGTTGCTGTGTTATGTGGGGTCACAGGCACCGCGCGGTGTTGGGTGACGCGTCGCGGCAGGTGTCAGGTGGGCGAGTGCCGATTCCGGGAAGTCGGCATTGTGCGCACGGTGTTGGCAGTCCGCCGACGGTCACACGAGTCCACACAGACCAGCCTTGAAAGGGACCGCTGTACAAGGTATTGTGGCTGTGGCTCCCGAGTGCCTGACTAATTGGAGGCGCCGCCGAGGTTAAGAAGGGCTTAGCAACGCTGACCCCGTTCCGCATGCAGTGAGCAGGGACCTAATCTTCTACGCGTCCGGAACGCAATCGCCAGCCTTGTTGTTGGGTGCGGCTGCCGGTGTGGTGTCGAAGGCCAGCTTACAGTGCACGCTGTAGGAATGCGGTGCACACGTAAAGAGTGCATTCGGACGACGGCGTCTTGGAAACACGCACTCGGAGAACTTTGTCTTGTAGACAACAAGTTTGAAGGACAAGGAGGGCCATCAGTCTCCCACGCGGACAAACTTTGAGTACGGCCGCACTACGTGGTATCGATGCCCCTGCTTCCGAGACATTTGCGGCCTAGACGTCGTTGGGATTTGAAACGGTCTAGCGATAACTTGTTCGGGCCTGGCGTGTTTTGCTGACCCCGTCACTAACTACGGAGAAATGAGAGGGCATCGGAGTTTTAGGGAAGAAGGAAAATATCTTTGTTTTCCAATATGTTTATTTTGAAGAGTAAGCCCATCCCTGTGGGTTGTGGCTTAACAAACGGTTGACTCTGATTGGCAACTGAACCTGTGGGACGGGCCAACGGCCCTACCGCCTTTTTTTTTCTTTGTGTAATTGGGCTATAAAAATCGGGACGACATGCTGTCCCTCAGACTTGGCTGAAATCAGGATTGCTGATAGATCAGTGAGGCTCCGTGCTATGTACGTTAAAACGAGTCTGGGCTCTAACAGTCATTGAGACAGTCGAAGAGTGAGACTTTGTTTCTCAATTGTTCAACTTTGTAATGTATTTGTTTTACCTGCCATGTATATAGAAAAGTTTGCGTATAAATATTTCTTGTACATCTGATCTGCATCGCTTCCTGTCTGCGTTTGATCAACAACTGCCGATCATCGTCCGAGAAGCTTCAAGTTCCAACGGTGAAGCGAGGACGAAGAAAGAACGAAACTTTACTGAAGGGTTTGTACGGAAGACATACACGAGAGGCTTACGATCCGTTAGCACATAAAATTGCTGGCCCTCCAAGAAGTGTCGGAAGTGCTGGATGGGGGAGTAGATGGCGAGAAGCTCGCGGCCTAACATGCTATAGCGAGTTTCGGCCAGTTGGAGCTTTCGAGTGAAGAAGCCCAGTGGACGTAGCTCGTAGTCGACATGCTGCTGCTGCTGGTAGTGGTGGTGGTGGTGAAAAGCTTTTACTGAGGGATAAAGAGAAGTCTGGACCGCCTAGTTGGAATCTTCATACTAAATGGTGTTCCTAGTCAAGGACCCCATTGGTCGAAGCCGCCATCCTGGCTCTCTGGACCAAGGCCCTATGAGCTTGAATGCCTAAGCAGCCAAGCAGTGCCGCCTCCCATCCCTCTCGTGTAGGGTTGGGGTTGGGGGTTAACGCTGAATTTTGCTGGCAGGGCAATACCACGTGGTAGGTATCCGCTACATCGCCACAGTGCTGGCGCCTGCTGGTGACAATAGAGTCAAAGCGTTTCATAATATTCGGGCATATCACCGTGTTTATCGTGCATATCATCGACAACAAGTCGTCGTCGTCTTCCGAGCAGGACGTACTATTTACCATACGTCGCAAGTGATCCGAATAAATGGGCAATGGTCGACTGATGTCTGAAGACGCTGAAACTGAAATTTGTACATCAAGTGTGGCTTGCTCCTCAAATGTTGCCAACTTAAGTCCGAGTGGCAGGGTAACAGACTCCGTAGAAGCGTTCACTGTCCACAAGAAAGCGCGCCCGTCAATGGCTTGAACAATAGATCGAGGCACCAAAATATTCATCTTGATCGCGTTGTCATGATCTGGCTCGACAAGAGCGCTGCGTGATCCCATCCAGATACGTGAAGAATTCACGGGAACAAACATGGCTGTACGACCAGAAACCAACAGACAGAAACACAACTTGAGACATCTTGAGACATGAGTCGACCCTTGCCCAATGATTAGAATCACTTGCGACGTACGATAAACAAGTCGTTGTCGTCTTCCGAGCAGGACGTACTCTAACAATTGCTCGCCTGCTACCCGTCAGTATTTGATTTTACTCAACGCGAGCGTTCTCGGATGTTGCCGGAATCCTGCATGTACCACCGCATCAACACAGGGTCGCTTGCCCTGTGTTGATGCGGTGGTACATGCAGGATTACATGCAGGATGTAGGTTTCTGACCCGATACGTCAGAAACCCTATCGCGTATCTCGCTCGGGAATAAAAATGATCGCCGAACAGGTTGACGACATGCTGCAGAAAGGCGTTATTCAGGAGTCTTGCAGTCCTTGGGCAGCTCCTGTTGTACTAGTGAAAAACGAGGACAGCTCGTGAAGATTTTGTGTAAACTACCGCCGCCCGAATGACGTCACAAAGAAAGACGCGCATCCCTTACCACGCATTGACGATGCTGTTGACTGCCTTCACTTCACCTCGTACTTTTCGTCGGTTGACCTCCGGTCCGGGTACTGGCAGATACCCGCCTGACATAGAAAGGATTACTTTTGTTACGCCTGACGGACTCTATGAGTTTAACGTCATGCCGCTTGGCTTATGTAATGTCACAGCGATCTTCGAGCAATTTATGGACTCTATCCTCCGCGGTCTCAAATGGGAGATTTGTATGTGTTATTTAGATGACGTGATCATTTTCGGCCGAACTTTCTACAAGCACAACCGGCCGGGTGTTGTTTTGAACTGCACCCAATAAGCTGGCCTCATTTTAAACTCTAAGAAGTGTCGTTTCGGTGAGCGTCAAGCCCTTGTGCTGGGATATCTCGTCGAAAACGACGGTATACGGCCAGATCCCCAAAAGATTTCCGCTGTTCGCAACTTTAAGCAGTCAAAGACAGTGAAATAACTCGGAAGTTTCCTGGGCCTTTGTTCTCATTTTCGCAGGTTTAATATAGACTTAGCCAAGCTTGCTTGTCCACTCGCTGACCTATTCCACAAGGACACTTTCTACGAGTGGTCCGCTCAGTGCGAGACTGCTTTCCAGCAGGAGAAGTTTTTGCTCGCCTCTGGGCCACTTTTCCGCCATTTCGATCCGGATGCGTTCACCGAACTCCATACTGATGCAAGTGGTGTGGGCGTTGGTCCTGTGCACGTCCAGTTTAATGACGAACGCCAACACGTTGTTGCGTACGCAAGTCGTACTTTGAGGGCAGCGGAGAGCAATGATAGAGTCACAGAACTGGAATGTCTTGCTGTTGTTTTCGCCATATACAAGTTCAGATCTTATTTGTACGGCCGCCATTTCAAGATTGTCACCGACCATCATTCTCTCTGCCGGCTCGTTGGACTGCGTGACCCAGCTGGGCAGTTGGTTCGGTGGACCTTTCGTCTTCAAGAATACGACTTTTCTGTGGCTTACAAGAGCGGTACGTCGGTGCCACACAGATGCTGACTGCTTATCTCGTCTTCCTTATCAGGGCGAGGGTACTGATGATGACAATTTCGATGACTATTAACTACAACCTCAACAGACTTTCATGACTTGGCCTTCTTCAAGAAGGAACAACAGCGCGACCCTTTATTAAAGCCGATTATTGATGCGACCCAGAGATCTCAACGGGCTACGCCATTTGTGATTCGTGACGGTCTGCTTTACCAAAAGAATTATTCAAACAACTGTGCTCCACTGCTGCTCGTCGCCCCAAAATGCCTGTGCCTTGCTGTACTTCGGGCCATGCACGAGGACCTTACGTCCGGTCACCTTGGATTCGCTCGAACGCTCCACCGCCTCCGACAACGCTTCTATTGGCCTCAATCGTGGAAGACAACCAAGCAGTACGTCGCCAGCTGCGATGTCTGCCAACACCACAAACAACCGACTACAGCTCCTGCACGAACTCTGCAACCGGTTATACCGCCGATTTCACCTTTCGAGAAAGTGGGTATAGACTTGCTCGGTCCATTCCCAAGTCTTCCACTGGTCCCAAGTCTTCCACTGGCTACCGCTGGATAATCGTGTGCGTGGTTTATTTAACACGTTATACTGAAACAATGGCACTTGTCTCAGCTACAGCATCCGATGTTTCGGGGTTTCTTCTGCATTCGATTATCCTCCGCCACGGAGCTCCTCGTGTGGTGATAAGTGATCGTGGCCGGCCGTTCACCGCCGACATCGTGGAAGAATTGCTACGCCTTTGTGGAACTCCATATCGCCATACCACGCTTTACCATCCGCAAATCAACGGTTTAACCGAGTGCATTAATCGTACCCTCGTCAACATGCTTTCAATGTACGTCTCAGCGGATCATAAGAACTGGGATGCCGTATTACCATTCATCACGTATGCCTTCCACATAGCCAAACAAGAAGTCACAGGATGCGCACCTTTCTTTCTCCTCTACGCTCGCAATCCACAAAGTTTTCTCTACACCATACTTCCTTTTTCACCTAACGACGATGTTTCTGTCGCGCAGATGTTGCGTAGTGCCGAAGAAACACTTCGGCTTTCTCGGCTCAGAACCCTATCATCATCATCATTTATTTACCCTCAAAGGCCCTTGGCTTAGGGCATTACATAAGGGGGGGGAGCAGTCGTTACATATACAATGGTCGGTTCATGCTAAGGGTCGCTGCGACGCACATCTGCCCGTCAGATTCGCTACCGGTGACTTCGTGCGGCTATGGACACCGGTTCGGAAAAGGGGACTTGGCCAAAAGCTTCTCTCCAAGTATTCGGGCCCGTTCGTCATTCTCAAATGCTTGAGTGAAGTGACTTATGTAATCGCTAAAGTGACGGCTTATAACCGTCGTTCGCTCAAGACGCAAGTTGTACACGTCGCACGATTGAAACCGTACCATCAACGCGCACTCCGACTCGCTCGGTGAGCTTCGTCTGCCCCGGAGGAAAATGTAACGCCGCACTGGAGGAGCGTGGAAGAGGAAGAAGTAGCGGTGCGAGGGTTTTGGGTGATCGGCTGTTTCGGACCGTCCCTTGTCTTCTCTACAATATTCACTATAAGTAAATCAGTTCTACATCCGTAACAATAGTGTGAGCGCTGGGAAAGAAAGTCCGATATCCAGCCAACCAAGGATGCACTGTTTAGTATAGCGAACAGCTTGTGCATAAGTTTAGGGTGTAAGACAGTGTCGAAGGCCTTTGCAAAGTCTATAAAATATCAATCTGGTCACCTATGTCCAGAGAGCTGCAGTTGTTCTGAACGAATTATGTCAGCTGTGTTATAGTGCTGAGGCCACGTCTTATACCATGCTGGAAAGTGCACAAAATATTGTTCGTTTCATGAAATTCCATAATATGTTTAATGTGCTCGATTAATTCACATGAATGTGCTGTTAAAGAGATGGGCCTATAGTTAGAGAACAGTCGAAAGTTACCCAACTTAAATAAGGGGAGAATTGAAGCACGTTTCCGTGAGATAGGAAGGGTGGCGGTTGAGAGATATTTTCTAAATAATATTGTCAGATATCTGCTGCACAAAAGAGAGTACCGAACGAGAAAAACAGTTGGGGTACCATCAGCACCACACGATTTCTTGCTGTCTAAGTTTACGGGGAACAGTCTTCATTAATTTCAGCAAGGTTACCTTTTAATAAAATTCTTTTGCTGCAACCATTTTCGAACAAAGTTCCTTTTCAGCGCTATGGAACTGCATGAGTTTTGTTGAGTCGCCAGATCGTTTTGATATAAGTAATCTGGCCACACGACGTGATAACTTCAAAAGGTCCCTAGTCATCCAAGAAATTTCAGTGCTTGTTTCCTTGTTTTTAAAGGAATGAAAAGGTTTATACACTTAGTGACAAGATTTTCGAAGAAACTTGTCAAGGTATTAGTATCACTAGTGGTACTTATTAGTTCAAACTCATCAAAATAATCGCACAAGGTGGCCGTTATTGCCAAATCATCAGCGCGCTTAAAGTCAAGAAATGTGAAGTAGATACAGCGGGATTTAGAGACAATGCCTGGAACTGAAATTAACACAGCATTGTGGTTAGATATTCCATCAATAACATCGCATTCATTACCGTCATTAAAAATAGATGTAGTAAGAAAAACAAGATCAAGGGCTGAAGCAGGCAACAGGACAATGAAATGTGGACCGACTTTTACCCGATAGCTACTTCGTGTCCGCTCACTTTCATAGAAGACCAATGAACACCAGAAGCATTAAAATCATCCATGCAGATAGCGTTGGATGAAGAAGTATTATAACTATGCGAAAATTCATTTATATTGTGTAAATACTCCATATTACAACCAGGCGGACGGTAAATGACGCATATAATAAAAGACATATTTTCAAGTTGGACTTTGTTGCACAAAGACTCAGTATCGGGCGGGGGAGGGAGTACAGAAAAGTGGAGGTGAGATTGAAGATATAGAACAACACCACCTCCTCTCCCGTATTTTCTGTCTCCCCGAGCCACTTTGAAGTCAGGGAGGGTTACTTCAGAATCATGCACATCATCATGTAACCAGGTCTCAGTAACACCGATAATATGAAGTGTGTAAGACGAGACCAAGGAAAGAAATTTAGACAAATTTCAGACAAGGCTTCCCGCCGTGGTTGCTCAGTGGCTATGGTGTTGGGCTGCTGAGGCCCGAGGCCGCGGGATCGAATCCCGGCCACGGCGGCCGCATTTCGATGGGGGCGAAATGCGAAAACACCCGTGTGCTAAAATTTAGGTGCACGTCAAAGAAGCTCAGGTGGTCGAAATTTCCCGAGTCTTCCACTACGGCGTGCCTGATAATCAGAAAGTGGTTTTGGCCCGTAAAACCCCATAATTTAATTTTTTTTCTGACATGCAATGCTTCTGGATTTAACGTTTAAAATGGAAAGTTTATTGCCAATACCATGAAGTCAAGGGGATTTGGCCCTAGGAAGTGTTTCGACGGGTTCAGTTGAGCTAGCAGATGATCTGACGACACTATTGGTTGTGTTATCCCAACCGTATCGTATCCTGTCAATAAATACGTGATCAAATCGAAATTGGACAAATGAGCCACTATCCCTATGAGAGCAGGACGCTTCTCAGAAGTTCTTGCGAATATTGCGAACATGAGGCGAGAAGTCTTCTGAAACACGAAAGCTAGTGTTCCTAAGTTTATAGCAATTATTCAGCCCCGACACCTTATCCTGAAAATCAAGGAGCTTCGTTATAACGGGATGTGACCGATCTCTAAATTATTGCTGAGTCTATGGCACCTTTCGATACGCGTACATGCGATATTAAGGGTGTCCTGGAACCACGTAGCAATGCTGGAAGAAAGTTCCTCATAATTCTCGTTACGGCCCTCACTAAGACGATGTATAATAATGTTATTTTTACGCGACATGTTTTGTACATTGTCGTGTCCGCAAGCGAGAGTTGATATAGCGTTTTTTAATTGCTGTGTTTGAGTGTGTAGGTTGTCATCAGAAGACTGCGCACCACTAGACGTTGAGGGTGGCTCCGGAGCAGATACACGAGCTTCCAAAGTCTCAAACCTCGTGTTGATAGTTGATTGAAACATTTTGATTTCAGAAATACCCAGAGCCAGTTTCTTTCGGCCGTTTAGGACTTCAGAGAGCATTTCCGCTAGCTCGGGTTGTTTATCAACATTTGTCAACCGGGTTTTGGAGGCAGGATTGCGCTGAGAATGAGCGTTGAGACCAGGGTCAACTTCCACATCGCCGCTCAAGAAAAGCCTGCGGGCAGCGTTTAACAGAGCAGAATACAAATATAGACAAAACCATGGTAGCAGTCATGTGGGCGAGGCAACAGCAGCATGCATCGGTCATCAGAGCGGATGCACAGAGAAATGCCAAGGTAACATACCTGCGTGATAAACAAAGAGCGGATCAACATCGTGCCCACGCTGCTGTTGCCTCGCCCACTGAAGAAGGGAACTGCCTGGGGACGCTTTTATAGCCGTAAACCATATCGTCGTGGAACTTGGTCTGTCGATGATTGGACGCTCGATTGTGACGTTAATCCTCCTCAGCGGAGCACGCGGGATACGGGCCGATGAAGTGAAGAGCAAGCTGTAGCTGTTATCCGCAAAGAAGATAGGGTCGACCACGCGTTGACCGCCCGGCACATCCATGACACGGCGAGCGAAGGATGATAACGCCAAGTGCAGCTCGGCGTCAGGGACATGCGCAGCAGCATTCTCGAACATGGAGGCAGCAAGGTAGCCGGTGAACTGCGTGACGAGCAAACAGCGGATCAAAGCCGCTGTTGCCACGCCCACTCATCAAGTTGATCAAGTTTGGGAGTTGGGCCATCTGCTCGGCAAATGCCGCTATCGACTGTTCCAAATTTGAGAGACGAACTTCTATCATGTTACTTGAAGGCAGAGGCAGACTGATGTTAGGGTGCTGCCCAAGCACGTGTACGGATGCCGAATCATCACCGTCATTTACGGGTACACCCGCTATCGGCGTATCTGCGCTAATGTTTTGGAGTGCGATAATTTTGAGTGCAAACTGTTCGTTGCTCCCTGAGCTTTTCGAGCTCCTTTAAGAGCTTGTCTACGGTAGTGGGTGCTGGGAAGTCTTTGCACGGCCTGGAAGTGGGAGGGCAAAGGAGGAATTCCCAGCACTGAGATGTGGGGACCCAGAACTCGAGCTCGGAAGACCCAAAGACGCATTTCTCGGCGATGAATCTATGGAACTTTTGAGCTGCGGTGCGTAGCCCAAAGGGTATGTGCACATACTCAAACAGGCCGAAGGGTGCAGCAATGGACGTCTTCGGGATATCGGCAGGCTCAACGTGGATTTGATTGATAGGCCTTGACAAGGTCTACTTCACTGAAGTTTTTGCATCCTTCCGAGTGGCCTGTGAAATATTGAATGTATGGAAGGGGATAGCTGTCGTGTACCGTGTGGGCGTTGAGCGCCTGGTAGTCGCCTCACGGACGCCAGTCACCCGGTTCTTTCTTGGACACCAGATGGAGTGGGGAGGCCCAACTGCTAGACGAAGGGCGCATAATACCCAGCTGGAGCAAGTGCTCGAATTCCCTTTTCGCAATGGCCAGACGCTCATCCAAGAGGCGGCGCGGACGAGCTGCGGCGGGTAGACCCTGCGTGACAATGTGGTTGGTTACGTTGTACTTGGTTGGCTGATTTATATTGCAGGGATCTCGTCACCTCAGGAAAGTTTTCGCGGATTAGAGCGTACGAGCATGGTGGGATCAGCCAGTGGGAGCGACAGCCGACAGAACTCCAGAGATGGATAGTCCCGTCTTGCTGTCAACCAGGCGATGACAGCGCAAGCTGATGTCGAGGGCGAAATAGGTCAGGAAGTCAGAGGCGAGAATAAGTTCCTAGCTTCGGGTCACCGATCTTGTAGTGTGGTAAAATTAGTGATGACGATGAGCCACCATAAACAGGAGTATATTTTTACCGAGCATAATGCCCTAGCTGACGGTCATTCCTCGGCGGAAAAAATCTCCTGGCCACTTCCCGCCGACCACTCGTGATCTGGGCCGCGCGCCCGCTTCGCTTCCTTGGCAAAAGCCTGTCCCTAGTCAGCCGCCGCTCTCCTAATCTTCCTCGACATCGATGCTGCTACAGGCTGATTGACGCCGGCTACTATGAATACCCACCGGAAGGTGCGCCGCAGGCCAAGGGCGAGAGTTAGGGACCGTAGACATACGTGGGGATAGACGTAGAGCTTGCCGCGCGGAGCGTAGGGCGATATGACTTAGAAGCGCCGTCAATGGATGACGGCAGTGCGCGCTGACCTCGGCACTCGTGTCTACAAGGAAGCGCAGGTCGGAAATCTGATCCATGACGATGAAAAATCTGCCAGGTTGTAAGGCGAGGTCACATGCCGTCATCAGTGATCTCGCAGTGCATTTCCCGACCACTCGCATGGGGACTTGCACTGGCGGGCGTGGTGCTGGAAATGGCGATGATACCAGCAAATAGTCGAGCTTCGTGGACTGCGCGAGTGGGGACTGCTCGGGGAAGAGGGAGGGTGGCTGAAGCCTGGGGCAGAACCGCTCTGGTCATAAGAGGACGTTCGAAGGGCGTCGATGGAGGTGGCGAGCTGGTCCATGCGCGGCTATACGCGGGCCACGATAGAGGACTCAGGTGTAGAAGGGAGGGCGGCGACATGAGAAGTGGCGTTGTGGATTCGATCAGCGAGCTGGTCGAGGCGGTCGAGGGTCAAGTCTCCTGTAGCGGCCAAGACAAGACGGGTGGACTGCGGCAAGCGCTGAAGGAGGAGCTCCTTCAACAGCGCACCGTTCGCGTCGACATTGCTTGAGAGCAGGATCCGTCGCATGCGATTGAGCAGCTAGGAAGGGCGGCGATCTCCAAGCTCCTCGGAGGTGAGCAGTTGCTGGAGGCGCGCACTCTGAGACACCGGGGTGCGGTCCAAAATAATGTGCGTCAATTGCTGGCACGGGGCATCCCCAAAGCTGCAGTGATGACGCCCGCCACTTCGTGAGCAACCCCACGAGACTGGTTGGCAAGTAAGTGGCGATACCGAGAAGTCTCCGAAGCGATGTGGTGCATATGAAAGGAGCTTCGACCTGGGTGAACAAAGCCTGTGGGTCCTTGCGCCAGAACGTGGGCAGGCGAAGCTGTAGAGCTGCGACGTTCTGTGGGCGCGAGGTAGCGTCAGGCGGAAGGTTGTCTGAGGGCGGTAGGCTGCTGGGGTCGGTCATCTCGTAGTCCGGAGTCACCAATGTCGCGAACCGAGGGGTTTCGGTGGAGTACCAGGACCAGAGGACCACCGTAGCAAGCTCTTAGAACGGACTAGCGCGTGCCGTGCTTGCGCCGCGAGCACGCGCCACCCAACTTTAGTTTCTTCATCTTTCGCAGCGCCGACCTAGAGCGCGTGATTCTTAACTTCTTCTCAAGCTTCTAATCTCGAAATTTGTTCCCCCTATGTTAGTACCGGCAGAATGCAATGATTTCATAATTTTCAATGATAGACGTAAGCTCGCGGTTGTGATTTGGTAATGCCTGCCATATACAACCAAACCCAATTTTATTCTTCTGTAATCTTCCTTATCATGATCAGAGTCCCATGTGAGTATTTGACCCATATGTATAAACGTGTTCTCGCACAAATTCTATAGGCTTACTGCCGGCTAATGGTCCTCTAACATTCATGATTTCTTATCTTGCCGGTATTGAACATTACCTTTGTCTTTCACATATTAATCTTTAACCCTGTTCTTACACTTTCGCGGCTATAAGTTCCTCGGTCATTTGTCGCAATTCGTCGCCCGCGTTATAGAAACAGGACAGTGTCATCTGAAAACGGTATATTGCTGAGGTATTCGCCGTTGATCCTTACTTCTAGCTATTCCCAGTCTAATAGCTTGAACACTTCTAAGAATTCAGTGAATAGCATGGAGAGATTGTCTCCTTGCATGACTCGTTTCCGGATAGGTATTTGCCACTTTTCTAGTGGAAAATTAGGCCAACTGCGGAGTATTCCTATATATTTGCCAGGATATCCACGAATTCTTGCTGTACTCTATGATTTCGCAATGCCTTGTTGGATCTGGAGGACAATCCCACCGCTACCCACCAGTTATTGGATCTTGCCGTTGAATGCGGGGGTTGGCCGACGTTGAGGAGAATTTTGAGATTAAAACTGGAGGTTTATTTACATTATTTACAGTAAAAATGTGAAGTCATTAACAGTCATAAAGTCATTGATGGCCGGCAGCAAATCGGACGCTGCGGCCCGTGGCAAGAAGCCCGATAGAGATGAATGAAGAAAGGAATGCTGCTCTCTGCTCCCTATCTCTAGCTTTTAACACCTTCGGTGTCTCTAGGTCACGTCGTTTTCGGCTGATCGTCGAGCCCGCTCAGGTGTCGTCATTTTCGGCCAATGGTAGGCGCCCGTGCAAGTGCAGTCACATTCGGCTCACGAGGTCGCTCCATAGGCTTCACTGTCCCAGGGATGACTTGCCGCCGGTATTGCCTTCGTGGTCTGCAACTGCCGTCACAATCGGCAGATGGTGTGGCTCCGAGGGCTTCACGGTGACTTACGGCCGGCGTTCCCACCAGGTTTGCAAGCGCTCAGCAGGGGGAGACGGGTCGTTTTCGAGTGACCTTTTAGAGTTGCAGAGCAGCTTTGCTCGCGACCCAGGTTACCTGGAACAGTGCCAGGCTCCCGTTGTACTTTCGGGAAGAGTCAAGCAGTGGGACAATAGCTCCACGTGCGGCGCACGAGGTGGGTGGGAGTCGCCAGCTTTGCTGGACGCGCTGCGCCTCGGGAACGTGGTAGATGCGCTTCTGCGCACCTTAATTAGGTGCGACGGCGATTCGATGCGGTCTGGTGAACTCGAAACATGCCAGGAAAAGGTGCTGCGCCTCCGGAACGTGGTAGAATTAGGTGCGACGGCGATTCGATCTGGTCTGGTGAACTCGAAGGATGTCAGGAAAAGGGCCCGTATCTAACAGCCTCCATCCCAGCTGGTATCCGGGTTTGTCGATTTGTTAAATGCTGTTTACATATGCGTTGTATATCGCTGAGCATAAACCTCTCAACCTCATTATTCCTTCGACGAGTGTCATACATCGCCTTCGTCCTCATGACGTCACTGAGTCCACGTCTCACAACGTGCATCCGGGAAGAAAGGGGGGTTAACCAAGGGGCCGGATTTTGTTAGTCATATCACGAGAAGCCAACAAAGACGCGAAGGGCGACATAGGGCAAATAACTTGTGAAGAATGTAGGCTTGGGCTTGTTGGTAGAACAGTTACACTGGAAGCGCAGGGCGCAAAAAACGATCCACAACAACTAGACAGGACAAGCGCTATGTCTATGTCAAGCGCTATGTCAAGCGCGGACAAGCGCTCGGTCTATGTTACAAAGACTAGACAGGACAAGCGCTTGTCCTGTCTAGTCTTTGTGGATCGTCCTTTGCGCGCTGTGCTTCCAGTGTAAATACCTTGTACTTACTGATTGAATTAAAGAAACGATAAATGAATGGAAATGAAAGTGGATGAAAAACAACTTACCTTACAACTTACATTACGCGTGCGAAGCTCTAACCAGTTGGGATACCACGGCGCCATTTCCCCATCTACTTTCTTGGGTATTTATGTTTTACTGCTGCAACAAACCTGGGGAGTGTTAGCCAGCGCCATCACTCACAAGCCTTGGCGGCGGATATAGAACATCCTTTCTGCCGCAGGCGTCACGAGTGCGTGATCTTTTTGGGTGAAGGCAACTGGTCAGTAAACCCGCACATGCTACCTGAAGGCATCAATTTTGCCGGATTCGAGACCCTCGTTGTGTAATGAACGAGGAGAGAGGGGGGTTGACCGAGGGGCCCGATTTTTATCAATCATGTCGCGAAAAGCCAACAAACAAAGACGCGAAACACGGAGCGGTAGATATCAGGTACGAAAAAACAGCGCCGAACGCAGCCACACGTATGATGGAGAACTAAGTGACCGGCAGTCGACACCTCGTGAAGCTGGTTCAGAGTACTGGAACGCAGACGGCGAGGGTGGACAAGCAGAAGTTCTCTGCCCCCTCCCTAACGTTGGTCACTGAGCTGGTGGCACTGGTTAGGCAGCACAAGAAGGAACAAGTCTCAGCCTTCAAAACCACCGGCGCGCGGAGTGTCCAGAAAGATGTGCGAGGGAGGAGCCGGATTGCCGCATAAAGCATTTCTCAGCATATGCACGAACCGGCCTCCCCATGCATTTTCAAGGCCACGCGCAGGCTTCGCGGCGGCGGCGCTAGATGGCGTCGAGCATTCATGCAGATTATGGAGCCTTGCATTCAAGCGCTGTTTTAGGGTGGTGGCAGCGCTTGTTAGGCTACTCGTGGTCGCGAGCGACATTGGCGGGTTAATGTTTCAGACAAACTATAAGATGGGGGAATCAAAATGACGAAAGACCAGCCGGCAGGTCACGTTTCCCGAAACTCTTGTTGGCGTGAAACTAATTATGTTTTTTTAATTTTGGCTTCAGCAGCCAGGTACATATAGCGTGTCTGAGCGCAACACACGGCACGTCTGCGTTTTTGTTAAACAGGCTAGTAAGCACAGTCTTTATTACAGCGCACTTCGAAAAACACACTTCATGTATTACGTACAAGGGGAAGACAATGAGAATGCTTAATGCTGTTCAAATTCTTGGCGTGAGATAATATACTGCCACGAGCACACCACCGTGCCTTATAACGTGTTGCTCTATACGTGTCGCACGAAATGCAATAGAAACGAAGAAGTTTGGTAGGTGAATATAAAAGGGAAAGCTGTTTGGTATATTAAAGATGTATGCGGGTTTTTTTTTTTGTGCGCGTTGGTATAAAACTAAATTAAAGAAACTTTATAGATCGTGTGCTAACATGCGTACATCAGAGGGTGACAAAAAAAAAAAACGGGAATGCGCCGCGACTTCTACCTAGATTGAGGCCCCAAAACGGCTACTGACCTCATTTGGCCCCAAATAGAAGTCAAAATTTTCGTGTTGTCACTACCATAAAAGAGCACTTGCATGTAGGCTCCCTCGTTTACACCATCGTTTATGCCATCGTTTACACGTTCTTCTTTGACGGGACCCGCAAAAATCGGCATATCGTCTCATGCATTGTAAGTTTTCTTAGATTTCATCCTATAGAACGTCAATCAATAGAAGTGGTGGACATTTTAGCAGCAACTATTACTGGACATTCTCCCAACTAAAGCCGTACTATACGCTTCAAATGAGTTACTGGTTGTAATGCGGGAGTAGACGACGTCTGCCGACGCTGCCACAATTCACCCGCTCGCATGCGGTGTGAGTGCATGCGTAGGTGACGTTGGGAGGAAGAGCTCCCAATTTTAGCGTGCAAGCTGTCGCGGTTTCTTTCGCGATCTGCAGGCTTTCCGTCTCTATTAGAGCTCTGGCAGGCTTCCACTTTGGGCCGGCAGCGCTGGCTTCTCAGGCTTTGCGCGCGCTTTCCACGTTGCAACAAAGGCGAGCGCTTTCCATCCGTGTCTCTCCCACGAAGGGGCGGAAATATGTCGTGCCGAACTGGCAGCAATGGCTACGCATCCTGCAAGGAAACAGAAATTACATTCAAAGTTCCGAGTGAGCCGGTGCGGTTGGAATTGTGGGCTTGTGCGATTCCACGGAAGGGTACGTCGAGAGCTGGCGTCTCGTGATGTTTGGGAGAAGCACTTCTCGGAGAGCGACATAGAGAGGCGGCGGTATTATGGCAAGCTGGGTGGCACAGTCCTTCTAGACAAACCTAAATGGCATGTCCTGTTACCAGACGCCGTGCCATCAATATTACCGCACTGTGCCAGCTACTTGCTTTTTCCGTTCGCAAAACGAGAAAGCCAACTGGATCTGTCGCGAAGTGAGGAAAGCATGTCAACACGAAGGCCTCGGTTGTTGAATGTGCAAACATGTATACTGCTTCAGTGAGATAAGTGAGACGGTGTGTCCTGGTCACCTGCAACGTTTGCCATCGCTTTCGATCTCGCGTTTTAAAGAAAAAAAACATAAATTATGGATTTGCCGTTCTAAAGAAGTACATCACGCAGGTAATTGCTCTGCAAGTGACGCATTTCTTTCGTTAATTTTTCAATGCATTTGGAGCTGGCGAAGAGGTCCAAGAAACGCACCCATTCGTGCCTAAACTGGTAGTGGCGAAGTGCCACTGAACTGGCGAGCCTCTTCGGAGAGCACACCGCGTGCGCGTTCTGCCTTCTCCACTGTAAAATAATTTAAGCCCTTAAAAGAGGAAAAGGGAGTAAATATGTCTATCACTCACACACCGAGGGTGTCCGTTATATAAATCACACCCTAAGGCTGTGAGTTACAGACGCATTTGCACCGTTTTTATCTTATAATGGTGTAAAGTATCTTGCAGTGTCGCCGACCCGACTCCCGACAGAGGGCGCGTCGGCTCCGTGCCCGACGCCGTGACTTTATCGGGACACCCGAGGGGGCGAGCGCTGTTTCGCCTCCTCTATAATACTTGCTCCGTGCCTCGCGTACATATTGGGGAGAACTCCAAAGCCCCCTAAACGATAACCAAAGTTCCAATAAACGGTAGTAGCAGGAGCTTATGGGCGGGTTTGATACGCTCGCCACGGGAAGAGGACCATATGTATCGAGAGCACGCGCGTATTGACGATTACTCATTTCTTCGTGTCTCTTAAAGGCACGCGCACAGAATTCGGGAAGGGAGCTTGTCAGTTAGGTAAAAAAACGAAGCCGGAATTCGCATTCCCCCGAGATGTCAGTGCGTTGAGACTTTTGCGCAAAAATGTTAGCCGCAAAAGTAGAATCAGGATGAAGTAAGTGATAAAAGTCGCCATTTCTTAATTTTTGCCCTCTAGTCTATGATCTAGAACTGCCGAGCGTGACGTAGCTTCGGGGAAGCCGGCGACAAAGTAATTGCCAATGCTAACAACGTTCGGACTTTCATTGAAATCAGTGAACCAACCACCAAAGCAATAAATAAATCAGTGAAGCATGATTCGGTCTCTAAATCCGCTTCTTGAACTTTCGTTTCAATTAATGGAATAATCGCGCGAAACAACTCAGCATAAAACTACTGTACGCTTGCCACACCGATGAGGAATGACAATAGGCTCGGTGGTCAGCGTTGAGTGTCAGAAACTGTAAATCGCCTATGCATGACGACAAAGTACATGCGCGCTTTTTTGTTCCCTGGTGGGTTGGCCTGCTCGCTGTTCTGGAATCTCCTACCACATGAGTTCAGTGTCGCGTAAGTCACCCTCCTATTTTAGTTTACGCATTTAGCTCTGCGTCACTGTGGTGACAGTTCGGTGAGTAAAAGATCACGAGAAAGACAGCTGTTGTGAGCGGACACGTTTGATTCTAACAAAAAAATAATATGGAAACCAAAGCTTACGGCTTGGTTATTTTGATTCATTGTCTGTAGAAACACCGGCGTGATTGCGCTTGCGAAATATGTCCCGCTTTCCAGCCTGTTTCGACGTCGCCATAACTGCGGTGTACACAGTGTAATTGATAGCTTCTCTTGCGAAAAATAAAATAAAAATAATAGTCGATACTCCGGGCACGTGTGCGTCGCCGGCGTCAACCCGACGCACTGTCGCAATTTCACGAAGTAGAACAACGTGTGTTGATCGAAATGCTATTGTGGGCCTTCTCAGAGTCGCTGTAGGGTAGCCTAGACGACCACTAGTTAGCGAAAATAGATACCAAATACTGATATATTTGACTCCGCACACAAGCCATAGTTTCGAAACACTTCGCGCTCTTAGCCACGTGGCAGTGACGGAAGGCAAGAGTTAATAGGGAGAAGAAGAAAAAAAATTTGTGCCCTGTGTGTGAAGTGATTTTTAAAGAGAAATGGAAGAGATAAGTGCAGTGCCGTAACTGTCTCTCACAGGAGGACACCTCAACAGCACTGCACGGGGAAAGGGGTGTGGGGAGAAAAAGATGGAGATAGTGACCGGAAGTAAAAAGGAGAGATAGACCGATGTGCCCTTCCACTCTGTGAAGAAGGATGGCTAGCGAAGTTCTGTTTGTATGACTGTATTGATAACTGCATTGATTTATATGGTTTCTGCTATATTGATTGAATAAAGACACACACGTAACCAAAGGCATCTATTAGTAATGTCTCAATGTCTTCTTTAGAGGTAGCCGGAGTGACGTAGGCCGTCGCCCCGACGGTACCATCTTCCGTCTGCACATACTCGATGGTCCCGATCCGTCGGCCGCTGTGCGTTCGGCGGCAGCGGCTTCTCGTCACTTTCGCGCCCATTAGCGTTTTTGCTCTCGTTTTCGCTATTCGAGGGCACTTTCTTCTTCCTCAGAGCGAATTACGCGGGTCCACAGCGAGTCCAAAGTGCAATTGCTCATAACGTCGCTAGGGCGACGCCCGCTTGTGCAAGTTCACGCTCTCTTTTCCAGCCCTTCCCGCGAGACCAAGCGAGTGAGATAACAAACGACAGTTCGTCCCCTCCCCCTCCTTCATTTCCCTACCCTCGCCCCCTCCGTTGCGCGAGGGCTCACGCATGCAGGGTGGAGCGAGGCGCTACGATCGGTGGGTAGGCTATGACGTTTTATTATTCTTTTCAGCGCCGCCAATCGGGAGCGAACGAGCGCCGCCGGCGCACAGGTGGTACACCATACAAGTGCTGTGAGGAGCGGCAGTAACGCCGCGAACGCATGGGGAGAAATTCTCGATATACACTGCTAAATAGACGCACGCAATTTTTGCTAGAACCTAGCCATATATAGCTTCGCTGTAAGTATTCCCACGCACTTTAGGAATCGATGTAATCGAAGCTTTCTGGGCTGTTCGCTTTGGCTGAGGACAAATAGCGGTGATGCTGACGGCGAATGTTTAATTACTTCAACGTTTAGTAGAGCCCCACAGTGGCGAGTTGTTGTAAAACGTTACCTTGCGTGCACCACTGGTTTTTGTCTTCGCAGTACACAGAACGCACAGGGAGGCGTGTTTGCTTGATGCGTTGTTGTGCGCCATGGTTCATAATCTCTGAGAGGGTTGAGCATTGTCATTGCCTCACGTAACACATCCCATCGTTGCAGAAGTGTTAAACTTTAATTGAATTATTGGGTTGTACGTGCCAATACCACAGTCGGACTATGAGACGGTATAGAAGGTGAGACCCTAGTGGCTGACTCCGAATTAATTTTCACCCCATGGTGTTCTTTATCGTGCACCGAAATCTATGTGCGCGAGTGTTTCTGTATTTCATTCCCATCGAAATGCGGATGCCGCGGCCGGGATGTAGCCTGCGACCGCGAGCAATGGCACAGAGGCAAAGCTACCGCGGCGGGCGCGTTGGTTTTGCGTGCGACCGTTTCTGTAGTGTCGCCTATACCTCGCGGTGATTTATTAGACAGATTTAGCTACACGTACGCAGAGACTTCACGTACGCAAACGTGAAAAGCCTACGTACATTACGTGCACGCTATCTGAAACGTTTTTAGCTACACATACGCGACGCGCGCCAAGAGGGCCATGTATAGCTACACCTATCGGGAAATGTGAACACGGCGGTAGCCAATTCAATCCTGTCGCCGTGTTTCGATGCAAGCGGTCTGCGCGCGCACAGCCCGCTATCGCTTGTTCGTGATCTCGCGAAACTCCCGCGCGAAGCTGCATCTACGTGCGCAAGAAACGCACGCAAAGAATTGAATCTCACGTATACGTCCGTGAGACCAGCGCGCGGCCGCTACGTCCTGCGCATGCGCACTGCTTACACGTAGAAGCTCTACGTATGCAAAGACTCTACGTACGTGCAACTAAAACTGTCTATTGCCATCCTGCGCCTGCACGCCCTGAGTCAATTTTCCGCGTGGCCTGGTGTTTATTTTGATGCAAAAACGCCAAATGGCCCGTTGAGCGAAAATTATGGGCTATTCCACTCTGTGAAGGTGGTTGACCAGCGAAGCTGTTCAGCACATGACACGGAGGTAACACATAATTTTGAACAAAGGTACGAACTCATTTACAGTCTTGATGGGTTCTCAATACTTCACTCGCAAGTGCAATCACATTCTTTGATAATGTCAAATCGATGCACGTACGCTGCTGGGTGGTCGGTTGGGCCGGATCGGGTGTGGTATCGTCAGGGATATGTCTGCAACACAGAGCGCGTGAAGCACTCCTTTATCGGAACCTACACATCAACATTGAAATCACCGACAACGACAACACTGGTAGTGTCATCGCAGTTAATTCACGCAAAGGGAGTAGCCATGAGCCTTGAAGGACTATGAGTCATTGCGTGGTTTGCTACCATATGGGGGTATGAGCCATTGCTCACGGTGGTATGAGCCATTGGTGACAACAGTTTTCGACATGCTGTTCCGTATGTTGTATGCGTGATTAGAAAGAACTTGGGCACTGTTCGCTTCACTTTGCTGAGTGCTTGTAGCCTCTGGCTTACGGGACTATATATGAGCCATTGCATTTTTTGTTTGCTTACGGGGTATGAGCCATTGATGATGATACGTTTTGTTCACGGAGAACAAAAATTCACGGAACCTAGCCATATACAGCTTCGCTGTAAAAAGCCAACGTCTGTAGTCTGTGGCAGCGAAGCGGCACCTAAAGTCCCGTTGGCTGTGACGCTATGTCAAGAGCGCGCCTCGATGGAGCATACAAACTGGGATACATAGCGCAAGAATGACACAGGGACAAGCAAGAACACGGGACGAGCGCTAACTTTCAACAATTGATTTATTGCAGCTGGTGAGCATATATATTGTTACGTTTCGCCTACGACGCGCGGTTTAGCCGGCGCGACTGCAATAAAGCGGCAGACATTTTGGCCCGTTCGGCGTCGCCGCTACGCTCCCCGCCAAGCGCGTCCAGGCATGTTCCGATGCCACGTGTCTTCATGTGCGTGTGTGAGTGTATGTGCCATTGTGCCCGACCGGCGGCGATACGACAGCAGGGGTCACCTTCTCCTCCCAGCCATTGTGCCCGACCGGAGGCGATACGACAGTAGAAGTCACCTTCTCCTCCCAGCCATTGTGCCCGACCGGAGGCGATACGACAGTAGAAGTCACCTTCTCCTCCCAGCCATTGTGCCCGACCGGAGGCGATACGACAGTAGAAGTCACCTTCTCCTCCCAGCCATTGTGCCCGACCGGCAGCGATACGACAATAGGAGTTACCTTCTCCTCTTTGTGCCCGACCGGCGGCGCTACGACAGTATGCGTCACCTTATCCCATTGTACAATCACGTGCTCGTCTATTGAGGGGTTCCTTCTTGCCCTCAACTGCGAGAGTATAAAAACAGCTGCCCCCGGACGCCAAAAGGAGGGCTCCGATTTCTTCTGTTGAGTAAAGTGCTCTCCCGTCTCTCTACTTCGGTCAACCTGACCGCCAACTCTTTGCGATGTTAAAATAAACAAGTTGTTTTGTTGTTACCAGTCGACTCATGCTTTGCCGGGACCTTCGGATGCTTCCAGTTGTACCCCAGGCCGCCAGGCCAACGCTACCCTTGGGGCTTGCGACCCAGGTACAACCACGGGCGTCAGCGCCGAGTTCCCAACAGGTCGTACCATCGGTGCGACTACAACAACCGTTGCCATCGGTGGGATTCAAACAACTGTCTGCCAGCGGTGAGATCGCGACAACGGAGGCCAGCAGCGAAGATATGCAGTTGACTGTATGCTGAGCAGCTCAACGACGATCCGGGAGCAGTGCAACGAGCCCTGTGTGATGACTAGTTGCCTGCAGCGGAACGACTGCGCTGAACTCTTGGCTGCGAGGTTTGGTGAGTGCGGGACTTTCTTCTTCTGAGCTTTGCCAGGCTTTTGTTAGTGTCAGAAACAGAGCGGGTAATTGTGGTTGTCGTTGCTGCCGGGTTAGTTTGCGGCAAGACAATATTAGGCAGTAGAGAAAGCAGCATTCAGAGCAGCCATGGATTTGAAGTCGTTGCGCAAACCGAAATTGCTGGAGCTTGCAAGAGAGTTGGGTCTGGATGTCTCGGACAAACTCAGAAAACCAGAACTGCTAAAGGCTATTCTTGAGTTAGAAGCTGAGGATGACGAGCTGTCGGAATGCCTTGAGACCATTGAGGAAAGGGAGACGGCAAAAAGACAGGAGCACGAAATTAAAGAACAGAAAGAAAAAGAAGAGCGTGAACGTAAAGAACAGAAAGAGCGAGAGCAACAAGAGAAAAAAGAAGAGCGTGACCGTCAACACGCTTTGGAAATGAAGCGTCTCGAGATAGAGATGGAACGCGCTCGTAATCGAAGTCAGGCACACGGTGCAGGAGAACGCGTATTGTTCAAAATGACTGACCTGATGCGGCCGTTTAAGCTTGGAGAGGACATTGGTTTGTTCCTGGTTAACTTTGAGCGAACGTGCGAGAAGCAGGGGTTCTCTCGGGAAACGTGGCCACAGCGCTTGCTCACTTTGTTACCCGGCGAGGCGGCCGACGTAGTCGCTCGCTTGGATAGAGAGGAGGCAGAGGATTTCGACAAAGTGAAATCGAGTCTGCTAAAAAAGTACAGGCTGTCAGCGGAGGCGTTCCGTCGGAAGTTTCGGGAAAATGAGAAAGGCAAGAATGAGTCATATACAGAGTTTGCCTACAAGCTTATGTCAAACATGCAAGAGTGGCTCAAAGAAGAGAAAGCGTTCGGTGACCACGATAAAGTTCTGCAGTGTTTTGGGCTAGAACAGTTTTATAGTCGGTTACCTGAGAACGTGCGGTACTGGGTCTTGGATAGGCCAGACGTTAGTACGGTGGCTAGAGCCGCTGAGCTAGCCGAGGAGTTTGTGACGCGTCGGGCTCGCGGAGCTAAGGACGGTCAAAAGGGTGAATTTGGCTCCAAGTTTGAGAGGTCGAAGTTCACACCCATGAGAGAAAAGGGGAACACACGTAGTGCGGAGGCGAGTGAAAGCAGTGCGACAGAACGTAAGGAGACGGCGGCAGCCAAACGCAGAAAGCGGTTCGAGATGAGGCAAGCGCGCGTTTGTTATACGTGCCAGAAGCCGGGTCACTTTTCGGCGCAGTGTCCGGAAACAACACCAAAAGTTGTGTTTTTTTCATTATGCAGCACTGACGAGAACATGAAGCTTCTCGAGCCTTACATGCGAGACCTCCTCGTGAACGGGAAAGAGTGCCGAGTGCTTCGCGATTCCGCAGCTACGATGGATGTAGTTCACCCCTCTTACGTAGAACCCCATATGTTCACGGGCGAGTGCGCATGGATCAAGCAAGCCGTGGAAGCTCATAGCGTGTGTCTGCCGGTAGCAAAGGTGCTTATCGAAGGACCTTTCGGAGCGCTTGAGACGGAGGCCGCAGTGTCATCTATGCTGCCCCCCCCCAGTACCCGTACCTATTTTCAAACAGGTCCGATCACCTCCTGCGCGAGAAGGGGCTTTTGTTTGGTGAGGCTAGCGTTCAGGCCTTAACCAGGTCGAAGGTTCGGGAGCTCGCTGCAAAGGCGGTAGTTGCGGGGCCGACGTTATCGAACAATGAAAAAGGGTCAGAGGTGCAGCAAGCTGACGAACTGAATAAAATTGAGCCTGTAGCGTTGAAGGCGCCAGATACTGGAGAGGAAATGCCCGACAGGGGAAAGTTAGAAGAGCTATCTACTGATTTGCTCATCGCGCCTACGTCAGACGGACTTGATAGGTTGCTAAAAGTCAGCCGGTCGGCTTTGATAGCCGAGCAAAAGAAGGATGGCAGCCTAGAAAACGTGCGCTGCAATGTCAAGGAAGGTATCGCCCGGAAAAATGCGCGTTTTGTGGAAAGAGGTGGAGTCCTGTACCGGAAGTATCTAGACCGCAGAGGAGTGGAGTTCGATCAGCTGATCGTGCCTCAATGCTATCGTCAGGATCTGTTGCGCTTGACGCATGGGGGTTCGTGGTCCGGACACCTAGGAGTTAAGAAAACTAAGGACCGTCTCTTGCAAGAGTACTATTGGCCAGGGTGTTTTCGGGACGCAGACCATTTCGTGAGGACATGTGACACTTGTCAGCGGGTGGGCAAACCAGGGGACAAATCAAGGGCGCCGTTGAAATTGGTACCTATCATAACGGAGCCTTTTAGACGGCTCGTTATTGATACAGTGGGACCTCTGCCGGTAACAGCCACGGGGTACAGACACATTTTGACTGTGATCTGCCCAGCGACAAAGTTCCCTGAAGCAGTGCCGCTTAAAGAACTCAGCTCAGTTGAGATAGTCAATGCACTACTGTCCATATTTGCGCGAGTTGGTTTTCCTGCGGAAATCCAATCAGATCAGGGCACAGTGTTTACTAGCGCTTTGACGACAACTTTTCTCGAAAGGTGTGGGGTAAAGCTGCTACACAGCTCAGTGTACCACCCACAGTCGAATTCCGTTGAGAAGCTCCACTCCGTCATGAAGCGCGTGTTGAGAGCATTGTGTTTTGAACATCAAACTGACTGGGAGCTGTGTCTGCCTGGGGTGATGTTTGCATTAAGGACCGCGCCGCATGCAGCTACGGGGTTTTCGCCAGCTGAACTGGTGTACGGTCGCTCGCTTCGGTCTCCGCTTCGCATGCTTCGAGAATCGTGGGAAGGCAGGGGCGACGACCCAGTCGTGGTGGAGTACGTGCTTAAGCTCCTCGAACGCTTAAGAGGGCACAGGAGTTGTCAGGTGAAGCAATGGCAAAGGCCCAGCAGAGGGCCAAGGTTTATTATGATCGGACAGCCAGGGCCCGTCGTTTTGAGGTGGGCGATGAGGTCATGATATTGCGCACATCGCTAAACAACAAACTAGACGTGCAGTGGGAGGGCCCAGCACGAATTGTTCAGAAACTGTCGGACGTTAACTACGTGGTAAGTCTGCCAGGAAAGCGGAAAGCACAGCAAGTTTACCACTGTAATCTGCTCAAACCTTATAGACAAAGGGAAGCAGTGGTGTGCATGATGGTAAACGTTCCTGAAGAGCTTCCGGTCGAGCTTCCGGGACTAGGCTCAGTGACGAACAGGGAAGACACCGATCAGGTCATTAGTGACTTAATCAGTAAAGCACCGCTGTCGCCTGAGCAGAAAACCGAACTACACCAGCTCTTACAAGAGTTTCAAGGTCTGTTCTCTGAGAGGCCTGGTAGGACTTCTGTCCTTACTCATGACATAGAACTTACCTCCCCAGAGCCAGTACGATCCAAGGCGTATCGGGTGTCACCCCGCCAGAGCGATATTATGGAGGCTGAGGTAAAGAAAATGCTACAGCTCGGTGTTATTGAGGCAGGTGAGAGTGATTATACCTCCCCTTTGATTTTAGTTGAGGTACCGGGCAAGGAACCTCGTCCTGGCGTCGACTACCGCAGGCTTAATTCCATCACTAAGGATCAAATTTATCCGATCCCTAACATCGAGGAGCGCCTTGAGAAAGTTAGTAGCGCTCAGTTTATTTCCACCCTAGATCTTGTCAGGGGTTATTGGCAGGTTCCACTTACAGAAGAGGCTAGTAGGTATGCGGCGTTCATTTCACCAATGGGAACATTCCGTCCTAAAGTGTTGAGTTTTGGTTTGAAGAACGCGCCATACTGTTTTTCAAGCCTCATGGATAAAGTGTTGCGGGGACAGCAAGAATTCGCTTTACCGTATCTAGACGACGTAGCGATATTCTCCGCATCCTGGTCTGAGCATATGGCACACTTGCGGGCAGTGCTAACCCGCCTGCGCGAAGCGGGCTTGACAGTAAAGGCTCCTAAGTGCCAGTTAGCACAGGCCGAGGTTGTCTACCTCGGTCACGTGATTGGTCAGGGTCGTCGCCGCCCCTCTGAAATAAAGGTGGCCGCTGTGCGAGACTTCCCGCAACCGCGCACGAAGACCGATATTCGGTCGTTCTTAGGTGTCGCCGGCTACTATCAGAGGTACATCCCCAGGTACTCTGATATCGCGGCTCCCCTGACGGATGCTCTAAGAAAGACAGAACCGCAAACAGTCGTCTGGGACGAGACAAAGGAAAGAGCTTTTAGCGCCCTAAAGAGTGCCCTAACAAGCCAGCCTGTGCTACGATCACCAGACTATACAAAAGGGTTCGTTGTTCAGTGCGATGCTAGTGAGCGAGGCATGGGCGTTGTACTGTGCCAACGGGAAAATGGAGAAGTAGAACACCCCGTCCTGTATGCTAGTCGTAAGCTGACCAGTCGTGAGCAGGCGTATAGCGCCACCGAGAAAGAGTGTGCCTGTCTCGTGTGGGCCGTTCAGAAATTGTCATGCTATCTAGCCGGCTCGAGGTTTATCATTGAGACGGATCACTGCCCTCTCCAATGGCTGCAGACCATCTCTCCCAAAAATGGCCGCCTCCTGCGCTGGAGCCTCGCTTTGCAACAATATTCCTTTGAGGTGCGTTACAAAAAGGGGAGTCTCAACGGTAACGCCGATGGCTTAAGTCGAAGCCCCTAACGTAGGAATCAGCCTCAAAATTGTTTGTTACTGATGTTTTTCTTCCTGAGGCAGGATTTTTTTAACATATTGCTTTTGTTTAGTGTTTCAAAGTGATGATATGCTTTCTAGTGCAATTTTCCAATTTGTGGACGCGCTCTGAGTGATGCTAGACTACTGTAAGGAACTAGGCAGTGGTATAAAAGGGGAAAGAGCCTGGCAGGGCTTAGTGAGGGTTGTGCCGTGCTTGCTGACTGAGCGGTTGAGTTTCAGCGTAGTTCTAACGCTTGCCGGGAACGAGAACAAGAATGTGAACTCTCCCGAAGTCACTTTGCAGTGTCCTGGGCGAACCTGAACGAGAGAACGAGGCCTTCTCTGTGCGCTGCGCTCAAGAAACGTCGAGGGACGCCCGACTTCGGTTATGAGCATCATCGAGCGACATCCCTCCGGACAGCGGATGCAGTCCCCTGTCCATCGGGATCTCCTTCCCCCGGCGGGGCGGTCTGTTACGTTTCGCCTACGACGCGCGGTTTAGCCGGCGCGACTGCAATAAAGCGGCAGACATTTTGGCCCTTTCGGCGTCGCCGCTACGCTCCCCGCCAAGCGCGTCCAGGCATGTTCCGATGCCACGTGTCTTCATGTGCGTGTGTGAGTGTATGTGCCATTGTGCCCGACCGGCGGCGATACGACAGCAGGGGTCACCTTCTCCTCCCAGCCATTGTGCCCGACCGGAGGCGATACGACAGTAGAAGTCACCTTCTCCTCCCAGCCATTGTGCCCGACCGGAGGCGATACGACAGTAGAAGTCACCTTCTCCTCCCAGCCATTGTGCCCGACCGGAGGCGATACGACAGTAGAAGTCACCTTCTCCTCCCAGCCATTGTGCCCGACCGGCGGCGATACGACAATAGGAGTTACCTTCTCCTCTTTGTGCCCGACCGGCGGCGCTACGACAGTATGCGTCACCTTATCCCATTGTACAATCACGTGCTCGTCTATTGAGGGGTTCCTTCTTGCCCTCAACTGCGAGAGTATAAAAACAGCTGCCCCCGGACGCCGAAAGGAGGGCTCCGATTTCTTCTGTTGAGTAAAGTGCTCTCCCGTCTCTCTACTTCGGTCAACCTGACCGCCAACTCTTTGCGATGTTAAAATAAACAAGTTGTTTTGTTGTTACCAGTCGACTCATGCTTTGCCGGGACCTTCGGATGCTTCCAGTTGTACCCCAGGCCGCCAGGCCAACGCTACCCTTGGGGCTTGCGACCCAGGTACAACCACGGGCGTCAGCGCCGAGTTCCCAACAGGTCGTACCATCGGTGCGACTACAACAACCGTTGCCATCGGTGGGATTCAAACAATATGCTCACTGGGACGCCACTGCAACAGACACACTAAAGGTAAGGAGGAAAAGCACTCATGTGACTACTATGCCCAAAAATTCGAGCTCTTTCTTTGATAAAGGAATAGACGGCGTGCTAACGCAATCGTCACCTGCTCTGGCTATCTCAGCTACTTCGACAATTACCCTCGTAATTTTATTCCTGTGGCGACAGACAACAACAGTTTGTTTTAAGGGAGGGAAGCATGGTGCCTTCGCGTCACATTTTCTACAATAGGCAGCCAGATGCCCATCAATTGCGATGCTCTCCACTTATGCTCCACCATGCTCTCCAGATGGGCGAAAGGTTACACTTACTGCCGAATCAGCCAAGGATAGAAGGCCTGTGCGCTATGCTTTATGACGTACGTACATGCTACTTGGACTGAAATTTTACTGTCAAGCCCAGCGTGATGAAAACGGTAACGTCAATATCACCGCCGCTTACTCGGCAGCATTCCCACTAGATTCTATTGCAGTCGGGCAAGGTAGCATGACGTATTGTAGCGAAGTGCGCAGGCCTTGTGCTATCTAGGAAGCGTGCGTCAGTGCGCCAGGGGTTGCGTGAGGGAGGAGGGCATGGCCGCGCCGCGACGTCACCCTCGCTTTCGCTCTTGAAGCTGGTGCGCAGTCCGAATCTATCACCTCCGCTAGGCTTAGCTGCGGCGCGCGCCTGCGGGCCATAGTGGACGCTGCTGCTTCCTCGGTCTCTCGTTGCGCAGCGCGTCGGTGACAAGCGGCGTCGGCACCGCAGGCTGCTGCTCCTTGCTGGCTCGGGCAGCACGTACCGCCATGGTACATTACGCGCAGCGCAACACTCAAGGGACCGATCAGCGGCGTTCGATTGGACATTATATGCTTTCGCATTCACAACACACAAGTAGTGCTTAGATGTCCTAGGATTTTTTTCAGAAATGGCAGAATCATACTGTACAGTACAATGAACTTCAATTTATTCAGTTCGTCCGCAACCGCTGTCGTGTCTAGTATCTAGTACCGTTTCCTTGCCTTCTCACGTCACCAATTCCCTCTCCGCACCTACCTCCCCTGTATAGTAACTGCGCGCGAACAATGACAAGCCTGTTATTGCCTTCTTTCACGACTGCCTCTGTTTTACCCCATTCTCTGCCTCTTCTCCCTGCCTCGATCCTCTCTACATTTATATCTACGGAGCAGCTCGTCAGTAGAAGGGTAAGCGCTGCAGTTTCTGCAATTTTTTTGCGGAGAGTCACGGATACCTACAACTGTTAAAAGCCTGAAGTGACGACGGCCAGCGAGCCCTAGAGGTCGTTGTGGACATGCGAAGCGGCGGAAAGGTCCAAACGAGTTTTTTCTTGCGTCGCCTTTCCTCTCTGCCACGCTCCTTCCATGTGTATACACGCACCGGACACCCCCCCCCCCCCCCCCCCGCACCGACGCAGCGTGCAAGACAGCAGCAGCAGTGGAAAAGTCGAAGGAAGAAGCAAAGAAAGCTTCGCTTTGAAACAAAGAAACAGAAGCAGACATGCGTATCGTTCGTGTTGTCAAGACGATCGCCGCGTGATTCCCGTCTGTTCGCCCGTTCTGTGACCGCTCTGCTCGATGTACCCGCATCGACATCATTCCGCACTTAACTAAGGCACGAAAAGTGAACCTCAGCTAATGAAGCGGCATGCTTTTATGGAATCGTGGGGCTGTACTAAATAGCAGCAACCGGTGAAAAATGGCAGCATCGTAAGAAAACCGCAGCAGCCGTATCGTCGTGCGTACGTAGTTTGTGGACCAACGTACGAAATGCGAACCCATCTTTTATTCCGACTAAAGCTGAATGAACACGACAGAAGTCGCAACATTGACTAATTGCTAGTTAAGAACAACATTGAATGCGTATTGATTGATGAGCCGTAGCCACTCTCAGGCATTTCAAATCGATGACGTAGCGGACAACCTTAGCAGTGGAGGATGGGAATTCTACTTGAATGTGTTCTCTAATATAAATTCTGGGGTTTCACGTGCCAAAACCACCATATGATTATTATGAGGCACGCGAATGTGCACATTGTCACACGGTTTTAGTTATAGCTTCCTTTCCACCTTGCTAAGCCTGGGCTCACAGTGAGCCATGGTTTATTAGCACTTCCCAAAAATTAACGTACTACAAGTATAGCAGCTTAATCCAGTCGAACGCCTCTACAACAAAATGACTTGCGTAACGAGTGATCAGCCATGCCTCTGCCGAATTCCTATGTTTAGTACATATTGCGAGCATCTCGACAACCTAGACCACTATAACGAATTTTCCTTTGCAACGAAGAAACACAGGCGTGCCCGACAGCTAAATTGTTCTTTTACAACGAACGCCACGCATAGCGGTGTCGCCACTGCCTTGCGCGGATGACACTAAGCTGCTCTCCACGCTAGCACAAATGGCAGCGCCAGCGGTGAACTAGAAAAGTGCGCCGAAGTTGGCGAGTGTCGGAGTCCCTGCTGCACTCAACTCACTCAACTCGTACGCTGCTTGTTGTAACACAACATCGGGAGCGACGTCTGAACCAATACTTCGAAAGTCGATAGCGGCGAGATAATGGGACCGTTACGGACGATCCACGTCGTCTTCAATGTCGTTTTAGCGTGGTGAAGGCAACGGTAATCAACAGCCTCCAAACAAACCAAGGATTTTTAATGGAAAGAGAGGTGATAGCAGCGTTCGACGATCTGCAGCTTTATCTTGCGTCGCTCCCGCGTATC
The DNA here is from genome assembly GCF_050947875.1 of Dermacentor variabilis. Classification (NCBI taxonomy): domain Eukaryota; kingdom Metazoa; phylum Arthropoda; class Arachnida; order Ixodida; family Ixodidae; genus Dermacentor; species Dermacentor variabilis. The sequence goes on along the minus strand of NC_134574.1, from coordinate 119,771,263 downwards.
GCTGCGGAGCATGCCCCGAAACCCGGTACGATAAGGTCGGTTGCAGTTACATGTTCTGTGAGATAAGCTGTGCGTATACACAATAAAAATGGCGACTTATTTCAGTAAGTCACTCTTGAATTCATATTAAATAAGAGTTTTACGTTGTTGAGCACGCCTGCAATGCTCTGTGAGCAGTGCAGTGGTCTTTGGAGGTATCAATTAAGCACTTCGTTTTAAAAGCGTTTGACTGTATATTTATTTAGCACACCTTATAATGGTGACTGAAGATCAGAATGCCGAACTGGAACTTAACTGAATGCTGAGCACAAGAAGAACTATGGTACTTTTGAGCAAGCTAGAACGGGAGTCCGATCGTTACGTCTTTCTTTTTTTACTCCGCAACGAAACCGAGATAAAAAAGAAATAACTGCTTTCGGTTCAGATTAGCCGCCTTTTCTGGAGATTTTGATCATGCATTACCTGTGCTTGTGACTTAATTATGCTGCCCCATTTGTAAACGAGCACTAACTTCCAGTGATTTTAGAAGTGCCTGCGTCCTTTACATTTTTTACCCATATTGTGTATGAAGGTAGGGCACGTTAGTAGTGCACTCGTCATGAGTTGAAATCTGTTACCGTGAAGCGGGTGGTGGCTCTTACTCACACTGGCAAGCAAAGTAGAGTGCGAAAGCACCCAAATCCCCAGAGACATAGGGGAGAAGATCGTGGTCGCCCCTTTGCCCTGCAACGTTAATCCCGTTCACAACGCAGGTCGTCGCAATGCAAGATCATTGAATATACTGAGGCAAATAAAAAAGGACAAGATCGAAGCAAGCTTCATGGACGCAGCTGCATACCGAGACGGCAAGGCTTTTGCGGTTTCCGTCGTGGACACACTGGGCAAAGTCATCAACTGTGCTTCCGTCCGGACGACGAACCCCGAGGTGGCCGAGCAAGTGGCCATTCCACTCGCCATGCGAGACGGTCGGAGAGAAATGGTGTATAGCGATTTGAAAGTGGCCGTCAGGGCATTCCAGAAAGGCTCGGTGGCCCGGCAGGTAGTTCAAATTCTGAAAGGCGCCAAACACGGCGACACCTCCATACATTTCATCCTTTGGTTCCCTGCACACGTAGGGACGATTGAGGGGGTTCCTCTGAACCTCAACGAGTCTGCCCACGAGACTGCGCGTGGCTTTACCGACCGCGCTGCCCTTGGATCGGGTGACTCCGTCCGCGGACACAGCGTCGCTCCTGTCACGCACAATAAACTTACTAAATTATTTTATTTAGAAGGGTTTTCCCGCCGCCTCACTCCAAGCTAAGCAAGCCGCAGGCGGTCGCGCTCAGACCCTTGCAAACGAACTCCTACCCAAATCCGGCATCCCTTAACAGCATATATCCCGAGATTTATCCGAATTGTTCTTGCGTGGCCTGTGGTGAGGTTGCTACTTTGCCTCATATGCTCTGGGAGTGCGGGTCGCTGGGCCCGAAGTTCACCAAGGAAGAGCGGGACGCGCGCGCCCCTGCGAAGTCCCCTCTGTGAGGACGAAATCCTGGCTGTCCAGCGCGCCCGCGATTGGGCCGGCAGGCTAGATCTGTCAGTCCCGTCGTGGGATGAGCCGGGTGCGCGTTTTATCGCTTTTTGCTGGGCCCAATAAAAGTTTATTCACTCACTCACTCACTCACTCACTCACTCACTCACTCACTCACTCACTCACTCACTCACTCACTCACTCACTCACTCACTCCACAACGAGATTTTTAAGACGAAACCTTCTTAATCTACTCCCGGATTGTTAAAAATGTTTATTCGCAATAAAGGGGTACAACCTCACCCCGTGATACGCGACGAACTCGTGGTGGCTGCCTGAAAAGGATGACTGTCTGAGAAGGAGTCGGTATACGGAAACTTGCGGTAAAGTAAAGGTAAGTAAGGTGAGAGTGGGCAAAGTTAAAAATGTCGCCCGTCGGATAAAATCGCGTCGCACCCATGTTCTCGCACAGGTATCTGAGTTGCCCGTGACCTGCCCAGCTGGAGGCCCTGTGTGTACGTGCACTCTACAGTGTAGAGACCAGATGGAAGCCAGGTGTTGTGCACGCCCCCCCCCCCGCCTCAACGCCCCTCCCCCCCCCCGCCCACCTCGCCCCAACGCGACCAGCAAGGTGGTGCAGGGGCGGCAACCATCAGGGCTGAAGACAGCGAGCTTCATCGTCTACACGAGGATCAGTTGAAGGCTAGGACGACCAGCGACACAACATCCTACAGCCAGTGGCGTAGCCAGAAATTTCGTTCGGCGGGGGGGGGGGGGGGGGGGGGGTGTTTCAAGTTGCAGCTCGGCTTCCTCCTTAAAAGGAAGCTTTAGCTCGGGAGCTCCTATTTAAAAACATGTAGAAGGAGAATTCGTTTCTCTCGGCAACCACTGCACCAAATTGGGCAAGGCTTGTTGCATTTAAAAGAAAAATTGAATTTCTAGTGACTGTATATTTCGAATTTTTCATTTAGGTTATCAATTCATTATTGAAAATTGGCAAAAATTGCAAACTTCAGTAAACGAAACTATCAAGTTTAAAACTCTGTAACTCAACAATGAAAAACGACAGCACAATTCGGTGAATTGCATCTAACCACATTTTCAGCGGACAAAATTTATGTGCTACGCATGAATCTCAAAAGAATTTAGTATGGAAATACGGCTTTTGCAGAACCCTTGTACACAACGTAACCAATTCATGTAAGATACAAATTGGCACACCAAATTTTCCGCTTTGCTTGTTATAGTAGGTGCGGTTTACAGAACCGCGATATCTTTTCTTGATGCAGAGCTATTAGTTTGGAACCGTCGTGCTTCTATTTTTTTCGCACTTTCGATTTTTTCAAGATACCTTAAACAATATTCAGGCCCTAAATCGAAATTCCGCTTTGAACTAACACTAGAATTCAATTTTCTCTCTCAAATGCAACAAATTTCATTAAAAGCGGTCCATGGTGTCTCAGAAAAGCTTTCCGTGTTTTACACGTACTTGGATGGGCCGTGTCGGAGTTGGGCCCGAGCTAAAGGTTCCTATTAAACAATTTGTTGGCCGATCAAGTACATGAATGATAACTGCATTGCCATCGCCAAAGATGCTGAAAACGAATTCTTGAACGCTACGCACTGTCAAAACAAGTCAATTATGTTTAGAACGACAGAAAGCTGAGCTAGTTGGTAAGGATTCATTATGCAAGAAAGAGGTGAGGCGTGCAGACAGGGCACGAGAGTAGAGAAGTCCACTTCTCTACTTCTCCACTTGTCCACTTCTCTACTCTTGTGTCCTGTCTGCACGCCTCATCTCTTTCTTGCATAATGAAGTCGATTATGTACTTTTTAATAAAAGAATATACTCGCATGTGTCAAAAGATGTGCCCAAAATATCAATGCTTCCATGTTTTTTTTTGTCTATTTAATAAGTAAAGAAAAATCACACGAACTTTAGAACTACATCAGTTCGAAACCAGCAAAGCAGTGCATGCCGTTGACACGAAAAATGTAAAGGCCATGAAACGAACAAGTTGAGAACAAACATGTTAATGAAACTTTGTCATTCAAGAACCTTGCTTACATTCTTGTACACATGCAGCGGCCAGTGAAAAATCTCAATGACGCTGTCCTTTGTTCCAATGTATTACGCAGCAGCAGCTGTCACCGGTCGCGTATCTTGAGTAATTGCACCGAAATTATGGTCGTGACAGAGAGCATCTATACAAAGCAATTCTGCAAAATGTACGAGGGCGAGTCAAATGAAAGTGAGCCAATGCGAACATATGACAAACGAGGTACTTTATTTAACAGCAGTCTCCATGAGCATTTTGGCATTTGTCCCATTGACTAACGAGTCGCGTGATTCCCGTCTTGGGGACTCCTTGGGCTGCTGCTTCAAGAAGTCTGCAAGTGACTTTCACGTTATCGTCCGAAACAAATCTGGTTCCCTTGAGCTGTTTCTTCAGTTGGTCCAAAATGTGGAAGTCGCAAGGCGACAGGTCTAAGCTGTATGGCGGATGTTGCAGCGTTTCCAACTTGAACATTGCCATTTTTATATTAACCACATCAGCGACGTGGGGACGGGCATTTTCGTGGAACAAGATGAGCTCATTCTTATATTTCCGACGTCGTTTGTACTTGATTACTACACGCAGCCGATCCGGCGTTTCATGACCATCGTAAACAATCAATAGTCTCTCAAGATTTAGCAAATTCAATGAGTAATGGCCCCTGACGATCAAAAAAAAAAAAAGTCGGCACCTCTCCGGCGGGAACGACGGCTTTGCTTTCTTGGGGGTGGTGAATACGAATGTTGCCACTGTAAGCTTTGCCGTCGTGTTTCAGGCACGTAGTAGTGGCACCATGGTTCGTCCCCGATCACAATTGTAGACAAGAAGTCGTCACCCTGACTCTGATACCGGATCAGATGAGTCAAGGCAGGGCCGAATTTCTCCGTCTTCTGGCGGTGGTTCAAAATCTTAGGCATCCATTGCGCACACAAGAGCCGATAACCGAGATGTTCATGAATTATGGAGGGTACCGAACCATGACTGATGTTCACACGCTCTGCCAGTTCATCGATGCTTATCCTCCGTTCTTGTCTCATCAGCTCATCGACCTTTGCATTTTTGTTGGGGGTGATTTCACAGGGGCTTTGGCCCAGCCTTGGATCGCCTTTGCAACTTTCACGTCCTTTTTTGAACCGTTTGTTCCAACGCTTCACAGTGGCCAATGAAATACAACGTTCAACGTTTACGGCAGCAATACGGCGACTATTTTCTTTTTAGGAAACACCTTCAGCAGTCAAAACCTCACGGCACCACGCTGCTAAACTTCTGGAACGTCCATTACGTCACGCAACCATGTTGAACCCAGTGTATGAGAGCATTAAAGAACATTTATCCTCACACCTGCGTGTCACTTTAGTAAATGAGAGGTGCCTGGGTGCTACATGCACTCCTCGCCGATAATGAACCGAACCATTATTACGCGGGCTGGGTAGGCTCACTTTCACTTGACTCCACGGAGAACCATACACGAACTGCTCTGTATCCTCCACCGGCGAGAAAAGACTTTCGAGAGAGGTTGCGCTCAAGCAAATGCGGTGAAATCCGTCGAGTCCTCACAGTAATGGCAGCGAGCGACCATTGCTTCTTTTTCTTGTCTGCCATCCAGAAAGCGTCCAAAACTCTGTCAGGTGAAAATCGACTCGGCCAGAGAAAACCGAACGCGCACCGAAGTGCGCCGCGCGGTGGTTGGGGCAACACCAGAAAAACGCATGTGCTCTGGCTGGCTCTGGCAGCCCGCGGGTGGGGTTGCGAGAACAGAAAAAGTTGAAAAGGCTCGATGTGTCCTCGCGAATAAAAGTCAAAATTGAAACAATAAATAAGAACGTAGTTACCTTTGCTGGCTCTACTGTCTTGACATGGGTGCTTTGGCGTAAGTAAAAAAAAAATATTGAGATTTTTTGTGACATGACGGCACAAATGAATCCCCACAACGTTTCGTCTCATCGGACCTCGCTGCTTGCTTTGTCAACTTGTCTGATAGTGTATTGATTTGGCTTGTCTCGTTGTATCTTTTGATGTACGACGTTAGAAAAGTCAATGCACCTTTGGCATCAGATGTCTATAACAACATTAAATCTACAAAGTTCCGCAATGGAAGATCTAAAGCACAACATTGGAAATGCCAATGCACCCTTTACATCAAAAGTTTATGAGATCTTTATACCCGTAAAGTTTCGGAATTGACATCCATGCGCTTCGTAGATTCCGCGGCCTCCGTGATAGGCCGCGGCCAGCCCGTTCGCCATCAAAACGACCTTGAAACTTTGTGCTCGGATGGGGCGGCTTGCGTTATGTGACTCCCGGCGCATGGTCGTTGCCGCGAAATCCAGCCCGAGTTCGCAATGTTCGCGGTGAAATGTTTTCTCGGGCGTGAAAGAGACATTCTAGACAAAATCCAGAGTGATTTCCGGCGCCGGGGTTTCTTTATTGATATGATATAAGGAGATGTTGGCGCACAATTTAGGTGCCGGCTAATCATTATCCCTTGAGTGGTTCTGTCATACATCATACAGGTTTCAGGATTACATATCAAATACTCTTTTCACACAAGCACCAGGAACGTGTCCACAGGCACGCAACGTTTCCACAGGAAGACTATGACTTAAGGAACACATGGTACATACAATATACAAGGTAAATGTCTTCACATTTATGTAGATAAAAGTCTCAAAAGTACAAACTATACTGTCGCCTAATAACACATTGTCTAGTCAGCGGGTGGTACATACATCGTGTAAATGCATTATCACATACAATCACAACAGAACAGTCAACATGACATAATTCACAAACAGATGAATATATACAGTGACATTGAAATGAAGGGAACAATGAAAGCGCTAATAACGTCCAACAATGCCGCTGTCTTCAAGAAAAGTCTTTAGTGCTTTTAAAGCGCTCTTCCGCAAGGCCGTTGCTGGGCAAGGGCCCAAAAGTTTTCTTAAACTGAAAGGTCTGCGGTCTAATTTAATTAGCGCTGATATAAGTCGGCATCTTGGTGTGCCATGATGTGGGCCATCTAGAAGGAGGTGATATATGTCCTCGTCTACCAATCCACAATCACATTGGGGGGGTTTCCGCTCGGCCAATTCTGTGTATGAAATGCTTTGCGTAGGCAGTGCCTAGCCTTAATCGATGAATAAGGGTTGCCATGGTTCTATCTAATGACAATAAAAATTTGAATTCAACACATGGATCAATATGGTATAAGTTCGAGCTCTTAGAATTCTGGTCAAACCAAGTATTTCTAGACAGTTTGAAAGACATTGTCCTTATAATGCACCGTAATTCATTCTTTGATATTCGGAGCGGAACCGTATCATGTTTGGGGTGCGCTTTTCGTGCTGCTTCATCGGCTGCTGTGTTGCCAGGAATGTCGCAATGCCCTGGTATCCACTGGAATGCTATTGCATGTTTCGCTTCGCTTGCCTTAGTGAGGTTTTTAAGTGTTTCATATGTTATACTGTCAATGAATGTTTTCCCCTTTGTGCTGCAGAGTGATGTTAGAGCCGCCTGTGAATCGCAGAAAATTACCCATTTTTGCGCATCTCTTACTGACAATATAAATTTTATCGCACATAGGATTGCGAACAGTTCAGTCGTTGTGGACGAAGTCGCACGAGATAACTTAAATGATTCTTGTTTGTTGAGGTGCGGTATAATGAATGATGAAGTTGAAGAGGTTGCTGTACTGGAGCCATCTGTATAGACCTGTGTGTATCCTGAATGCCGCATATATATCTGGTAAAGTGGTAGTTGTTGAGCAGCTTGAGTGAACATGTCTCTTTTTCTGAATATCCCATCTACTGACAATTCGAGTTTTGTAACTGTAAGCAGCCATAGAGGATATTCGATGTCAGAGTTCCAAAATTCATTTCTTGGCAATATGTGAAGATTTTCTTGAATTTCTATATGAACATAACTTCTATCTCGTTTCATTATGTCTAGAGCCAATGGGTGGTTATTATGCTGGATTCGAAGACGGAAATAATGCTGGCATGTTTCTGTGGTTCGCATAACTGGAAATGGTGATTGGCGAGCCTCAGCTATTACAAGAGAACTAGAAGTCGCTCGTGGAACTCCTAGGCATAGGCATAGTGCTCTAGCTAAAAGTCTTTGAAGTCGCTCTTCTGACGTGTAGGAAAGTCCGTGTAAGATGGGCGCGGAATACGCAATTTTTGTTGTATTAATGCAATGTAAACAGTCAGCATGGACGATACTGACCCGCCCCATGATGTGCCTGCAAGTCTGCGAAGTACAGTCACTATAACATTGACCTCGTTTTCGAGTTTTTTTTTATGTGGGGAACCCAGGATAGCTGCCTATCAAGTATTATGCCAAGAAATTGATGCTGCGTGACAATCATTAGAGGGGGTCCTTCCAGATTAAGAGTGAAATTTTTTAACTGCCTCCGAGTGAAGGGCAATACAGCTGTATTTGCATGTGATAGTACCATTCCTCTCTCTCTCAAAAATTGGTTGGTGATATTTATACCGTCTTGCAATGCCATCTGAAGTAGTTGAGCATTAGACCCAGGCGTCCAAATACACACATAATCTGCATACAGTGAAAACTTTAACTGTGACGGCAGCCTTCTTGTTAAATCAGCCATGACGCAGTTAAAAAGGAAGGGGCTGAGTACTCTTCCCTGTGGTACTCCCTGTTTGACATGTTCAGCACTCTTTCCTTCACCCGTCTAAACAAATATTTTGCGACCTGATAGAAATTCAGAAATCCGTCGCAAGGACCTGCAAGACAGACCAAGTTTCAATATGCTAAGCAGAACATGAACGTGACTAACAGTGTAAAATGCCCTCTTGTGGTCTAGGAATACTGCTATAGTCATGTTTCCACGTGCACGCTCGTGCTCTACACAGGTTGCTATATCTAATATTGCATCCATTGTGCATCTATGTTTTCTGAAACCTACTAAGTAGTTGGACAACACATTCGTTTCATTACACCACCATTGAAGTCGCGCGTCAATCATTTTCTCCATTACTTTGCATAAACAACTTGTCAAACTAACTGGGCGGAATGATTCAAGGCACAAGGGCGTCTTACCAGGTTTTAAAATTGATATGATTCGAGCGACTTTCCAAGAGTCAGGTACAGTTTCCTCTATCCATAAGTTATTATAGATGTCTAAGAGAGCATTTAAACCTGTCGGTCCGAGGTTTCTTAGCATATTGTACGTAACGCCGTCCGGCCGAGCAGCGGACTTTTGGCGACATGATTCAATTGCACATTGAAGCTCGCTTAATGTGAAAGTATGATCTAATTGGGGATGCTGGGCCCAGTAGCAAGCACTAATTTTTCGCTTAGCCAACACTACTGAAATATCAAATTCTGCACATTGCGATGAAAAAGCAGGTCTGGAAATAAGCTCACAAAATTCATCTCCAACTATTACTTCACACGTGTCCCGAGCTACTGCGAGAGCACGAAATGGGAAGCTCTGTGTTACAGGTCCGCTTAAAGAACGAATTACTAGAAAAATTCGTGGGACACACGTGTGAGGAGACAGCGTGCCGCAGAAATCGCGCAAGCGCCGTTTGCCTGAATTTTCCAATCGTCTGCGCATTACATTGTGTATTTTCTGAGCGTTTCTATATGTTTCTAAACTTCCGCTCCGTCGATAAGCTCTTTCGCATCGGCGTCGGATGGCTTAGTTGTTCATACTCTCCGTCAACTGCAGCATAATCTTTTGGAATTGGGACCTTCTTTGTGCATATGTTCATATTATCCTGCAAAAATTCTGTATATCTTTCCACATTTGCATGTTGATTAATTTGATCCGTTAGACGGTACCAAAAAGCTTGCCAGTTGGTTAGTCTGCTATGACGCCTGATATCATAGTGCATGCTAGGGTGATTAACAAGGATGGGAAAAAGATCACTTCCGCGCGTTTCCATATCTGTTGTCCAACCCACACCATTCACTAGATCATCCGAACACAGGGTAAAATCTATGCAGCTTAAGTAATTATATCCACGGAGGAATGGTGGCGACCCATCGTTTAAAACAGTCAAGTTGCATTTATCTATGGCGCACTCAATAACGTTACCCCTTGCATCACAATGATCACTGCCCCAGATGATGTTGTGTGCATTGAAGTCGCCACATATAAATACATGAGAATGAGCTACTGAAGATATCCACTTGCGCTTCTACTGAAATCCGGTTTGAAGGTTGTAGATATAGATTATCACTGTTATGCAGCGCTTGCCAATGGATACTTTACATGCGATGAATTGCGGGAAGTCTGAATCACTGGACTGAATCTGATAAGATGGTAGGTCCTTTCTGACGTACAGGAGCACTTTGCTAACAGCACCTTGACGAGAAGTCTTGTATATCACATAATTCGAGAGGCGAAAGTCGTCATTGCTTCCCGCCTCTTGAATGCAAAGTATTGGGAAGGTGTATTGCACAAGCAGTTTACGAAAGTCAGCACACTTCCTTCGAACACTGTTGGCATTCCACAGAAATATGGAGACATGTTTGTAGCGGTTATTCATGTACTGCCTGCCGCAGTTTCGGCCCGGATTGTTGACACAATAGTGCTTCCAGAGGCAACAAGGCCTTCACTTCTGGTAGGTTGTTTGCTTCCAGCAGAGCAGATAGGATTGCCTTAAGAGCTGCGAAAAGCATTGGCAAAATCAGTTGTGTCACCGATGCTGTGGTATGTTCGCTATTAGGTGGTGTTACTTCTGCAGTAGATGTCTAAGTTCGCAGAGCGAAATGTGTGCAAATATTGGAGTTTTCTTGTGTATTACTTTCTGCCTGTTGTCGTCTGGGTTTCCGTAGCACTGATGCATAAGACTGGGCGCTTGACTGTGATCCTCTTGATTGGTCTCTTGATTGCACTGTTGGTTGTTCTCTAGAGGAGGGAAAGCTTGTTGGTGCTCTTGGCTGTGGTGGTTCAGGTGCCCGCTGAGGTGGGTGATCTGGCACTGGATGAACAATCTCAAGGTTTAGTGCAGGTTCATTAAGTCGCGGTTGTCTTCCATGGATTAGTTCATGTCGACGCATTTGTGCCGCTGCCTTTTTCTGAGGGCAGCCTGAGAAGGAGGCGGCATGGTTCCCCGCACAGTTTACACATTTAGGTTGAAGAAGTGACTTGCACTTCTTGTGGTCATAATCTTCAGAGCAGATATTGCATCGACGTGTGCTGCGGCATGTTTTCGCCATGTTCCCAAATCTCTGGCAATTATAGCAGCGAAGTGCTGGTCCTAGGTATTCCTCGACAGGGTGACTGGTGAAACCCAAGTAAATTCTTCCTGGAATAGGGCGATCGTCTCTGAAAGTCAGAATTACCGAGTGAAGTGGATGTGACTTCACTGCTCCATCTTCTTGGCGGGAATACCTTATCCGTCTGCGTGCCGATATAACCCCTGCGTCTTTCAAGAAGTCTAGGAGTTGTTCGTCTGTATACTGCAGAGGCACATATTTTACTTTCCCAACGTTTCACGTGCATGACTCTGGGATGAAGGGCTTGACTTCGAGGCCGCCTACACTTGAGAGCATCAAAAGGCGTTTCGCCGATGCTAAGGAAGCAACGCTGACACTGAAACTTCCATCTCTGGTCGTCCTGAAAGACTGTACTTTTTCTTTGGCAGCGGAAACTATTTCGGCAGACACTCGGTTTAGGTTTACTTGCCAAAAAGTAGTACCTTCACTTGTTGGGCGAAAGACAACCGGAATGCCTTCGGCTCGCTTTTTCTTATACCTGACCAAAGTAAATGGTGCGTCTTCACCCATCTCTTCTTCATCACTTAGCTCATAATTAGATGTTGTATCATTGTACTTGCTGTCTTCTAGGCGAGCTTTCTTGCTCTCAGCTTCACCGTCAGCCATTATTCCTGAATTTGCTGAAGTTTATTCCGAGTTGTGGAGAACCAAACGTGCCGGCTTTATGAAGCTTTGTGACGCTTGCAAGGCCCCAGGCTTTTCATTACGGCCCGTAGCATCATTCATATGGCTTGTTACGTTTGGACGAGCATAATGCTCGTGACATGTTCTCGGCTTCCGACCACCGTAGCGGCAGGGTGACCGTACCGTAAAGAAATGGCGTACCACAGCTGTAAGGCGCCTGGCTCGTTGAATCTTCACCCGACGTCGTGTTAATCAATTGTCGTCAATGGCAACCGTAAATGTCCAAAAAACCAGAAAACTCAGAGCACCACATAAAAACAGCGACCGAACAGATACACTTCTTCCTTTGGTACCTTTGGTCGGCGGTGCCTAGACAGCACGAAAAAATTCGAGGCTGCAGCCTCATAAGCCCCCTCCCCTCCCCCCCCCTGGCTACACCCCTGCTTACACCGGTGACCAGGAGGTCAAGCGTGAGCCCAGTGTATAAACAAAGAAGACCGGAGGGGGGGAACCCTAAACCTCGAGTGGGCCAGCAGATGAGTTGGAAAAAAAAATACTTGCTGTTTAACGTTAAAAGCCACGATATGATTATGAGGCACGCCCTAGTGGGAAACTTCGGGTTAATTTTGACTACCTATTGTTCTTTAACATGCACCCCATGTGCACGGGCGTTTCTTCTTCTTTCCTTTTCTTTTCATTTCGCCCCCATCGAAATGTGGCCGCCGCCGTAACTTTATCCCACGTCTTCGGGTTTAGCAGCGCAATTCACCGAAGCCGCTACGCCACCGCGGCGGTTAAAGTCTGCGAGGTTCGATTATATTGATAGCGCATTAAAAATATTCGGGTCGACACTCTGCTAAAACAGAGTACCGTATTTTCGAAAATGAGTTGAAATGGATGAGTTTGAAAATGAGGTTAGTTGCAGCTCCTGGCCGGGGCGGCTACATTTTGATAACTGAGAAATGCAAAAAGAAAAACGCTCGTTTAGTTAGATTTAGTGCACGTTTATTTAATCAAGTGGTAAGAAGTAATCCGGTTAATTAACTATGCGGCGTCTATCACAGCCCAAGAGGTACGCACTTGTGCGGAGGAAGAAGTCCTACACAGCCACCGCAGGCCAAGTTATATCGCTGGATCGATGGAGAATGGAAGGAGGCTTGGGCAACTCCCACGTCGGCAATCTCCCTACGTCGGCAATTTCCCATGTGGCGCCCCAAACGCGAAGCGCGGACGACTTCGGGTTGGGGAGAAACACCCCTTTCCGAGCGTTGTGGTCCCATAATGGCCGAGCACCAGGCCGGGAGCACGCTTGGACATATGTTGCCGGTAGATACACGGCGACAGCGCTAGCCTACCACAGCCGCGGCGTATTCTCTTCAACAAGGACGTCCGTGGTTGGACAAGGGGCGCCCGGAGACCACGCAGGAAATCTGCCTTGGGCCGCCTGTCGAGGTGTGAACTGCCAGGAGAAGCCGAAGACCAGACTAGAAGACATCTCTACCCATTAGAAAAGAAAAAAAGACGAAAAAAAAAAACACGGTGGGTTTCCGGCAGCACCTGAATTTGAACTGAATATCTCCCGCATACGAGGCGGGTGCCCTACCGGTACGCCAGCGCAGCTTTTTTTTTTTTTTATTTACTACATGGGAGCAGAGTCTTCAGAAAAATAAGAAGAACAAAATTGCTGCAGAAATTTAAGGTGACTGAAAACACATTCAAAAAGTCACACAAGCACGTGCAAGCGTCCAATAAAGGCATCCAATCCGGCGTTGTTTCTTGTGCAGCGTACACACTACGAACGTATAGGCTGCAGATTCCAGAAAAAAAAAAAAAAGATGACCGAGTGCTTCGCGGTGGTTCAGCGCGCCTGTCACACATTCTACATGCGCCAAAGGCTATGCAGGCCAATTACCATGAACATGTCATATGGCGGGTCACAGGGATCTTCAAAAGGTAAGAAACAAATTGTGTATGGTGGTGCCGTGGTCGAAAAACAACCGCTTGTGTCCCCATGCTGAAACGATTGGTCACTGTTTTGTAGACTATAGGGATGCCGCGTTCTTTCGGGGCATTCTCCAAAGAACAATTGAAAAGGATTTAGGCCACCGCTGCCTTGGGACATTAAACTCCATAAATCACTGCATCAGTACGAAATAACTATCTAGACATATTTAGTATACTTTTAAATCTGCACTGAAAAGAGTACGATCTTTTTGAATGTCTCGTGTCTCTGAGCCTATTCCGGATAATTATGGCTTTCCTTGGTTCTGAGTGTGCTACGCTACACTCAGACACTGCTACATCTGCAATATCCAGGGCATAATACGACCTAGTCAGCAGGGCCCACACCCAAAGAACCCTCGTCCTGCTGTTAACTTTTATTGCGCCGGAGACACGTCGCAACTCAGTGGAACTCGATCGCTAACGGACGAGACAGCGACGACCCATTATTCATCCTCCTATAGACTGCGTACTAGCGCAATAAAAAAAAAAAGAAAACGAGATTCGTACAGCCACTTTTCCGGGGCAAGATAACCGGAAGTACCGTACATCTAAGTGCGAACTTGGTTGTTCCTCGCCCTATCTCTATACCCGCTACAGAGGCACACACTATAGGAGGCCGCGTCACAGCAGGAAGTGATGACGAGGCATCGTTCGGACGGCCGCACTTCTTCCTCTTGCGTCTTCCCTATACAGCCTTTCCCTGTGCGCATTTATCTTTCTGCGGCCTTGAGCGCATAGCATGCACGTCTCAACCGTCAGGGCGAGCCGCCCGTTTATATCTATATCCAGCCATTCCTCTCCGCATTTTCTCTTCATCCTTGTGTAATACTCCCGCCTCCCCGAAATCGATGTGCCTGGCGGCTCATTTATACTTGTCCGGAGACGCCTTCGTAGCGTGTCGCCACCGCAACTGGGCCGTCGGGATTTGAAGTGTCGCCTCCCTCTTCCCTATGTCCCTCTCTCGGACACCGCTGCGAGCGGTGTAGCCTCGTATGATCCTTGCTTATACTTTTCGCCCAGCCGCCCGCTATAGCTCCTCATCGCCGAGACCGTAAAGTGCGCTATAGCGAAGGACCCGAGCGAGGAACGGAGAGCGGGCAGAAGTGCGTGTCCAAGCCGCGGCTCTGCCCAGGACGCCCCCGGAACTACAGCCATTCCCTTTTTACGGCCCTTGTTATATAGGTAGTGGTGCGGGGTTGGAGGGGGGTCCCTCTCGGCACGAAGTGGCCGAGAAGGAGCATTAGAGAAAGCGGACTCCACTGCTTTCGGTTTATTTTTCCTTTCGATTCACGTTTTCTTTTCATCCGTCTGTCGCCCGCGCGCTGGGGGACTCGGTTTCACTTCCTCGCCGTCGTCTGCGACAGCTGCAGCGTGCGTCGGCAGGTGGACTTGCCGTCTGCACTGTTTACTCGAGCCGTACGCTCGAGTAAGCATTGTGAAGTGTCGGTGCTCCCCCCTCTTGTTCGACGTTTCCGTGGAATCCTAAATCCTGGTCTCCTTTTAACGGGCCGCTAGCCGACAGAGCTTCCTTTCTTTAATCAAATTTGGGGTTTAGGTACGTGCTCGCTTATAAATTTTGGGACTCCACCATATCGACTGTTCGTGCAGTATGGGATGGGACATCGATATTAATTACGTATGCCTACATAGGCGCTGTCGTCGATACTTTTATCACTGAAAATAAACCAAGTGCGCTATGGCGAATTTCTACTTGAAGGGCCTGCTCACTTTGCGTCTCCCGAGGGCACTGCTTGGAGGACAATAAACGATTTCTTGCTAGGCCGGTTTTCTTGGAAATACACTGAATACAATTACTTCGAAGTTTTATTTATTTATTTTCAACTTTTCTTGCAATCTTTACGTGGCTGCTTGCAGGATGCGCCGTGCCCGAGTCGCACGCGATAGAGTAGCTCTACTCAACACTGGAAGCCTACCAAGTACTGTTTGGGGTTCTTTAACGCATGTGCCCAGATTTTCATAGATGAAGCGTAGAGATGCGTATAGCACTCGGACGTTTTTCATGGCGGTGGTGGTGGTGGTGGTATCGTAGCAGGCGGGCAAATTCCACCTGGCATGCTTAGCCGGCAATATTGTTCCTCTTGAGCATTTTGTACGTTGTTAGCGAGGATGTGTCAGCAGACGTTTACCAACTCCGTTTTTTTTTTTTTTTTTTTTTTTTGAGGCGAGACAATGAGCGCCCAGCCTGTTTGCTGAGATTGATAACCTGCAAGATATTATTTAGGTCTCTGCGCCGTGCTCGCCACATGCGTGAAAGAAAACTGTAGAGTTACGTGTCTTTTTACCGCAGAAATGGTTTTCCTTTCTCCCAAGGTCTCTCGAAGACTTGTCTGTTCCAGGGAAACTATAGCCATCGCCCGACATGGCGACGCCAAGCCTACCCGCTTCAGGCTAAACGGGTAGCCATATTGGGGTCGTCTCGCGGGAATTTAATGGCGTTGTCGGCTTTCGCTGCACCCTTCGTCTCACCTGGGAGGCAAAATTCGAGCGTTATATTGGCGGACTTCCGAAGATTGCTCCTCGATATCGGGACAGGAATGGCTATAGCTTATGCTAACAATCTAGTGAACGTGCAAGCGGTTCGACATCCGTGTCACTGGCTTGGGTAGTCACGGCTACAGGGAACATACACTCTTCTTCGCTTGTGGTGGTAGCTTGCGACTTGAAGCGATTAAAACACTCACTGACGTACGCAAACGGATGAGCGTGCCAGTATACGCTTAATTTTACCAGACGCAATGGTGGAGCCTCCGCCCTATTGCAGATCGCGCTTAAAGGCGCAAACATGGAATGCGTGAACAATTTTGATCCTTTGTGCGCCATTTTGCTAGAGGAAGGTCGTGACCCAAGACGACTGAAAGGCTCATATTTACATTTACCAACCATGGACCTAGTGCAATCAGCAGCGGCATTTCGGCCGCTGCTGATTGGATGCAGCTGTACGAGAGAGGTGGAGACGAACGGCCCTAGCCAATCAGCAGCGACCGAAATGGACAGTCCACTAGGTGGACTCTTACAGAAGCATTTCTATGCCTACCCAACGAGTAGTTTGTCCGCCCGTCACGTGTATGACGAATGCAGTGGCTCATGGCCCCCGTAACAATGGCTCATACCCCCGCAAGCAATGTCTCATAGCCCCGTAAGCAAGCAAAAAAATTCCAATGGCTCATGCCCACGCAAGGCAGATGCTACATGCGCTCAGCAAAGTGAAGCGAACAGTGCACACATTTGTTGAAATCACCCATACAGCCCACAGAACAGCACACGTTATCAGAGCAGCACCCCTATCAGCAATTGTAGTGGCGGTTTCGCAACAGCTTCGCTGGACATCCCGGTTGATGAGGACAGACAAAGGTCGTGGGTTCGACTGCCTTAATTAACTCTACCATAGTGCACTGCGCCTTAGTTAACGTCGCTTTAATTAACACCAAAAGTCGTGGCTTCCACTCCCACCAGTGGTCGTGAGTACGACTCCCACCAAAGGTCGTGGGTACGAGTGCTTCAGTTTCTTAAGTTAATTAACTGTGTCTCGATGAACTTTGCCTTAACACCAAATGTCTTGGGTTCGACTCCCACTAAAGGTGAAGGCTTCGTAGCCTTTTTCTACCATCGTGTGGTCCCACTGCCAACGCCGGATTTTCCGCCTCACGAGGCATTAAATGTTTTCGGAGTAACATTCATGTATTTTAGGTACCTGACTTGATAGCCACTATTCACCCACTCCAGGCGTCTACGACTCTTGGGTTTAAAGGGACTGACAACTGGCCAGAATGTATTGTGAGACGTTGATGGAAATGAAATTACCATAATTTGTAGTGGTAGAATCCAGCACGCTCTTTGCGATTTAAGTAGGAATTATAACATTAAGTTGTCAAAGAATGTTTGAAAAATACTAAGGTAGCGAGGCCTGGTGGTGAAGTCTTGGTACTTCTTATGTAGTCTACGAAATTACAGTACGCAAGCCGGCTGTTATTAAGTACAACACAATTATTGTCTAAAATTGCAGTTGCTATATTTTTACACACTTGCGCTTCATTCTGTGCTTCTCAAATAAAAATCGCACTCATGGCTGCGGCAACATGCTGCACGGCGTATCACGTGTAAAAGTTTCATTTCGTTTACGATCCGACTTCTTTCGTTTTGACTGGTTAAATACCAATCATTTGGACAGAAACCACGAAAACAAGGAGCTATTATCGCAGAAATACTTCGAAACTCTTCGAAAAACATGAATCGTAGGAACATCGACTTGCTAAACAAGATAATACTTCCTCACAGTTACGGCCGCACTTGTGTTCTGCTTCCCTCTAATTAATGCCGGCGTAGAATAGCTATCGCACTCACCTATCACCGTTTTCATCCTACCTCCGGTGAGAGACTACATGCTCACTGCAGATCGAAAAATTCTGATAAAGAATGTTCCACGCGTTTTCCGCGTTATCACCTCATGATTAAACATTCTGACAGGTAAGCTTTCCGTTCCATTAAAGAAAATAGACGCCATCAAAATTCGTTGTCAGTTACCGCGCATGGCTTGCTCAGTGACTCATGGCGTTCTGCTTGTGAGAACGAGAACGCAGGCATAATTCTCGGTCCCGGTGGCCGCATTTCTATAGATACGGAACGGAGAAACGGTAGTTTAGTCCGATTTGAGTGCAGGATGGTGAACTACGGGTAGTTAATAGAGACTTTTAGCTTGTACGCTATTCCGGTAAACGGGAGCGGTTTGGGCGGATAACCGGATGGTCGGGGCGTAAACGTGAGCGGTGAAGCCGCCTGGTGTTGTAGAGCTCAACCAGACAACCGCATAGCTAAAGCTGCAGTAACTCACCATATCCTGCTTCGCCACTCGTGCAAATTTTTGGCAGCGGCGTAATTGTGAACACGATTACGCCACTGTCGAAAATTGACGCCAGCAGCTAAGCAGAATACAGTAATTAGCTCTGTGTTTGTGTGGTTGAGCTTTGCGCCACCAGCTGGCGCCACCAATCTGGCCGCTCACCTTGACGCCCCCGCTAAACCGGAAAACCGCCCGCGCTTGCCCGAATACCGGACACGCTAAACCTCTCTAATATTTATGAAGAGCTTATCGGTACCGCATCGGTCATGGACCGAGTGTCGATTTCAGACGCTCACTCAATCAGTCATCCATTCCCTGCGTTCCATAGGCAGTAATGTACCACGTCGGAACTGCCGCCGCGAACTGCGCTAGGCAGCAATTTCAGCGACAACGCGGCCACACGAAGACAATGAGCAATTCTCTAGAACACCGCTTCAAAATTCCATCCAAATATTGACTGAACTCCCATGCCCGGAGTAGAAGGTATTGCTTTCATCCAAGAATTTGATTCTTTTTCAATAAATTACGTTGCCTTCATAGAGCTGATCAAAGAACGGCGTTGAGGCAACTTTCGTGCGAAAGTTGTGGTTTCGCTCATTTTTTTCGTCTGTAGTCACAGCCTGGGAGCGTTATTTACGGAATCGTGTTTTAATAGAGTGCACAGCGAAGAGTAAACTAACGCAACCACACATTGAGTCGGTAACGGAATTACACAGTTCCATTGGTAGCCTCACAGTCGGTACCATATTCAACTTTCACTGAGGCAAAAATCATGAGCCATTCCACTCTGTGAAAGAGGATGATCAGCGAAGCTGTTTAGCACACGACACAGAGGTGACGCAGAATTTCGAACAAAGGTGCGAACTCATTTACCGTGATTTTTATATGCATTCGCGTGGACGACGGGACCGCCGCGCCGAGGAACCGGAGGAAACTACACAGGCGCGACGCTTCGATGGGACCGCCACCACGGGAGAGCGGAAGGAAAGGACATACGCAAGCGCTTGGAACACCGACAAAGAGAGGGCGCTGCGAACGT
Organism: Dermacentor variabilis; assembly: GCF_050947875.1. Taxonomy (NCBI): domain Eukaryota; kingdom Metazoa; phylum Arthropoda; class Arachnida; order Ixodida; family Ixodidae; genus Dermacentor; species Dermacentor variabilis. Next base: position 119,751,914 of record NC_134574.1, on the reverse strand, counting down.
AGACATGGCCGACGCAAGTCAAAGTGCAGTATATGTTCTTATCCGCTTAATATCCGATACGAGTTCTACTTGAGCCGAACGTATTAAACTTAATTTTGCAAGTTGGCGGAGGGCTTGAAGCCTGCTTCACCTCCGCCGCGGGTCGGCCCGGTACTGCACTATCTTCGGGATCGGCCCATGGTTTTTGCACACGCACACAAAAAAATGCACGGAAGCCTAGCCATAAACAGCTTCGCTGTATAAACAAATGCTGCTATCAAACTTAAAAGAAAAAATTGCATAATGAAACAGGCTCCGTGAAAAACTGCAGGGACGCGACAACCCTAAACGTTAGCTGACGTTCGTGCCGTTCTAATCGCGCAAGATGATTTCGAACAAAGTAGCGACCCTTCAATCATACGATAAAACCACTGACCGATCCGAAATAAAGTGTTGTTGTTGCTGCCGTTCCTGCAAACGCGAACCGAAGTTCTCCACTCGAAAACTCGTATATCACTTTAATCAAGCAAGCAGCTCAAACGAACCGCCGCGCCATCTGTGCCGAAAGTTTCAAAATCGGCAAAAAAAAAAAGAAAGAAAGCGTGAAGCGGCTTTGTTGCACGTAGCGCCCCCTGCGCTAGCGGCGTAGGGCTGAAAGACTGCTCTCTAATATTTACTCATGCCTACATATTTTCACTTTAAAGGAACTTTAATGAAAAGCATACATTTTATTTTTTTTTACTTGCACTTTATGTACATCTTATATTGCGCCCATCCTCTGTACATATTAAATTGCCGTGCGCGCTTCAAAATGGAGCGTAGGAAATCAAAGAATCGGTTTCCGCGCGCTCTATTTGGGGAGCACATACAGGTGCTGAATAACCTACGAGAGGTTTCAGATGCCCTATAAACTCAACTACGCCCTCACCTTTTGCGAAGCACGTCGATAACTTCCGCGCTTGCAAAATTGATCCTAGCAACCACCACTCTTCACTCGATGTTTTGCAGAAGAGGCAAATTATTGCGCCGCGGAAGCATTGATCGACAGGCGGCCTAGAACGCCCTTATGAAATTCTCGCGGGCAAGCCAGCGTCTTGAGACGCTTGGCGTGTTTCACTTTGGACACCTCGACAGGCTGAGCTGATATTAGTAGCGGTTGTGCGTGTTCGCAGAGTATTCTACAAACGCGGAAGGGAAAAGCCCTCCCCCCAAAATTTGGAGGACACTTAACAGTGCATTCAATGGGGCTGGTTCGTTCATCTATATACAATAAAAGCAGGAACAGCGCAACACAGGACGAGCGAGTAAAGAGCACAGGACAGGGAGCTGCCCTGTGCTGTCCTGTGCGCTTCGTTCTGTGTTGCACTGTCCCTGCTTTTATTCTAAAGGACGCTTAAGCTTCCGTTTCAAAAGCGGAACGCGATAGCATTGAAAGGTCCCCGACTGCTTCTCACGGTTCCCGGCAACCGCAGCTTTCATGCGGACTCGCGGTGACGAGCGCCATCTATAGATGGCGTTGTTGCGAGGAACAGAGCGGACCGTGCCGCTCTATGCATGGTAGAAACGCTGGAAAAGAGGTCTGCGTTTCCGCGTAACAGAAGCATGTTTTCTCCTTATTCAAACAACAATCTGACGCTACCATCTCTGTAGGTTGTGTTTAGGTCGTACTTTACGATGTTTCTGACGCGTTCTACTTTGAGGAATTAATTGCGCTCAGTAACGCCTTTGAGCCACTCCGGAGGGCCTGCGTCGTTGTGGTTCGTAACGATTTTGTGCGAAACGACGTCCGACGCCGATACAGGATCTCTTACGACACGGGGCCCTTAACGCTATCGCCTTACTAAGCAAACGTTTACACTCAGTGGTGTGCTTTGTCTTTTTTACAGCTCCGCTGACAGCCCACATTCACAGATTGGAATGGCTGTGAACATTTCATTTTTATAAAGCTATAGCGTTAAGAGACGTTACTGAACTAATTAAACTTCTCGAAGTAAATTGTGTCAGAAAAATCGTAAAGTACGACTACACACAACCTACAGACATGATAGCGTCGGATTGTACCTTGAATATAGGATAAAACATTTTTTTTTTTTTTTTTTTACGTGGAAACTCAAACACAAACCCCATTTAACGTGATAGCGTTTTCCAGCTGCCGTTTGAGGTCTGTCTTGGAGCGGCGCGGCCGGCTCGGTTCCTTGAAACAGCATCAAAAAAAAAAAGAAATAACTAGGATACTCGTCTTCGTGCATAGCGTTCGTCGCCAGCGTTTCCAGGAAAACATTACGGGTACGTAAGCTGCAGCTGCCGTGAAGCGTGAACCGCAGTCGGGGATCTTTGAATGCTATCGCGTTAGTTTAAGGGTCCTTCAACTTTCTTTTTCAAAGTAATTGCTTTTACAAAGACTAGAAGCGTACAGGGCTTGGAGACGTGAACTGCTAGCCAAGGCTTTGACATTTCTTGACATATTTCTTCCTCGCTAAAAGTCTTCACGATTGCTATTGCGTATAGCCTAGAGACATCAAGTGCTAGCCATCTTCAAGATGTCTGAACTATAGTTTGTCATGACACAGCGATAGCTGCTTCTAGTCTGCTCAAGCTGTGTCAAGCTAGCTAGTAACCAACTTGTTCTTCGTGCGTCCCTGTGGTCATTTTTGAAGGAAGCTCATTGCCTTAGAGCAAAAGAGGACTAGTTGAAGCGATGCGATTCTACATGGCAGAACTAAGAAGACCGAGGACACCTAAGCACTGCTTACGAGTTGTGAATGCGAAAGCATTAAAGCCATCCTGAATCACTTTTTACCGAAGTGGAGAAAGGCATTTGAAGTGAAAATAGGCTATTTCAGAAATACTTTGCCGCAAAAAGTACTTCAACGCTCTCAGCAGAAGCGGAGACATTGCTAATCAAACACGGCCTCCGCTGTGCTCCCGTTCCTACTTCAATGTTTTGTACAGCGAAGGCTACGGCGCGGTGGGGCGTGTCCACAACGCGCCGCCTTCTAAATGTCACCGTCGAGCGCAGTTTAAATTTCATTTTAGATGTTACCGCAGACAGCACGACTTCCGCATTTGGTGCCTACGAAGCGCTAAACTAATTCAAAAGCGCACTCAGCGAGCCGCAGTGCGCTTAGCAAGTGGACTCGTGGCGGCACCCCGCGGCGGCCGCGGTATCTACGCCACGTAGCCGACCGCAGCTTGATGTCAGCTATTGGCCAATAGCAGCCGTCTAAGTGAATGACAAAAGAATGCGTCCGATGACAAAATATTGCGCCTAGAAGAGAGTGAGAACAGGGCCTTCTGTTGAAAAGAGAGCACTTGAGAAAAAGCAGTAGGGGGGCGGGGGGGAGGGGGCTGAGGGAAAGTCGAAGAAAGAGGCAAAGAAAGCTTCGCTTTAAAAGGTGACTTCCCAGCCCGCCTGTGAGCTCCACGCACCGCGTACGACAACAAAACATGGCTGAGATCTTCACAGCAGCGTATGCTACCGGCGGACTAAATTATTTCAGCTATTTCAGCAAGCCCGAGATGTGCTCCAGGGCCCCTTTACCCCCGTATTCAGCAATGCAACTTAAGTCGAAGCCCATGCTTGACTTGATTTAAATGACGCCTGGCGTTAACGTGCCCAAAGACGCTCACCGCGTTTCTTTCGGCGCACTCACGATAAGCGTCGCTTAGATCAAGTCAAGCATGAGCTACAACTTAAGTTTCATTTCTGAATACGGGAGCTGATGTCCAGTTGAACGGTGCTGAGCGGTACTTCTAGGCAAGAACTCCTCGCGGGCAAGCGAGCGCGTTGAGACGATTGTCCAACGCCTCGCAGATAGCACAAGGCTGGTGCACTTCGATCCGTGACGTCATGCGACCTTGACCGAGGCGCGCTCATGACGTGGCGTCGCAGCCAATGGGAATTTAGGTGCCATTTTTCGCTTGTCCAGACGACAGACGCCGACTTTCTCGCTCAATGGGTCATTCGAAGCTTTCGCAACAATAGAGCCGATCGCGCGCACTGCAAGAATCGACGTTATGCGAAGCATTTTGCAGGTACTCGGTTATCCAGCATTGTTTGCGTTTACGCAAACCATTACCAGGTGAACCAACGTGCCGGTGTAGATTGAGTAGTACGTGAGGCGTCGGGAGCACATGCATGTGAGAGACGATCGTACGGCAGCAAAGACAGGATTTCTACGCCAGGCGTGTAACGGCCACTTATGACAAGCCTGTTGTTGGGTTCCACGTGGGCGGTGGACAAGCGTAAGCGAGGGAAACGCGAATTGTGGCGGCGTCGCCAGCAACTGCGCGGCATACAACAAGTACGTACCTCCGATAATGTCACGTCGCGTACGTATAAAACGACGGTGGCACTCGTACGCTCCAGCGAAGGAATAGCACACGAATAACTTGGCGACGATCTAGAAGTCGTTTCAACTTGGCGCATTCTCCTACATGGCGTAAACTACTTCGAGTGCGAAAGTGCGGGGGGAAGGTGGACTGGTCCCAGAGATGGTGCGCTTTATGACGACGCTTCGAAGGATGAAACGTCACCGGGAAGGCGACGAGTAAGCGACGCGTGGAGCATGCGCAAAGTGTTTCAGAGAGCCGGCTGCCTTGGGAACGAGATAATTATGCGCACGAATGTGACCTAGTGGTTTAAGGAAAAAAAGTTTGTACCGAAGGGTGAAACAAAGGTATTTTTGCCCCGCGGTCCATTAACTGTTTCTTACGCAAGAAACCTGCAACGATATAGCATGCGTTTCTAGATTGCTGGGATCCCATCTTTTTCTGGGATATGCTACAATGAACGTTAAAGAAAGAGTTACCTTTAGATCCACATGGAATGCGATTCTTACCTGTAGAAACAGAGACTTTTCCGTATCACGCTATAATGCTCCTGGGCCTCCACAGTTTGTGGAAAGCTAGAACGCAGTTCAGCAATGCTGATGTCAATTCGCGACCTACATGCGATCATTTCATTGAAGCTGTAGTACGGTTCAGGGATGTCCATCTGGCACTCCCCGAGCAGTCAACATGGATTGAGATGCTAGATAAACTGGCAGCACTGAAAAGAATTGTAATATGTCGTGCCAGCAAAATACTTGTTGATATGTTTTATCTTTTGTGTATTGTTTGTGTATGTCAAAGCCGGCAATAAAGAAAAAATGCGGACGTGACCTAGTGGTCAGAACAGCGGGATGCTGTCTTGAACAGCCGAGGTTCGCTTACAGCATTGGCCACTCATCACTTTATTTTCTTGAAAGCCAGGAGAGGCAAGCACCTGCCTACCTACCGCAAAGCGCCAAGAACGAGGCAAGGAGTGCTTCGCAGTAGAAAGCGAGACAAAATGAAACAAAGAAGGCAACGCAAGTGTGGGTGTGAAGACACTTTATGTATAAACAGGAAATCACAAGATACACACCTATGAACAAACGCATACAAAGTCTATACAAAACAGGCTTCTCGTACGGATACATCATCACATTCGCTGCTATTGAACTGCGCGTGAAAACACACAGCTCGCTTTGGTTTTGTTTCTCACTTAAATAACAAAGAGGACAGAGCATAAATTACACAGCGTGAAAGTTGAACGACCCTTCGCACTCTGGCAACGACAATGTGAAAAGTTTAATACCCCGTAAAGTTCCAGCTTTTCTCTCTCTCTCTCTCATTTTTTTTTTTTTTACTGGACGACCTGCACTGCGTGTTCTTCAGTGAAAATCTAATGGTATACCATGACGCAGGAGGCGACCTAAATTTAAACGAGCGTCCTTTCCTCGAAGTCAACTCAAGTGATGCGTCTGAACCTTAGCTACTGAATGTCAGTGGCCAGAAAACGCGCGCGAGGCAAGTTGTTCTCGAGCACGAATCTGACGAGTTTCAAGAGAATGAACTTTTTTTTGCGTCGGGGCAAGCAAGCGACGAAGCGGAATCCGGCTCGAAATCCGGAGAACTGCGGCGAGGGACAAGGCGTGCGCTCGGTGTTCGGAACGAGCACCACTGCTTGAAGCTCTTCATGTATTTTCTCGCCACGAGTCTCGTGAGTCAGGCGCATTGCAGGATGCTTCACGGGGAATTTGAAAGTTCACATCATACATGAAGTTTCCTCGCAGACGACAGCATCGTCACGCGTAACAAAACAAGGAACAGAAAAAAAAAAAAGGCGTACAGAAACTGATGGAACAGACTTCAGGAAGTTAACTTCTCACACGCGCGCCGAGTTAAACAATACAAACTAAGAAACGGCACCTGCTGCTTGCGCGAAACGTAACTGGAACTGTTCACCCACCGAGCGGCCCCTTCGCTTACGGACGCCACCGCTTCGCGCAACATCGCACTACCTCGGCAAAACGGTTCGCCGAGACACCCCCCGTCAACCCCACGCATCAAAGCGGTACACCATTTCCGCGGCCAAATGAGTGTGTTCGAACGCCACGTACTGCACGCACGGAAATATTTGTAGAGTTTCAGCACAGCGGAAACGTTATGCGGTCGCCGGCAAATTACCGGAATGCGGCCGAAGCCAGTGGCCACACCTGGCAATACGCGGTGTTGGACGAAAGCGCAGATTGTTAATGACCGCTGTGTTCGACTCGTCTGCTTGCAAATAATCGCCCCGAATGCTCTTCTGGGTGTTTCGAGGAGAGAGTAGTTGTACAATACGAAGTATTTTCTAGCGTGTCATAGTCTATCATAGTGCCCCAAGGTACTTCCGCTGCGGTATGCCTCCCTCCCCCTCCCCCGCCCCCCGAGCTTCAGTAAACATATAGGCTAAACGACTAGTAAACGTCTCCGCTATGCTGCATATATCTAATGAAGCAGTGGCAACAGTTCCGCATATATATATATATATATATATATATATATATATATATATATATATATATATATATATATATATATATATATATATATATATATATATATATATATATATATATATATATATATATAAGACTGCAAAGGACGCGCGGCAAAGCAGCAAAACAAAGTATGGTCACAGAAAGCCACGGCCTTCTGTCATGATTCTACTGGTTGTGCACAAAGAATACAGCACGAACATCACTTTACACAAGCATCGCTTTTTAACCGTTTGACATCACAAATGTTCACATGTTGCACACACGCTGGTTACCACAGAGGCCAAAATGAATAAAAAAACATGTTCAGAAAATATAAACGACGCCTCTATAGAACATCTATACGAGTACGGTGAACGCGACCGGACGCCGTTACCGCTACGTCGGGGAAAAAAATAGATTAAAATGAAGGAAATGTACAATAGACGGCTTACAACTTTTGTAAAGCTATGTACACAGCTACAAGAGCGCTACCGAACACCAAGGAAATCTCGGAGAGCACACAACCATAGCTTTCAAAAAGCAGCAAAGTAGAAGAAAAATACAATAATTTTTAACGAAACAAACGCACACGTGACCACCAAAGTAATCGCACGAAACAGCTGAACAGGGGTCCGGCACGAAGGAGGAAGAGATGAAAAATATATATATATATATATAGATCTGCAACCTTCGTCATCCGGACAGCTCATGAGAACATCACATTTGTGCCGCTTTAAATACAACGCCTGAGCATTACGTGGTGCAGGACCGACGCGTCTCGTTTCAAGAAGTTCACAGCAAGGACAGGGCGTAAATGGTGTGCCCGTTTTGTACCCCTGCGACGACTTCAGAAATTGCGGTTATCAGCCTCCGTGTTCCCTGGAGGAAAAATGATATGACGCGCCCTGGCGGCCAAAACGCGAAGCGAAACCAAGTAAACAACACTTGGCTTCAGAGGACAAAGTATACTCCGAAAAAACTCCAAACGAAAAAAAAAACGATTAGCCAGCGACGCCTGCAGAATCTGAACGCGATTGTGGCCGTGTGAACCGGAGAACAGCATTCGCAGGCTATGCAAATGAACCACTGAACGTCCTCAAAAGACGTTGACATTTTCTAGACTCTGTTGAAGCTAGCTCGACGTCAAGGAAAGGTTCGCAGTCGATCGGTCAGCACAATAATGCGCCGGCTGTGTAGACTGGCTTGCGCCTTCGGATCGGAGGTCATTTATCGCAGATTCGACGATAGCAGTCGTGCGGAATACATTCATGGTGCTGCTGCTTATCAGCGATGATAAGATTGCGACAAAAAAGGGGTGCGTGCATGGTTGCTTCCTTCTGACAAGAGTATCGAGGGCACGAACAGATATTTGTGCCCGCGAAGCCCAAGTTATCTATGTGTAAACACAATGTAACCGGCCCACACGTTCCATCTGTGAAAAACCTAAATGTTCGTAGATACGGCGACGAAGGAGGAGGGGGTGAACTTATCTGCATGCACTTAATTGAGGCTTCTTCTGGCGAGAAATACGCGACAGCCTTCTAAATTGCCGACTAAGTTTTGCAATTCTCGCGACGAGCAATTACGAGTGCAGGACAGCGCCAGAAAAACTAACGCGTCTCAAAGACTCGCAACTACATACGGCAACGTAACGACGCAGACGAAAGCAAAGGACGTCACGACTCAGTGCCAGACGACGTGAACGGCCCGACATCGATGGAGAGTGTCGTCTGTTACTCGCGCAAAAAATGCAAGTTCCTGGTACTTTGAGTCCAATCGCGAGCGCCAACCACTCTCAGAGGAAACAAGCCATATTGTACCCTTCATTTTTTCACACCCGGTAACTTCTTGTCAGAAATGAATGCGCTCTATTAGGGTTCCCATGTGTTTCTTCCGATCAAAGCTGCGCATCTCCGCGCAAAGTACGCGAAGAGGCCAACACCCATTTAAGACTGCGCGCACATCTGGTTTCCCACGCCGTGAGTGCAGACGGATTCGCTATAGCTAGTGCGCTGCAGAACATCGTACAGACGTCAGTATAGCGCTCGTTTGCGTTCGCCGCAGCCACTGCTTTTAAACAGTCGGCTATCATGGTACGTTTTGCACACGGCGGCAGCAAGACTTGCTTTCACTTAACGCAAGGCTACGTTTTGCACACGGCGGCAGCAGACTGTCGCTTTCACTTAACGGAAGGCTACTGCCTTTCTCTCCGTGTCCAGTGGGTTCGCTGTAGGTCATGTTAGGCTGTCGGCGCAGATAAAATGCTGCCTACAAGTGTTGCACCCGTTACTAAAGTAAGGAGTAACGATTGCGCACACGACACTGTTCTGGGCCAATTAGTACTAGCACCTATAGCGAAAGGAAGAGTAGTCGGAAGTGTCTAGTATTGACAATTTACGGCCACCTAGGAAATATTGAATTGAAAAAAAAAAACAAATAAAAAAGAAAATCGAAGGGAAGCCGCAATGTCCGCCTGTTAACTATGGAAAAGTGCAATTACTAACAGCCGACTCTCACTGTGCAAAGTTAGTCTCAGAACGGAACAAGACGTGCCGACGCGCTTGGCAATGCGCCTGTACCTCAACTCAACACCGCAGGTGCGCTAGTTAACAAATGTCCCCCGCTACAGAGCCCAGGGTTTCTCTTTTAAAAACACCACATCCGCTACGGGGAAACAAACGGTCTGTGACGAGACGTCCTTCTAGCAGGCTGCCTTCTGCCGCGGCTTCTTGCGGGAGACAAGGGCCGGACGTCCGGTGGTGCTACGGTGGCCTAGGTGGTGGCTCTGCGACGGCCGCAGAGTGGCGCTGGCGGCGGAAGTGGCAATGGTGGCGGTAAATAGTGGGGAAACTCTGGCCATCACCGGCTATGCGAGGCTGTTCTCGGCCTTGTTGATCTCCATGACGATCTGGGCGTGCTCTTCGAGCAACTTGGCAAACTCCTCCTTACGCAGCTCGGCATTCATCTGCGTACAGAGGGGGTAAAAAAAGGCGGCGGCATTTCAGCGTAAAAAAAAAAAAATTAAGCGCTCAATTCCATTTCACATCTACATAAGGCAAAGCATGTTTGGTTTCGTAGAGAATGATCACCAATCATATATAGCTTGACGTAGTAGTTCTGCGGAAACCCGCAAGGTGGAGAGAAGTAATGAATAAAGGGAAAATGAGACATCCACCCGTTCGTAGCAATTGCTACAAAGGAAACCCATACGGGTTCCTCGAAAGAAAAGCCTCATAGTTGAAGAAAAATTCGTCCTGGTCCGGGACTCGAACCCGGGACCACCGCCTTTCCGGGGCAGCCGCTCTACCATCTGAGCTAACCAGGCGGCTAGCAGATGGCAGAGCGAAGTCGAATTTGTCGACAACACGAAGCAAAGGCAAGAGTTTGACGTAGTAGTAGCCGCCTGGTTAGCTCAGATGGTAGAGCGGCTGCCCCGGAAAGGCGGTGGTCCCGGGTTCGAGTCCCGGACCAGGACGAATTTTTCTTCAACTATGAGGCTTTTCTTTCGAGGAACCCGTATGGGTTTCCTTTGTAGCAATTGCTACGAACGGGTGGATGTCTCATTTTCCCTTTATTAATCATATATAGCTGCTCTCCAGCAAACGGCAACTGCTTCTGTAAGGTGTGTATATTCTATAGGACCCAGTGGCACCGTTTATGGCCGTCCCCATAGGCGCCTAGAGGCAATGTACCTCTATTGTGTTCTGAGCAATGCGAACGGAGACGCCCCTCGAGCGGACTCTCGAGCAAGTGCGACCTCAAATATGAAGCAAGGGTACTTGGTATGTGACGCGAAGCAGTTTCGCAAGAGGCGCATTCATGTCGCGGTTAATTATGCAGTTATTTGAAGTTTCTTTCAGGGCACAAAGCTTTTAATTTAATTTGGACAGAAGTCATCTACGATGACTATGCAAACCACGGCTTCTTCCTTTTTTACTAACTGCTTCGTGAAAGTTGGCAGATAGAAAATACTCGAAACAAAATTTTGGGGACGCTTAAGCTTCGCCATCAAGAGTGGAATATGTAACCGTAATGTTTACCGGGAAACGCTCGCTGATAACGCCATGCACGAAAGTGAGCGGGCGAGCTTTCTGATGGAAACACGGCCTCTTGCAAGGGCCGCGGATGGGTACGCATGCGCGGAGGCGAGCGCCGTCTGGATGGCGTTACAAGGAACGGAGCGCAGCGCGCCGCTCTATGGATGGCATAAACGCTGGAAAAGGGGTTTATGTTTGAGTTTCCGCGTAACAGAATTGCGTTTTCTGGTTATATTCAAATTACAATCCGACGCTATCATGTCTGTAGGTTGTGTTTATGTTGTACTTTACGATTTTTCTGACGCATCTTACTTTGAGGAATCCAATCAGTTCAGTAACGCCTCTGCGCCACGCGGTGGGCCTGCGGGGTTGTGGTTCGGAACAATTTTTTTTGCTAAATGACGTCCGACCCAAGACGTGCCGACGCCGGATTTTATGCGACCCGGGGCAATTAACGCTGTCGCGTTAAAACTGGCTTGACGCAAACAAGAATCCTCATTAAAATCATTTCGTGAGCTGGGGCAATCCGGTGACAATCTAATAATTACAAGCTTATATGTACGGTATCCAACTTGACTATTTGCATAGATGCGGCAACGAACTATGTTCTCTTAATGGCCTGAAGTCATGCGTTTTCGCATGTTCGAAACAACTATGTTCTCCGTACAGACCGGTCTTTGGCGCCAATGGTTTCAGGGTGAATCCTGAACGACTAGGGCATATTTTATACTTGATCCTGATATCACAGCTCAGTCATAACTAACACTTTAACATAAAGCAACTAGCTTTTATTTTACAGTTAGCCTAGTGTTTACATTAGCAGATCAAGTTCATTACGCCGTGAGCGTGATCCAGCAGGCTCGACTCTCAGACGTGAAAGGCCGGTGCGCACTGCGTTTTTGTGGGCGGAGCTTGTTTGTAAAATTCTTCGGTTGTCACCGACTATAGAGCTCTGTAGGTTGGGTAGTGGTGCACGCGAGCGCCCGCCCTGACAATGAAGAAATAAGGGAAAATAGGCGGTGTCTCCTAGGCGTCCATAGGAACGCGGCCATCGTGGCAGGGAATCGGACGTTCAACTTCTTGCTTAGCAGCAGAACGTCCTAGTCACTGAACCAACGCGACAGGTATTCATAACATTCACCTGAAAGGTTTCATATATGGCAGTTAGCCGGCAAATCCTTCTGCGATGCGGGAGGGTGACAGCAACAGCCCACACTCCTTATTAAAGCGCGCGATCGTAAAATACCTGTGCGTGCGTTTCTGAAACGTCATCACAGAAGCTGACAATAGTGTGCCATTCTCTCTGCCTTCATGCGACCAGTACATCACCTCACCCATCGCTTTATGAACAGAAGCGTTTCCTGTTTCTCCATCTGTCTTTGAAACTTAACAGCCCTTCTTGCGTCAGCGGTACGATGACGTGTGGACTGTGCGCCGAGATCACGCGTTCTTTTACGCCCCGTCTTTCTTCGAAATAAACGTCGACACGAAGTGAGCTCCGGAACGCGGCGTACTTAACAATCCACGTCTCGTTCGCACGAACGCTTAGGCTGGCGCATAAACAAAGAAAACTGCGCGTACTATAGCTTTCGAGGATATCACCGCCTTCTGCTGCCTGCTTCGACCACAGACACTTTAATGCCAAGATGACAGACCTACACTTAGGGTCAATAATAGAGCTACGTGCCTGCCCACGTGCCCCTAATGCCACCCCAGATCATGTCATCGATGAGAGTGGTACACGCGATGACACGCAAGCACAGAGAACCACAGCCATAAACGTCCAGTTAACAGTTAGCAGTTAACCAGAGTTAGCAGTTAACTATAGAGCGTCCGGTCGAAGCGAGTGTCCAGGATGAAGACTATAAAAGCGGCTTCGTAGTGTGGCGCAGGACTACCAGCGATGTTAAATTTTCGTAGAGGGAGCAACTCGAGAAACCTACCACAGAAGTTTAAAGCGGAATCGAGAGCGCCTATTGAGAGCGCGAAGCAATCAAACACATGCAATCACACACATTTCCATTTAGAACAGAAAAACAGCCTCAGAACATCAGACAGGAACGGAGAAAGACAGCACCGACTTGCCGAGCGTTTGATCTTGTCGATCAACAACTATAAGTGGAAAACCAGCGCAAGCAAGGCATACACAAATGACCCTTAGGAGTAGACGCATGACTAACAACTACACCACCATTAAACAACATTACAGCCACTACGTGTTACACAGGTCAGCCCTCAAAATTATCGCATTCATGGTTCTAGACACGAAAACTTCTTTTTCAGTTATGGTTAGTGACGGTACACCGAACCTGCGTCATAGTGCTTCTCAATGTGGAAGGCTTCGAGAATTTAGCTGGCGATTGGCGTACTCACAATGAACTTCAGTTGTTAGTCCAGTATCCTTCGCATTATTTTCTGTTTATTTTGCATGCGTTTCTCTCGCTGGTTTTAGATTTGTTTGAGATGACGTACCAATTTAAAACGGTTTAGCCTCGTTCATATTGCTGGGTCGCACCGATTCGCCGAGCCAACCTTTCTTGCGATTTATGTTGCGCTGTTTTCCGTTCTCAAGACCATGACCAACGTTTTGAAGTAACACTGCAATCCCATCATACCTGCGTCTACAGACTTTAGATTGACTTCGCATTAAACAGCAACGAACAGCTTCTCTTACGAAAAGCTCCCTAAAATGGCCCCCTATGCCCATCGCGGTGTCTCAATGGTCTATGACGTCGTACAGCAGAGTGCGAGGTTGCCGGTTCGATTCCCCGTCACGGCGGCCACATACAGGTCGGGAGCGAATAGAAGAAAAAAAAGATGCGCTCGTGTGACGGATGAACAACCCTAAGTTGTCAAAAATAATCCGGACCGACGGATACAGTGCAATGTGTTCCTGAGCCAAGGCGTTGCTTTGTGATGTTCCTCTATCAATCAACGGCTCTGCAATATCTAGAGCAAACTCCTCAAACAGCCCAGCCGGATGGGGTGCTTTCGAGGCTATACCGCTCCAACGTGACATGGAGTAAACAGAAAAAAGTTATTCATTCTTGGAGCGTCAATTTATTCTCATCCGTTCGGCCAAACCATCTCCGGAATGAACAGAAGGAAAAGAACGCATAAAAACGAAAAATTGTAATTCTACAGTGGCGGTGAACCTTTCTTTTTTCAGACGTTTATTCTGCTATCCATTAAAGCTGCACTGTCAACCACCAGCGCGCAGGATCGTAAGGAAAAAAAAAACGGTGCCCACGTCATGGTTCTCCGCACCGCCCAGCTGAAGCGCAAAGGCCATCAATCAGGCTCTTCGAAAAGAGAGAAGGCGACAAGAAAAAAAAAAGAAAGAAGAAAACAACGTCGAGAACTGTTCTTTTCTATGTCGTGTCTTGCTTTCCCTTACTCCGGAAGCAATAGGTTAGTGCCTGCTGCTGCTCAGAGAGTAGCGGAAGTGTTTCGCCAGGTCCGGACAAACCTTGTGGCATAGCTGTGGCCTTTGAAGGTGTACGGCCGCTTTTGGAAGCGAGTGAAGGAAGATTTTGCAGGTTGTGTACCTTGGATAAAGAAAAAAAACACAACTAGGAAGCAGTAATTTTATGACCGGAGTATATATAAGCCCGGGAACAACGAGAACAAGAGTGAACAAAAGAAAAGACGTGGCACTGAAATCAGAATCAATTACATAGAAACTCCAGAGTGGCTATGTGCTTCAAGAGGTTACCAGAACACGCCTCAGAAGTCTTGTACTGCTCTGAGTGGTTCAGAAAAACAAATTCGACGAGGGAACGTTCCCACTTCGGGATATTCTCGCGAAAAGTTATGGCATCAATCTGTAGTTGACGGACCATGATGTGATTTTACAGCGCGGAAACTACACGAGCCACAACAAAACGAAGAAGTTCACAGCACGTTAATTACTTTAAACGCGTCTCGCTTATCGCCACTGCTAACCAATCGAGGCTTTCATCAGCTTCGAAAATCAGCCCTCCTGGAAACGTGGACGTTCCCTACGGCCGTGGCTGGATGGATATCTTAGCATTCCATTACAACGTGCTGCGCCTTCCCCGGACTTTGCTTGCACCGGACATGCGCCATCCTCCTGTGAATGTTTTCTCCTGCGTGATTTTTGTATTTAGGCTGGCGGTTGTGTCCGTCGCGGTAGCTTATAAGTGGCCTTGACGTCGCGCAGCTAAACTAGAGGGTGCGGGTTCAAACACCGCTGCGGCAGCCGCTATTCAGTGGGAGCGAAATGCAATAACAACCGTGGCAGTTAGATTTAGGTGCACGTGAGAGACAGGTGTCCATTAGGTCCAAGTTAATCCGCAGTCCCCCACTACGGCGTGCCTCATATGTCCTGGTTTTGGCGTGTAAAATCCCATAATTTAATTTCATTCTGTATGAGCAGCTAGACTTCAAGGGTCGCTCGCAAAAACCCCCTCTGAGACACAGGGCAGCAAGAAAGGATGGCTCCACATTCCCGGACAGTGCCGACGGAGCAGCTCCGAGGAGCTGGCACCAACGAGTGTACTACATGGAAATCTAATTGGGCAGAACAGCCCGCATTATCCTGTCACGTCAGAACGCAACTATAGTTATCCGTGCATTGTCAGTGCTCCATTACCAGTTGACAAATATATACGGGGCCTTGTACGGCCACGAGAAGTGCAACCACCTTTTACAGCTGCGGCACTTAGTCTTATTATTCCCACGTTTAGGCACTATTTATTTTGGCATTAATTTCGCGTTGGCGAATGTTCTGTTCGCGGCAAAATAACGCTTATCCCATTTTGGAGCTCTATAACAGATATCGCACTACTTGAACTAATGTTTACGACTGATGCTTTTTTTTTTTTTGTATTCCGACGGTGTTGTGCTGTTATTCTCTCGACTGCTTCGATATCCTGCGATTCGGCAAACGTGAACCCGGAGAGCGTATCGCCGCGATTTCCTTTCTTCCACGAGTGTTACCAAGAAAAAAAATAAATAAATAAAAGCGATAAAACAAAAGTTAGAAAAAGGTGCTTCGGAGCTAAACAAAAATTCCCACGAGAATCGAACGCATAAAAATTCTCGTGCTCAGCTACTATAGCCTCCTCGCGTCACGTCTCGACTTACATTGACATGCGTGAGAGCCTTCGAGCGCTTTGCTTTACACGCTTATGCAATGCGAAACCAAAAGAGGCAATGCGCGAATCGCTTTTATGTTGAAGTACGTCAAACCTGTGCGAGACGTCGCTAAGCAGGGGCGCCATTCGATACGCAACAGCGGGTGCGAAGCGGTGGCACAATCCAACCCGCTGCCAACGCTTTAAAAAATAAAAAAAAATGGTCGGGGGGGGGGGGGGGGGGGGGGTAACCGAGGCTTGACTATAACACGAAACAAAAGAGCTTAACTCAGTCCGGTTCGAACGCGCAAGTGAATCAGAGACGCAAGCTCTCTTGCGAATGTGGTAACAGCGGGGCCAACCATTGGCCGCCTTGGTGATGAAGTAAGGTACCAGAAGGGCGTGCAAAGAGTGATAAAACAGAAAACAATATCAGCGTAATGTTACGACAGCTAAACGGCAGTGCAGGTTAATGGCCAAGCGTGGGTAGCCGATTATTCTAGTTGATGTTACGAGCAAGAAATTGAGTTGGGCGGATCGCCTAACGAATGTGGCATGTAACCGGTGGTCTATTAGCGTAGCAGAATACAGGTGCCAAGCGAAATGCAGCTCACTCAAGGAGTGCAGAGGTTAGGTGGCGCGATTGGAATATGTGTAATTTGTAGCTGTACAATGGAGTCAGCCGACTCAACCCAGGAGTGATTGGAGATCGCTGGGAAAGGAGCTGTGGTGGGCGTAAGACCCCTCGATGATGAAGACGGTGAATTTAGTCAAACATCGTAGAAGGGTAACTCACGATTAGGCTTCGCACCATGTCTTCCTCGGCAGGTGTGGGTGTTTTGCAGGCTGTAAAGGACAAAAGACAAGAAACGTAAGAAAGAGAAAAAAAGCAACAACAGAAGGCGTTCCAGTGAATTTTGACCAATAGCAGACACATTCGAAACAAACTAAGTATAACAAAGATAGGCGTAAATAAGCTTTTAAGATTACTACACAAGTATTATTGCCGCGTAGAATAGAAACACAATGCTATGGTTAACAAATGGCGCCGAATGGTGCGAATGAACCATTGGTTTCTAAGCGTCGTTTTTGGAACCCCGCTATATTTCGCTGGCATAGTCCAGAGAAGGCTACAAAACTATACCTTGGATGATATCTCTTCCGAAGGGCCGCTCCATTCTTATATATGTATATATTTTATGGTTTTCTGGACAATTTCCTCTATTCTCGGAACATGATTACGACACTTCCATACGTCTCGCCGTGCTGCAACGCAGGACTTTACGCTAACGCACGTTGAGGTGTCCTGTGCTTTTCTAGGCCTCTTCAAGCTAGCTTGTGTTCCGGATATCGCGCACACTTTTTCTGCCATTTCTTCCCTATAAACATAGTGTGGAATAAGCGCAATAAGCGTATCTTCCAAGAGTACCCATCGGTACTCTTGGAAGATACACTTATTTCTCCGCTATTTGGGGAAGAAAAAAAATTGAATTAAACACTACAGTTGGAAGGGATAGGAGAATTAGTTACCCCCGACAAATAAGTAAAATTGATCTCAAGACTTTGTAATATGATCCGAATGCCAAACAACCGACAAAAGTTCGAACTTTATTGAACGGCAAACACGCTGAGGACCGCTTGTTCCTGTAGCTGTTGGTTGCAAACAGGAAAATGACTTCCAGTACAACACAAGGACAAATGTATATTGAATAGCTATAGACGCACGGCAGACTGATGGCTAACATGTAGATATTTGCCGATCCCTTCGCCATCCCCGTCTAGCTGATCAATAATTTGTTGAGTTGTTTCTTGCCATCACCAAGCTGCTTTTATGCTTTAAATAGTTTCGCAATAACCCCGTAGACATGAAAGAAGCTGCTGTGAAGTGACTTATGCTTAACAACGTAGCGGCAGGATTTCCGTCAACTCAAGGTAATGTATCTTGTTCGTTTTCCCATATACGCCATGTATGACACTTCTCCTGACGTCGCTGCTTAACTATCTGGCTACCACTGCAGCAAGAGGGCAAATAATCGGGGAGTTAAATATTTTCGTCCTGGCTCCCCATCCCGAGACATTATCGTTCCAACTTATTTTTATTACCAATAATTCGATTGACATAGGATCGTGCAAGTTACTTCTAAGGACTCCTTGTCCTCAGAGAATTAGCTAGCACATCTGCGGCCTACAGGATTTACAATTCCGAATTCTCACCTTTAGATGATTATACAGCTCGCAATCGCCAAAAATCCACACCATGCAATGGAATTTGAGCACTGACACTTTTTCTCGCCTTTACTCTGACATGCTAGTTAATTGAGATGTTCACGGGGACTGCCGATTGCCTCGGATCTACCGATCGTATTTAAAGACTGAAATTGTTCTCTGAACTGGCGAACGGATAGTATAACATTGACACTCGGACTATCTTCGCTTTGGCAGCAGGGTACACTGCGGGACAAAGGCACTCCCTAGATGCTAATCCCCGTTAACATAACACGATTGCTTTAAGTATCCCCATTCCCCAAAAGCAATAGCTGACTGCAACAATCTTTCTGAACGAACACGAACACCGGATTCCTATTAAGATGTCGAGATGCATCGCTACAGTGATGATATTGCTTACAGATGTATATTTCTACGTATTCCTTTGTTCGCTTTTCACGCATCGTATCATGAGCGACAATAAGTGCGCTTTCTATTGTTACTTTTCTGTGTTTACCATCCGCTGAAATATTGTATAGGATCACACTATCTATGAATAAATAAATAAATAGAACTGTAGCGGGCTGCTCAGTAGCCAAGCCTTCCGCATTGTGAACAAAAAGAAAAAGAAAAGAGAAAGTCACGGAGAGCGCTTCGAGGAGAAGGTGCCGCGCAGGATGCTTACTGTAGGGGTCATCGTCGACGCAGGACGCGGCCGATGGATCGACCGGCTCCACGACAATGCTGACGGTGAGGCCGCTCTTGGCGAGGCCTTTCTCGGCGCCCAGGGTGAGGACGCCCTGCTCGCCGCTGGGTGTCGCCACTAGGCGGCCTTCGCTCTGCTGAAGAGAGAGAGAGAGAATGAAAGTGGGTAAATAAGCGAAAGCTTTGGCATTCCATTTCCGCGAGAGCAGGATTTGGAAAGAAATTTAAATATCCGGAAGCACTGCGAGTCGTATGCAAAGTTCAGCGCGCTGTGCCAAGAAATAAGACGTTCGAAGGAATGTCGTGCCGATTTCTGCGTCACGTTCGCGGCACTACCTTTTTGCTCAGCAGGACGGGCTGAAGCTGCTCGTGCGCCTAGCAGACGTTTTAATGTCGCCGCGCTCTTATTCGAATAAGAGCGAGCATTTAGACGAGGTGATGGGGGGGGGGGGGAGGGGGGGGCGTTGTACACCTTGATTGGGCACCACAAACGACGAAGACACAGGGCGATTTTGTCATCAAAATTTATAGGCAAAGCGGGTATCAATAGCTGTACCACAATCCCCAATAAACTAGTAGCTAACTAACTAGCTTCTCAATTATTTCCGAAGGAAACGGAAGAGAACAAGAACATACAACGGAATCCTTGAATCTAGATTGAATTGCGTTGCATTCTGGGGTTTGACGTGCCAAACCCACGGTTTGATTATGAGCCGCACGCGCCATAGTGAAGGGGGGGGGGGGGGGGGGGACTCCGGAATAAATTTAACGTGCCCCCAATGCACGAGACACGGGCATTCTTGCACTTCGCCCCCGTCGAAATGCGGCCGGCATTTGATCCCGCCACCTCCTGCTTAGCAGCGCAACACCATATCCGCAAGGCCACCTCGGCGGGTGTTTCAGTCTAAGTGATGCGAGGCCTGTGTGAGTTAACGCGGTATCGCAGCAGTAGCTGGCGACACGCGCACGGCGTCGTTGCCGAGCCTCGTTAGCTCTTCGTGTCGTGAGACCGAAGGTGGTGAATAACGCCTGCCAACGAAAGAATGTTGACAGACGTGTGCACAGTGATGTTCGACAGATATCTAAATACGTGCCAATGGCTCATACCCATTTTGGGGGACAGAAAGAATAGTCAGACACCCAACGACAGACATGCAGTGGCCCAAGAATGGGTATACCGCATACTTGAAAAAAAAAAAAAAGGCCATTGGATATCACGTGCTATTCCGTGTAGAGTACCTATGAGCCGACATTACATGAGCAGGCATTATATGTCGTGATACATCGGTTGATCACGCGGAACGCAAGTGTGCTCACTGGAAATGCACTGTTGATCAACAGTCAGACTATATATGTTGTAGATTCGGCGAGGAACGTCACTGACATAGGTACAGGGTAAGTAGGCAAACAAATGTTTGTCTTCAAAAAAAAAAAAAAGAACACTTGTGACGTAAGAATTCGACAGTATGAAGGAGATTGGAGATGCAAGTGAGCATTGGGTTCGTCGGGTGCCTTGACACTCCGCGGGAGCTATTTTCAGGCACCGTAAGGAACCACGACACGCACGAAAAATAAAGAGGAAAACCTGGCGTCGAAAACGTGACGCCATGTGGCTAGTCCGAGAAAACATGACGCCATAGGCAGCTCCTCCTGCATACTGTGCTAGTATGGGGATTCATAAAAAAAAAAAAAAGAAACGCAGTGCTGCACAGGGAATATAAGCAGCCTAAGCACTCAAGGAGCGCTGAAGTAAAAAGAGACCCCAGCGGCCCCGCCGAGTCAACGGGCAGTGGGTAGCTTATTACGTCACGCGGGGATGACCTGCACAGGGATTTCAAAAGCGCCATCATCGTTTCCATTAAGACGAAACCCTGACCCGGGGCGAACTTCGATTTGCCGCTTCAAACACGTGTAAAGCGCAGAGGTGCCCTCCTCAAACAAACCGTGGACCGACTTCAAAGAAATTCGGTGCATTTAAGAGAAAAATGAGAACCGTGGCGAATGCATGAAGCATAATTTTGATTTGCTACCGTCACGTTTGCAAACAAAAAAAAAAAAAGACAGAAAATCGGTAGCCTATAAAAGATTTGAACTAAGCTCATGATTTCGTAGCTGCACAAAAAGGAACGAAAGAAAGATCGCAGTTGTGTAAAGTGCTTTTCTTTCAAAACATGGACAGTGGACAAAATTGATGTGCGACTCTAAGCTTAGGTGAAACCATTGTGATGTTTACGAGAGTTTTGGAAAAGCCCTGCTCACACCAGTGGTATAATCAGTTCGTTTAATTCGCATTCGAAGACGGGGACACCGAAAGGTACACGACATTTAAACAAAATTGCCTACGTTAGTGGCATCCAACGCTTGAAAAACCTTAACTTTCCATTCGAGCGCTGACGCACATAAAATTTTAATGACATTACTCCCAGCGATGGCAAGGAAATAAAGCTCTTCAGAAGCTGTTTGCGTTAGCAAGAACTAATTGACGTACGCCATAACGAAGAGACTGCAAAAGTCAGGTCAATCGGCGATACTCAGACGCACACTTAAAGGGCAACTCCGGCGATTGTGCGATGTCAACGGATGTCGATGAAATTTGCTGGGTACGTTCCTCTGAACCCTTCCGTCATGTCATCAAAAAAAAAACAGGTTTGAAAGTTGCAGATCTTTCACAAATAAATTTAACAAATTGCCTCGAACACCCTACCTTGTTTCCTCAGTTACAAGCCACATTCTGTATTACGTCAGCAGTGTTTCACGCAGAGCATGCAGGGATTATGCAGAGGACAGTGACGAGAGCGACGAGGAATCGACGATCGTGAGCTGGTGCGTGGCGTGAGAAATTGCTGTCACGAGAAGTTGCGTTCCCTGTAGGCGTAGGCTGCACGAACTTCAGCCCTCGCCATCAGCACACACAGTTTGAGCCGATGACGATCGCAGTTCAGCCGAGGTTAATCCTATATGTCACAGTCGCGTAGTTCATGCGTCTGCTCTTGGAGGGCCTGTGCGACTGTGGAGGGACTGTGCGACGGTGTCCGAAAGTAATCGTATAAAAATAAAAACCGTAAACGTTTAAGCACCTATTTCCAGTGAACTCTCGCGTGTCACACGCTTTCCCAACAGCTCGCTTGTTGTGCGTAAGTGCGAAGATTTACGAAACATGATATCGCAGACACCGTCGAGCTTTGAATATTAACCATACCAATGACTACAAGAAATACAATGCGAACGAAAGACATTAGCGCGACGGCACGATGCCACATAATTTGCATTTGCCCAGTAGGATGATGATGATGAAGAAGAGTGTTTTGTGGCGGAAGATTGCCCAGTTGGAAGCCATTACCAGCGGGTATTCAGAAATCCTAGCGCAAGCACCGAATAAGGTCACAGTGCTTCAGCGAGGAGCTAAGAGAAAGCAGAACAGATTGGCTACAAAAGAACAAGAAATAGAATACGCGAACTTCGTAATGTCTGCGTAATATGTATACTACGGACGCCAGGTACACTACTCAGATTACGGGTAAGCTTAGAAGCAACATCCAAGTAGTAATCGATGTCATATTGCAGCTCAGGTGATAAAAGCAACCATATTATTCTTAGTTGACTCCCGTTACTTAGACCATGATTAAGTCGATATTTCGACTCACTCGAACCATATATTTTTACAGAAGCGAAAATGGTTTTGTTCGAACGCTAACTATATGCTACTTCAGCTAATTCGACCCCCCTAAACCCCCCCCTCCTGCTTGAACCAGGGACCTCTCACGCGCATTGGATTTACTAAAAGGTGAAACCGCAAGAGATTTAGGAGGCGGCGCAACTGCTTCTTATCTTTCAGTGCAGGACGCTCCTACCGGAGAGGCCAACTGTTCCTGCCATTTTCGTGTTGCAAATTCTTCCTGGACACTTTCACGGACTCTAGCTATCTATGAGGCATTGTTTGCTGCTTACGCAAAGTATTCGCATTTAGTTTCGGGTGCCACAACAGAAACAAATCTTGCGCGTCTTCTGAGGTTACAAAAAAAGAAAAAGAATGGAAAACGTTTTGCGAGTTATTGCTAATTTGTCAACCTGCTCCACCTGGCGCCCATCTCTTCAAAATGCTTAGAGTAGTCAAAGTAGTCAAGCTATATCCGTACAAGCTTGCCCTTGAATACTGCCTTGGTGTTAAGAAACTGAGCCCTTTCTTCTCTGACATTTCGAACAACCACGATATCCGACGTATCACATTAGAAATACTGATCAGCGGATAATCGCACACTATCGAACTAACTATAACTACGGCATACAAATTCTCCGAAATTATTCGCCTGGAACGCTAAGTCCTTTCCCGAAATCCGGGATTGATATTGCAAACACCAGTTTCACACGACTAGCCGTGCATTTACTAATTAAAACAAATGACACGAGTGACATGTATAGATGCTATCACCGACATTTCCAATATGCTAACAAATCTGGCCCATAATGCTTCATCGTGAGCTTGCACCTTATGCTTGTGGTTATCTTCAAGCTGCCTGTGTGTATTGCGTGTCCAAGAAGAGTGCCTAGCTGCTTTGTTCCTTTCATCTTAAGACGACATTGTTGTGCTGTGGTGGCTGCTAGACGAAAAAGAAAGAAAAGCGGGACCAAGAATCTTCTCAAGCCGTCATACAGCAGCTTCTCTCCTTGGGCCCTTTACCAATATGCAATTGTGAAGAAAAATTGAATGAATACAGGCACACAGAAAAGAATTATAAACTTCTAGACCAACGACATATCAATCTAATTGGGCTCGATAAGTTCTTTAAAGATCACTTTAAAACGGCGCGTCGGGTTGTTCTCTTAAACAGTAAACAGCACCGTTTATCAAGTACAGTCGCGAGCAAGTCGTGAGAACAAAGGTTGCTGTTTTGTTTTTCTTATCCAAAGCAACAAGCCGGAAGTGAAGCTGTACAGACCACGTGAGCGCGCTCGACCTTCGCAATGCACCGACAGAATTCGACGGTTGTACCGTCCTCATATTATATTTCTTTTTGTTTTATTTTCTTCCTTTGTTTATTTTTTTGCTGACACTACATAGCCTAAACTTTTGCTCCTGAGCCTACATACCTAATACAGTATGAGCGCCATATACACTACAAGCATAGCATCTACTGCCGCACACAGTGGAAAACTTCCAGCTGGCAATATCGTCTAGCAGTTTCGAATAAAAGGCTACATAACAGAGCGCAGGAACAGTATATATATCATTGCATGCGACCAAAAGAAGAACCGTGTTATTTAAGAACCGGTCTTCAACCGCACAAGAAAGGCTTACGCAAACAGTAGGCCGCGTCGTCTCTAGACGAACTGACCAAGAAACAATTAAAAGTTTGCCGTCTATGTGCAATGCCATACACTAGGCGAACAACATGAAACTCGACGAATCGCGCTCAAAACCATCCGGGTAACCTTTTCATACAGCGCGTGGAAATGCTCGCGTCTCCAGAGAGGCGCGCTCAGTGAATATCGAAAGGCGAGGGGCACCGCGAGGAGTCCGCAAAGGCTTACGCACGACACACGTCTCTGAGATACCGAATATATTCTTCAAACGCGCCTCGAGAAGAACATTTCGGGAAAAAAAGAATTGCGGTGTCCAGGAACTACGCGGTGAGTTACGACGGGCGCCATGGTAGGGTGCTGCGGATTAATTTTGACCTTTTTCAACGTGTACCTAAATTTAGGTATGCAAGGGCACTTTCCCGTTCCGCCCCCGTCAGATTGCTGACGCTGTTGCGCGCGGTGTTACAGAGACGCAGGTTTAAATTTCCGTATACGACGAGGCAGCAAATAGTATTAGCATTCTCAATTAGTGGAACGAAAGTTTTGATTAGCGTAATTGTACAAATGTATACGCTATGAGTCGCTTCCGGAGGAGCTGTTTACGAACGCGCCATGGCTACAAGTCTAGCGAATACGCATACAGGTGCTAATATGTATATCCAGCGAATATTGGAAATAAAGCATGCAGTTTACACCGATCGTAAGGCGTTTGATGCCACCAATGCTCGAAGCGAAGTTAAAGAAAGAAAACTGAATAACTTGGTGTACCTCTGGAAAAGGCTTAAAGCAGCCGTATACACTCACCATGTTCACCTGTGGTAGGGGGAACGGTTCGGGGTGATGAACTTGGACGGGATCCGTGGTGACGGCGCTTTGGGCAAACCCACTCGATTCACTGCAAAGACAAGACGAGGCAAAACAAGAGAGATTATGCAAGGGGTGCCTTACACATATTGATGATGAATATTTTTATTACTAGTACAGCCTGCTTCGTAGCTAAGAAAATGGGACAAAGCGGAGGCAGAAAGGAACCAAAAACAAAAGGAAATAGATAAAGCGACGCACTGAAAACACGTCAAACGTAACACGACAGTCAGCCAAGCTCCACGGCACAGAGAAACAATCAACAACCTTTTCTGATAACAACAACAACGCAAACAACGGTGACACTTACAAAAAAAAAAAAGAGGAAGAAACACGCCGATCCAACGCAATGTCTGAATTCTAAATGACGCGTATCTTGTTTACGTTGGCAAGGCAGCGGCGACAGCGGACGCATCCAGGTGGTGGCTGCGTGTATCAACGTGACGAAGGCCATTGCGATGCTTGTTCGTGGTATGGCAGGTCGATGACGGAGCTTTGCGCACGACACACACAGAAGTTTAACCCTCATATCTAAACCCCATTTAGCGCATACCTAACACATTTAAAGGTGAGCGTACGCACAGATGCCTGCATGCCGAGTTTGCTATACGGTGCTGCACGCTATACGGTTAGTACGGGAAACAGAAAGCAACGCCCACAGTCACGTTTTTATTATGCCTCAGTGAAGGTTCTCCCTCCCCCGTTCCCCAGGTGCACGCAGTTCAATAAACCGATTACTCAATAATGATAATTAGAATTTCCCTCAAGTAGGACTTCTATACATACATACATACGTACACACACAGACATTATATATATATATATATATATATATATATATATATATATGGCCGATGCGACGGCAGTGGAAGCAGATCGGCCGGTCATATCAGGGGTACGCCAATCGGACGGGTTGCGGTGAGACGTGGCGGAAAAGGACTGCCGAGGACGAGGAGGGCCGCTAGAGAACTGGGGAACGCTGGGTTGAGGCGTGCAACACACGGAGTTCAGACCGATGTTCTCAAATTCCTGTCGGACGACGGCCTGGATCATCGCAATGGTGGTTGCTGGCGGATCGGGAGGCGTCATGGAGAAAGCTGACGAAGAGGTGGCCTCGAGTTCGCGGCGAACAATACGGGTGACGTCGTCACAGGTGGTGGTCTGACGTGGTCGACCCCCACATGTCGACGTAGCAGCAGTGTTGGGTAGCCGCGTCATGTGGTGTGTGATACGGCGGCTCTTAGCTTGTTCAAGGCGACGGCATTCTTTGATGATGGCGTCGATAGTCGAGACGTTGCCGAAAACAAGCAAATTGAAAACGTCGTCGGCGATGCCTTTTAGAATATGTGACACTTTATCGGCTTCGGACATAGCATCGTCAGCTTTGCGGCATAGAGCTAAGACGTCGAGAATGTAGGAAACGTACGGCTCCGTAGATGACTGAACACGAGACGCATGAGCCTTTCTCGCGGCAGCCTTGCGCCCAATGGGGTCGCCGAACAGTTCCCGTAGCTTCTCTTTGAAATTGCCCCGACTGGTTATCTCGTCGTCATGCGTTTGGTGCCACACGCGTGGGGTGCCGCCGAGATAAAAGATGACATTGGCGAGCGTAATCGTTGGGTCCCACCTGTTATTAGCACTGGTGTGTTCATAGAGTTTGATCCAGTCGTCAACACCCTGGTCCTCCAGGCCAGAGAACACACCTGGGTCGCGATGTGGGGCGACTGTGACGATTGGAGCAGTGGGACAAGCCGAAGCCGTTGTTTACCCAATGCACGGCATTGGGTAAACGGGTACCCAATGCACGGCACACGGGCATCTTTCTTGCATTTCGCCCCCCCCCCCCATCCCGCTCATCGGAATGCGGACGCCGCGGCCGGGATTCGAACCCGCGTCCCCTGGGGCTTAGCCGCGCAACGCTTATAGCCACTAGCTATACGACACCACGGCGGGTAACCGTGTTCGGGAGTCGCAAGGTTAATCGTATTACATACGCTGAATACAATTACACACGCGTTGAAGGCGAGTGACACGAACCGATTTGCAAGTACGCGCCAGCAAGTATTCTTCCGTTCTGTCCCCGTCGTTGCTTCATTTCTGCTCCAGAATTTCGCTATTTAGCGAACAGCTAACTGAATTTCTGCTGAATTTACAACTAACTGAAACAAATTCGTTAAGCCTCGTCGCGTATAGAGACCCAAGGCCCTACCATCCAACCGAATAGCAAAAAAAAAAAAGAAACATAACACGCGAACAACAAACAACCCAAGCTCACTGATATCGCGTACGCCGACATGGACGCACACATGTGCGAGCAAAACTAACGCAACTTCCTGAAAGCGGCGGAGGCCTAGCCAGGAGAGGCCGAGACCTTCAGGTCGAGTATACGAAGGGAACTGAACACTATGTGCGCACAAGCAAACATTGTGCCACCGATCGCCGGTGTATTGTGCGCCTCTCCCTCGCATACATTTGATGGGGAAAGCTGCTTTGGCAGGGTCGAAGCCACACGGCTGTGGAGCTTTTTGTTGTCGTGCTGCAAACACAAACACATACAAACACAAGCAGCACTGTCGTGCTGCTTGTGTTTGCTTTCGGGTAGAACAGCGACTGCGCAGAAGCTCTAGCATGACCGCATCCTCAAACCGCGCGCTTTCCGCGCTTGCGTTATATCTTTAACGAATACCAAGGAGAAATACTGAATCATTAGAGACTACGCTATTTCAAGACTTAACTCTCACTTTTTTGGCTGAAAAGAAACGAAAAAAAGAATGAAGCATTCTCTGTCACGGCCGATAATCCACAACGCTTACCTTAATGCTCAATCACTGTGACATTCGACACCATTGCCGCTAAGTCAGTGCAACTTCGCAAATTTTAAGAAGCTTTAGCGTAATTTAGCGGTTTTCGTAAAAGCGAGAAAAGCTGGAAGGCTATTCAAGCTCCAGTTAAAGTCGATCAAAAAGAATGACTTCCTCAGAGAGTTGGAAGTGAGACTGGGGCGGGTCTCTGAGCTCGGCACTCTATTGCGTCCTTCCTCACACGAGGGTAGTAAGGAAAAGCGCCAGACTGCCTAAATTTCTTCACTGCGGAATCTCTGGGATCGACCTACTACAAAAGCTAGAAATCCGCATACCCGATACGCAGAAGTAGGGAATAACTCGCTAAGACAGACAGTGTCTTTTAAAAAAAGATCTGTACAATATCGCTACGCCACGTCCTTGCTTGCTTCAGAATGCCCAGCCATGCTTAGCTATAAAAGAAGTCGCGGAAATCGATGACGTCATCAGACACGCGGGCGCGTGATTGTGGACGCGCGTGAAAGCCAAAGGCGAGTATAGACTCGCCTTTGGCTTTCACGTCATTTCAGGATTCCCGCGTTTTCTGAAGATCGCCGGGGTGGTTCAGCTAGCCATTCTCACTGTGGGAGTGATGTTCTTGGTAGGCCTTAAAGGCGTTATGCAAAGTTACCCTATGCATTAGTATTAACTTTGCTAATTCACGCAAGTCCGCGAGGTAGACCCACGTTACACCTGCAAGCCACAGCACTCGTGCTACAAGTAACACCTGGCGGGACTCAGGTTACGACTGCGGGCGTTAACTACCGCAGAGAGAGAGAGAGAGAGAGAGAGAGAGAGAGAGAGAGAGAGAGGTAGCGCTTTATTCACTCCATCTGCCCGTACACTTTCTTTTCGCACGCTTTGCTGGGCATCATGAACGAGGTAATGCGAAACAAAACATAACCGTTCACAAAGGCTTCTTCAGTAATGACGTCACAGACAGCGAGCGCACTCAGATGGCCTTCATTACCCGCACCTGTTTTCAGTCACTTAACGGCCGAGTGATCTGCGAGAAGGGGAGCGATAGAGTGCGCAGGGGATGACGGAGCACGACGGAAACGCTACAAAAGACGGCGCTGCCAGGGGAAGCCGCCGGAGGTAGGAGATTCACGACTGCGCCTCTCTCCCGTTAAGCTCGTTTCGAAACACCTGCGAGTCACGTGGCCCAGTCCGTCTCTCAAGAGGAACGCAACAGAGGAACGGAGCCTCTCGGAGTGGGCGAGACGCCCTACTGAAGCACCGCATTCTCAGCTAGGCAGAGCGCGACCCCGAACGTAATAATGCCGGACTATTCGAAACATTAGGAACGCGAAAGCAAAAAAAATACAGAAAAAAAGGGTGCGCCGTTACGGTGATAGCGAGGATATGTGCAGTGCAGCTGTTCGATCAATTTTCTCATTTTTATTTTGTCAAGAAAAACCCAGAGGGACCTTGGAGGAAAGGTGCAAGCCGGTGGTAGTTGTGTAGCAGATGGCGGCAATTGTGCCGGCAAATGTGTCGGTGAGGCACGCCGATATCCAACTCACGTCCATTGTTCTGTATATACAGCGTGTCCCAGTTAGCCAGAATGTGGAAATATGCAAATGCCACGTAGCTGGACAGAACAAACGTAATGTTGTTTGCCGTCGCTTGGAGATAAACTATTTTTTTCCTTCCACCTAATTGGATAGTTACTCTTAATCAACTTCTCAAATATTATAGTTAGATTAGAAATGCAAATGGGAAAGTGGTAGAGAGACATGAAAGACTCCAGATACAGTTTTCTGTTGCTCAGTTTAAGTGGTACATAAAGGCGCTTTTGAGGCCCTGAAAGAAGCCCGCAAATGAACGCAAAATTGCCGCGCGAGGCACTTTGCGTGTATTCGCGGCCTTCTTTTACGCTCGAAAAAAAAACAAAAAAAACTTATGTAGCACGTATTGAGCAGCAGAAAGCTGTATCGGGAGTGTTTCATGTCGCTCTACAATTCTCATTGACACTCTTTATCTAGTTATATTTGAAAAGCTCATTAGTTAATTAAGGCTAGTTATCAAATTAGGCAGAATGAAAAAAAAACTAAATAGTGCGAGTATCTACAAGCGACGGCAAACAGCAGTACCTTCGTTCTGTCCAGCTACGTGGCATTTGCATGTTTTTAAATTCTGGCTAAAGTTAGCTGGGACGCCCTGCATAGGGGGTCATCGAGACCGCCATGGTGTTGCAGATCCATCACCGTAAGAAGACGAGCGTTAGCTCGATCACATTGTACCTAGCAGCACCCTGGAAGCAGTGAATAGGGCACCGATATGGCATACGTAACGTGATGTGAATACAACCAGCATTCGTAAGAAAGAGGGTAGAGGGTTCGATGCTCCCATAACAGATATAACGTCACACATACGCGCACGTGGCAGGAAAAGCACAACGTCGACTACAGTATGTGAGTAACGCAATGCAACAACAACAAACCGCAGTGGAAGCCTCGAATAACTGTCGTAGAAATACACGGCGCATATTCAACGAAGGAACGCCTAATTAATGGCTGATAAATCTAAATTAAGCGCATCAACTGAACGCCGCCTACTGGCTCACGATGCATGCAATGTTTGAGACTCAATATGTGCATACAAACTCCTGACACTGCATCAAAACGAATAGAAAAAATAAACGCAAGCAAGGCACCGAACCACAAGACTTGCGATAAGGGAGGATGCCGCGTAGTGCACAGCCAATCATTTTACATCGGTTTAGGTCTTTTAGAGTGGCAATCAGTATAAGTTCTCACCATATATATATAAAAAAAGATCGCATCTGTTCTGGTTTATTGGGCCTTCATCGATCTCGCGTGCGCTAGCTTCATTCTTTCTCTAGCGCTCCGCGCCAGGTACATTGCAGTCAGCAAAGGGATGCATGCACGCATCATGGCGTTGCTGGCAAGAAAATGGAGATGGCAGTGTGTTAAACGAAGAAGGTTCAGACCAGATTGATGAACATTAACGTTGTGGGATAAGACAGGCCCCGTGAAGCGAATAACATTCTATTTTTTGTTGTTGTTGTTGTTAATGTGCTCGCCAAGCACACCCTCGTTCCGTACCGCACCGCATTTCACAAAAGCTAGGCGGAGATGCGAAACCCGAATTCGTTTTCAACCAAGTATTACAGCTGCAGCGTACAATTTTCAGTTTCCGGTGCGTCCATTATGTAACAAATTGCCATCTCAGTGAGAACTTAATCTCGTGGAGTGCTTTCTACTTCGCGTCGGCGTAGAGTGCCTGTTAAAAATTTGACTCGAAAATGCGCTGCCTTTATCGCACACGATTCGTCGCTTGCCGAGAAGGCCTGGATCAGGGTGAAGTGCAATAGATAGGCTGGGCCAAAGGCGAGATAGTTTACCCGTATTTACCAAGGGCGGTCTCGTTATCTTTTACTTGGCATCGAATCGCCAACCGAACAAATATCGCAGGCCAGTGGTGACGAGACCGACTCTGATAAATATAGTTTCCACGTGACCTCACGGAAGCGGCTTATCGCCGCGCTAGCACCCGAACATCGGTGTCACTATGACGTCAGTGCCCCATATTATCACGCGTGCATTGTTTTGATCTTTAACGGTGAGCATTTTTCACCTCATAACTCATCGATTTATTTCTCGGCGCGAGTGTCCTGCCGCGGCGCGTCTTTTTTACGCAGCTCCTAGACATGCTAATACCCCAAGATGGCGGCCGCAATGACGTCACTGCAAACCATCTATAGTTGCAGGTATCAAAATATAGGCCAGTCTGAGCAGACACGCTTGGGAAAACGGGCACAAAGCTTTGTCTATGTGATACAAACAAACTCGATTATCTACGCTGCTGCGCAGCTAGTATTATTGCTCTGTAACATTGTCAAATACGTAGCTTTTGAAAGCAAAGCTTTGGCTCAAGCAGTACCGATTACAATTTTGTGCTATGTTACAAACGTGGGACAAAGTATACGGTACCACACTAATGTCATCCATGTTGCTATCTATTATGTAGTAAGTATCCGGCGAGGATAAAAGAGAAGCTATTTAGCGCGCGCAAGATTGATGACGATTCTGTCTTGTCGAAGTGTTGGGGTTAATTGCTGGGAACGTTGTTTTGAACAACCGACCTCTGCCCTGCTATTCGGCGATTTATGGTTATCGCAGCCGGGATACCATGCGACGGCAAACAAATAAATAAAAAGAAAGAATGATAAGCTCCGCTGACCAAGTTTTCTTCCGAACATCGGTGATTCCAGCATAGTAAAGTATCCCGCTCGCTCTACGAATCTCGGCATTAAACAGGCTTGACTGTATGTCTGGCAAGCTCTTGGGTTAGCTTTCTTGCATAACTGACTTGCTCAGCGGTGAAGCCCCGTGTTTGCTAAAAATCACGCCGTACGTTTATTGTATGGTAGTCTCTCTCACGGTATCGATTTATACAACGAGGGAAAACAGGATATTTGCTCATAACTACGGGTAAAACAAAAATTCAGCGCAAACGCGGTAGCCCCGCGAACCGGTCTTCTGTCGCAGACGGCGCAGTCGTCTCGGAGTCTGGCGCCACTGTTACGCCATCGTCGAGACTGCGTTGATGCTCGCGCATGTCACGTTTTATGCTTGGTCGACGCCACCCTCAAAGTGCAGGAGCGCGGCGTGAAGGCTTGATAAACGTCGCAAGCGGGTATTCACCTAAGTGACGCAATAATGTCAAGGTTGCCTGTGCGGCACGAGCGGAACTTGCACATGGCACCTGCCGTTGTACTGTAAAAATTCTAGGACTGGATGACAGGCCATTTACGGAAGCGAAAATCTTGGGAGCCTGGCCTCACAGTTCATTAGCGCAGAAAGCAGTTCGAGCGCTTTTTCACTACCTGAAGGCAACAGACTTGAGTGCCCGACTATAGGCATCCTACATCTAAGTTCTCTCTCTCTTTCACTCCCCATTCCCCTCCCCACGTGTAGGGTAGCAAACTGGACTCAGTCTGGTTAACCTCCCTGCCTTTCCTTCTTCCCTTCTCTCTCTCTAGGAACCCATGGAAGGGAAAGCACTGCTCGCTGTTGGGGCTTGGCAGAAAGTAGCCCTCGTCCTCGAGATACACAGCAACCAGAGCGTTCTCCGTGTCAAAAGTGTTCAACAGAACGCAGTAAAGGCCTTATCAAGCACGCTGGATTCGCGCGAAAGGAACATAGCGGCCATAAATGACGTCGTTGCGGAGAGCTCCGTATGAACGTTTGACGACACGTTATTGCGTAACGCGCACTCAAACCCGGCACGCGAGCGCTTTGACATTCCGCCCCGATGGGAAAGCCACCGTCTGCTGGTCTAGAACCGAAATCACGATACGCGAAAGCCAATTGGGCGGCCTCAACAGCGACAGCGAGTCACTGCGGCGAGTAAATAGTCGGCAGCGAACCAAATTCAAAACCTGTGGCGCAAGCCTGTCGAAAGATAGAACGCGGTATTGAACGATAATAATAAACAGGGAGCAAAAGCGGGAATATATTTGTCACATGCGATTCATCCCAAGGATATGGGACGCCCGCATACACGTCAACAAGGGACGGTTAGGCTTAGCACAGAGTCGCCTTAGAACGGGCACGCCGGAGCCCGCTGCAGTGCCCGATAACGAAGAGCGTGGCACGCATTCGCAGCGTCGTCCAGTTCCAACTCAGGCTTTTACCCGTCGTGGTTGCTCAGTGGCTATGGTGTTGGGCTGCTGAGCACGAGGTCGCGGGATCGAATCCCGGCCAGGGCGGCCGCATTTCTAAGGAGGCGAAAATACCCGTGTACTTAGATTTAGGTGCACGTTAAACAAACCCAGGCGGTCGAAATTTGCGGAGTCCTCCACTGCGGCGTGCCTCATAATCAGAAAGTGGTTTTGGCACGTAAAACCCCGTAATTTTAACTCACGCTTCGATGTCTCCCACAGCGGGTGCCCGGAGAACGCTGTTCGTGGACGCGGCGGCGCCGGCACTGCACGTCACGGTGAAGAAAACACGCGAGCAAGTTTCAAAAACGACCTAAAGGGAGCGACCATACACACCCTATGCGGCAAGATATATGGCCCGCAATATCTAAGCGCTGCGCAAAAAAAAAAAAAAAGAAAGACATCAGTCCCGAAACAAAAGGCGATAGGCCCCCTGACGACTGCGCACAGCTGGCTGGCCGAAAAAGAAGGCAATCGCGTTGGCGCGCAAATTTCGCATCACGTGATGCAGCATGAAACTACGGCCGTCGATACACGTGGATACCCGCACGCACCCCCCAACCCGAAGAGGCGAACCGCGCGCCTTGCACGTGGGGTAGTGACGGTGCCTGATGCTGTGTGGGCCTACATATGCAGAATCGCCGAGCTTGGCACGATCGCTTATCGCTCACGGAGGTGTGTCTGCGATAAGAGGAAAACGCCGCTGGTGATGACAGAACAAAGAGCAGGTCGCTGATCGTTCCTGTCGTTGGTGTTTATCCTTGCATTCTGCAAGCAGTGGCGCCACGTTGGACGTTCGAAGAGGAAGGATGTGCTCGCGGTATCGATTGCTGTGCTGTTTTAAAGTGGCGCGCGCGCGCACACGCACGCACGCACGCGCACACGCGCACACACACACACGTAATGTTAGCTTAAGAGAAGCTTTAATGACATTTAACGTAAGAATGAAGGCTTTCCCGTCACACAGAAAAAGAAAGAAAAAGGAAAAGAAGCAGAACAAATTGATATTAATTATCAATCAAACACGCTATCAGTTATTATGGATATAGTGTTGAACATCGCGAGGATAGAAATGGTTACCAGTTTTGAGATTGCTGGCACATTTTGGCAAGAACCGATTACTTGGGATGCTCACGTCTACTACGTAGCGCCAAAAATGAGTTACTCTATCAGGGTTAACCTATGCGCTAACAGAGATATTCTGCCTGCTAAGATGAAATGCCTCATAAACAAAAAACATTAGTTCATTCATATCTAATCTATTGTCACTTAGTCTGGGGAAGTACTCATTTGTAGCAACCTAAACAAGTGTCATCTACCGCGGAAAAATACATAATACAAATACAGAATAAATGTAAGAAGTTACTATAGGATTATATACCATTGCCTGCTATTTCAGGCAATCAAAAGCAGCTTTCGCCTTTCGGCCCAGTAAGAACGTTCGTAGCTGAACTGTCGGTAATTCTAATACTAATAATAATTCTTTTTCTATAGCTACCAGGAGGCTATAGAAATTTAGAGAGAGAAAAACAGAAGAGAGGAAAGGCAGGGAGGTCTACCAGACCCACGTCCGGCTTGCTACCCTGCACCGAGGGAAAGGGTTACAGGGATGAAACGAAAGAGAGAGCGAGAGAGAGCATTGGCTTTCACGCACATTCGAAGGTGCCCACCAAGTACATAAACCACCAGGGAGACCTGCCGACTTGACGTGCTGCAATGAAGCTTTCCTTGCTTTTTGCACCATCGACGCACCACGGTCGTGGCCCAGGAATCTTCACTTACAAAACTGTTAAGTGTCTAGCCGGTTCAGTGCTGTCCGGTGAGGTTCACGCACGACGCCGTACCGAGGACAAAGACGGAAGATGCGTTGGATATTCAGAAATAAATGCAAGCCATCTATGCTGGCGAAGAAGACTTCGTTTTCCCGCGCTGGTTGCTCAGGGGTATGGTGTTCGGTTGCCGAGAACGAGGTCGCGGGATCGAATCCCGCACACGGCGGCCGCATTTCGATCGGGGCGAAGTGCGATAACAACCGTGTACTTAGATTTAGGTGCACGTTAAAGAACCCCAGGTGGTCGACATTTCCGGAGTCCTCCACTACGGCGTGCCTCATAATTTAATTTTAACGCTTCGTTTTAAGAAACTGTAAATCCACCCGACTAGTACCACGCGCACATCAACGCGCATGTATGCGCAGCTTTAGACCACGACTACGCAATTAAAACCGCAACTCCCCTATGAGGAGCGAACTTGCAAAGACTGACACACACACACACACACACACACACACACACACACACACACACACACACACACACACACACACACACACACACACACACACACACACACATATATATATATATATATATATATATATATATATATATATATATATATATATATATAATGTCACGTATATATATGCGGCATGTCAAACAGCCCGGGCAGTTGATTTGCACAGTCGTATCAGGAGGGTGTCAGGATCGAACACCTGTCGTAAGTTATCGCAGTGCCAGGGACCGCAAAGCCGTACGAGAGCATTTTTTCGCGAGTTAAAATTACAATAACATGAAACAGGGGGAGCGGATCGCTGATTAAGAGAATGACTCATGCGTGGATCTTTCTCGCTCGTCGGGTGCACACATGCTTGGAGCGCGGCCGCACGTAGTTCGAGGCATATGAATAGATCATTAGCATAAGGCCAGGGGTCGCCGACCTCACTTCGATCTGTTTATTCGTTTACGGGCCATTAAGGCCGCAAGAGGGCATGGCACGCGAGGAGCAGGCCGGTTGGCGTGTGTGTGTGTGTGCGCGTGTGTTGCAGGAAAGATTCGGAGACGGCTCAGCGCACTGTGGCGCAATGTCGAGATGTTCGAGCAGTCAGAGCCGCAGGAAAATTCTAATTTCCGGGAGCGGCGGCATTGAAATCAGGTCGGAGTGTTCACTAGTCAGTGATCGAGATAAGAAAAAAAAAAGAAAACGTTGAGACTACCGGCAAAAAAAAAAGAAAAGAAAACGGGAGTAGAGGTGTAGGCGGGATCGTCACAGGCGTTGGTAACAAGGTATATGTAAACTGGTAGCGAAGCTTCCATAGAAGCCCACATGTTAAAAAAATGGCGGCTCGCTGCAACCGTCGCCATCTACGTATTGGGGGAGGGGAGGGACAACTAACAGCAAGAAAAATAAGTAAATGAAAAGCGAGGTCAC
Organism: Dermacentor variabilis; assembly: GCF_050947875.1. Classification (NCBI taxonomy): domain Eukaryota; kingdom Metazoa; phylum Arthropoda; class Arachnida; order Ixodida; family Ixodidae; genus Dermacentor; species Dermacentor variabilis. Next base: position 119,715,155 of record NC_134574.1, on the reverse strand, counting down.
AACCGGAAATAACAGTTACGTTAATATCGTATGCTGCGTGGCGCGCATGTTTTATTTTCTTTAGCGTCCGGCATTTCGATCGCTCCGCCAGCAGTAATATTTCTTTTGAGGCTGAGGCGAGCTTGTCACTCACCTCAGCTGAAACGCCAGCGTATCATTAAACTTTAGGAGTGGCGTACGTGTTAATGTGAACATAATTAGGCTGTTATTAACGGCGATTGCTCCAGTATAGTTCCTTAAGAAGGTGGGCGAATAGGATGGAAATAAATGGCAGCGCCGCGGAGGTTTCAAAGCCAACTTCACTTTCATTCATCAGGAAAAATGCAATCAATATAATTGACCAAACAAAACACGTTTCAATGGATGAAAAGTACTATGCCCCGCACACAGTCGTAACGTGTAGGAACATATGCGAAACCTTTTCACAGAATCATACGCAATTACGTGCCAAAACATGTTATCATATCCGACAGTTACCAGACAAGACAACATTCTCCCACATTATCACTTATAAAACATTCTACTTACTAATTTCGTTGCGGTCGGGCACTCAGACCCATTTTTACTGAGAGTACACGAACATATAACAAGGTTTCTTCGCGAAGCGTTTAGCATTTATCGTCACGGCGAGACACAGCGCGTCGGATGCCACAGCGTGAACTTGCACGATAACAAAAAAAAAAAAAAACCTGCACTCAAACCTTTCGCCAACAAATGCCGTGCGCTAGGTCACGCAAAATTTCAAGTGAAGCGCACTCCACACTTTGAAAAATCACGCAAGGAACTAAATAAACTCAGACAAAACCAGCGCGTTCAAGTGAGCAACGCCATTCCGCACGACGTAATAGCTGGTTTTAACAGTTTTCCCAAGTCTTGCGCCAGAATCACTTGGTTGAGAGGGTCACCAAGAACGAACTAATAAATTGTGGAATAGAAAAAAAAATAAACATCTGTCGTTTTAGTACAGCAAAAATACTTGATACGGAATATTTGCTCGTATGACAGTATTCTGATGAAAAATGTTGGAACATTTTTTCTCAGATAGGTTTTCTAATTTCAGAAGTCGCCGAAGAATGATTACGTCAGATTACGTGTTGAAGACCTGACCTCTGGTCGTCGCCCCCCCCTCCCCCCACCCAAAATAAGGAAAGGAAAGTACACGTACCATATCTAATAACCCATATCAACACACGGGTATCTCATATAAGAACCCGTATGTCGTCATAGATAATATGGGGCATGTGCCATGTACCATGTACCACGTAAGTCGTGCGGAAATTAAAAGAAAATTATGAAACTGCGAAGCATAGCTGGACAGAACCAAAGTAATGTTGTCTGCCGTCGCTCCAACCAAGTCCGACTGTTTTCTTCTTTCTTTTTTCGCATTTCGCCTATTACGTAATTAGTTATTATTACTTCAGCAACTTCTCCAATATTCTAATCACAGCAAGAAAGTGTCAACGAGCAAATTTTAGACCAGTCCGGACAATTGCCGACCAAGCTTTACCGTTGCTAAATACGTGCTATAAAGAAAAGTTTTTTTTTTTTAATTCACTGAAAGAAAGCCCGCGAAATACGAAAATAAGTGCCGCGCCACTAATGGCGCAAGGACCGCTCCTTATCCTGGCTCTTGCACTTCGTTAGGAACAACACGGCTGCTGCGACGCCGAGAATGCGTCTATATAGAGTTTCGGTGCAATTGCCATGTCGCAATGAAACAACGAGACGTTGGCACCAAGAGACGGTACTGGCAGCACCATCTAACTTGAAAAAAAAAAGAAAAGAAAAGAAACCCGAAACTATGCATCACAAGTCTCGGGTCACAGAGGTGAAAGAAACACGTCGTATAACATGACAATGCGAGAAATCTTCGAAGCACGGAATGTCACAACACAGAACGCTACAAATAGTACAGGTGGACGCATCACGCAGCGTTGTTTAAAATCATGCGCGGGCAAAGTTAAAAGAGAGCTAATGGGAAACAGTATATATATATCTATTTAGACTGGTAAAGCCTTCTTTCAAAAGTGTACGTGCGCTTCCTTGCCGAAAACAAAAGAAAAAATAAAGAAATTGGGTAGGCTGAATCGGGGACGTCGCCGCAGTGGGGTACATGAAACGTCTTGCACCAGCAGCTGAGAGAGCATATGTACACTTTAGCTTACATAAACTACGTAACCAAATAGACCAGTTACATTTATTCCCCTATTACAAAACTTACGTCATTTACTTATGATATAGCTAGTGGGGGCCCTATGGCCTAATGTTGCAATCGTGCTCGATTGCTCCCTATTCGTATAGTGGACCCGCCGTGGTCAAAAGTGGTGTGTGCGGACCGGCTTCCCTCTGTCTCGCTGCCCGAGTTCCTTCGCACCATTTCGGCACTCTGTAAACCCATAAAACGCGGGCGGCGCCATAGCCTGGCAAACATTCAAATTTCTCGACCAAGTCGCGCACTTGTAAGCCTTGCAACTCCCGATGGGCATAGGTTTGTCTCAGTTTGATGAAGTACGCCTACTATGGCAGAGTGAGACCTCTCAAGCAAGACTCCCACTCGGATTGACAAGCGCATGCTGTTGAGCTCCCGGAACGCCGAGCGCGAGGCTAAATTAAGCTCCGATTGCGTCGTGCGTGGCTTCAAAAAATTCGCCGACGACTACGATAGTTCCCAATGCAAAATGTGAGCGCAGTTCTATGGATGTTTTCATTTCGCGGCGTATTGGCTGGCGCGGACAATCTGTCCCCTGCGGCACGTCGCAAACGGAGCAAAGTGCGGCGCAACCGCCTCGCCAATCGGGAGAACGCGAGGGGCAGCGCGCGCGTGACGCGCGGGCGCAATTCGCAGCAGCCGCCGCTCAGACTTCCGCTCATGCAGCGCTTTGTTTTCATATACGGTAGCGTTGGACGCGCTCGCCACATGTCATCGTGGACAGACGACGCGCGCTACTCTGGCGCCATCTCTTGGCCATCGTCGCCGCCTCACCGCTTTCCCCCTCTCGCTTTCACTGTAGCCTCCTCCTCCGCTTTCCTCCTTGCGCTCTCTTCGATTTTCAACCCTCGCTGCGCTCGAAGTTCGCTCTTTCATCCTTCGCTGCGCTCGTTCACTGGGTTACACCGACGTCAATGCACGCCGACGCACAACGCAGGAACGGAGGCTTAGCAGCTGCGCTCTAAAAAGGCTCCATCTGTGCACGCGACGCATTAATGACAGAGTAACAGATTCTTTGTTCTACACAACGATACCAAACTAAGGCGCGTGGGTAGTACGGCTGCAAAGTTATAAACGATAATAGTACAACTTGTTTTCGTTAAATGCATGTACAACGCTAGGTGTGGTTTTAGTGACTCCCCAACGTATGCTGACCTAAGTGAAAGACGCTTTACTTCGAAAGGTTAAATATAAAGAGATAAAAGGGAGGTAAAAAAAGTCCTCTTCCTTGAATTTCTCCCCTAAACAGGTCACTGCAGCGGCGGATATGCGGTCATCGTGCAAAATGCTCTTAGGACTCTAGAGGATTGCGCATAGGTAAAGCGGTCGCCAGTGGGAGTTAGGTCGTATACCCCTTTGAGCATCCCTTTCTGTCGGCTTTTCCAATAAACGTTGCTCTGAAAGTAGCACGCCCGAAGGTCATCGATCGATAATACACAACCGCTGGCTCTAGCTAGGTTGCCGGCTTATAATTTCTGACTTCGCTTGGCTATATTACTTTCGTTATTTTCATGGTTGTATACTTCTTTAATGTCGGACCTACAGCAGTCCTTACATCATCGTTTCGTCATTCCACTGGCTCGCTCCATCCCTTTTCGAAAGAAAGAAAGAACAAAAAAGGGATAAGGAGAAATTTTCGCTTCGACCAAAACTTTCAGCGACCTAGTCGACCGTTGCATCGCCACCCCACCACGCGTTCTCGGCGCAGTAGACCCCGTTCGAACGAGCTTAGGTTGCCAACCCCCCGCTTTACTCGCCCCAAGACCAAATCGGATTTCGCCCGCGCGAAAGTGCTTCGCGTGCGCAGGGAACAAGTTCCCCCCAGCTGCTCGCCTGATCCACTCCGCACGCTTCCTCCTCGGGGGGCTGGAGCAGCGAGCGGCGGAGTCAAAGAACCCGGTGGCAGCCGCTGTTATTGCTACAATAATCTCCGAGTTACGACGCTCATTTTCGCCGAGTTTGTATGTTTGCTCTCGCTCTCTCTCTCTCTTTGCGCGCGTGCGCGCGCACGCGCGTGTGTGTCTGTGCCTGAGCGCACCGCGGTAGTATTTCAACAGTTCGCGCCACCGGCTCTGGCGATAGTCGCCGGGGCTGTCGGGCGACATTTCGCAAGAACGGCCTGACGCACTGAATCACACGTATACGTGAAAGCAGACGTGCGCTTATATAGAGACGCGTGAGGCTGCAGCGTTGCCGCGAGAGGGCTCCCCACGTCATTCAGACTTAGAGAGGGGAAGAGAGGGAGAGAGGCGAAGCGCATCTGGAGAGATCGCGCATGTGGTATACGGCTTCAATAGTGGCGCCGGCCCGGCCAAATGACGTCACGACCCGATTGGCAGTCACGTGGACGCCGTCGATCATAAGGTTAGAGAGAAAAAACGAAAAAAAAAAAAACGAGCGGGCCAACAAACAGCCCTGAGACAGGCGTCGTCGTTTTCGCACGACTCCTCGTATAGTGGGGTTGGCGCCGTTCATCGAGCGGCCGTGGATTGAGCAAGGGCGTCGCGGAGAGGCTGGAGCGTAAGATTGGATCCAAGATGTCGCGCATTGCAACTTTCTTATTGTCCTTTTTTTTTTTTTTTTTTTTGTCGGCCTGCAGCTCTGATTTGCGGGCAGTGACTGTCTTCAAGGCTCTACGATACCGCGCTGCAGAGTATTGAGTAGTCGAGCGGTAACACTTCTCTGGTTTTGTACACATATTCAGTGCACGGCGCTCGTATCTCCATAGTGTGCGTTGCCTTTATGGCACGACGCGTCGTGACCTTTAGCTACACCGGGCGCTGAAGTTGCAGCTACACAATACTTAGTGACGTATAAGCTGCGAGCTTTAAACTTTGACAGCGTGTAGCTGTTGGCACTGGATATAAGGCAAAGGGCAGCGTCCGCACGCACGTTACTCGGCGCGCACGCGCGTTACTTTAGGAAAAGTACTTGAACAGGTGCACCGAGTACTTTCGAGAAAGGAAAAAAAGAGAGTCATCGATTAGGAGTTGACTGACATTCAAATAAAACCCATTGGGGAACATCTTCGGAAAGCTTGAGCATTGCGGTGATAACAATCTAAAGTTCCCGAACGGTTTGATTGTTTCAATGCGGCCTCATTGCAATGACGACACTATACCCGTCGTGGAGGCCTGCAGTGGCTATGGAGTTGCGCTGCTAGGCCCGAAGACGCGGGTGGGTAATGAAATCCCGGCCGCGGAATCCGCATTTCGATTGGGCAAAACGCAACAACGCCCGTGCACCGTACGCTCCGTGTGCACGTCAAAGAACCCCCAGGTGGTCAAAATTAATTCGCCGCCTCCCGCCCCGGCGTACCTTATAATCATATTGTCGTTAATTGTGACACATAATAACTGCTATATTAGTTTTAATAGCCAGACGGCTCATGAACGCACAGCGTTATTACGAAGGTGTTCAAACTTTCTGAAGACGTTCCTCAAGATGTTCTCGAGAAGAGGTTGTCAAATGGGCATTTTTTTTTTTAATATCAATGAAATTCTAGTTGTCGGCTACGTTTTGTTTTTAGACATTCAATTTTTTAAACAGCAGTACGCGTCGCGCGTTCCGGATTTCTGGGCATACCGCGTAGATATATCGCGGTGCCATTTGTCTCCGAAACAAAGTACCAAATTATGCGTTGCTTTACATATTACTTCGCCTGCCCTTTCACTGTACAACTGTGCGATCATCTTGCGCAAGCCATTATTCATAGGCTGGATAGAGTGTCGAAATTCAGTACAGCGCGTGGTTTAGCACTTTGTGCACTGCGCAGCGGGCCTTTCATGGGATTAACCCAATTAATCCCTCGCGGAGTACGCAAAAAGAAAGAAGTGGGGGGGGGGGGGGGAGATTAGCCCCACGGCTGAATCCAATTGGCAAACACTTCATTAAAAAAAGAGATAATTCTATTTCCAGCGAATGTTGTTTGTCTATTAAGTGAAATAGTTAACATTCATCAATAGTTAACGCTGCCACTCAGTCAGCCACAACGCGTCTCCCGTCGCATTCACAGTCTGGCCAGTCATCGACGCATTCCCGGTCGAACACAGGCTGTCAACTTTTGAGCATTGCCTCGTGCCATCCCACTGTGGAATACTCTTCAACAAAACATCACTGACGTTCCCGATCCAATGAACTGCATAGTACTGAGCGGTTGGACCACATACAACGGCATGGCGATTCCTTCACGAAGGACCAGCACTGCGAACCTTTACACTTAACACTTTACACTGCTTCCACTTAAGTTCCTTTTTTTGTTGTCGTTGTTGTTGCCTTACAGTGCACGGGCGCTTTGTTTTTTGCTGACTTGCTTGGCTGCTAGCGATGTGAGTAGAAGCAGTATTCATGAGAGCTCTAAGAGGCACGTTCACGACGGCTTCAAATAATGCTGCTCGCTCTGCCACAAAAGCATGATGAAGCGCTGATCTACATCCTATAATGCAGTGACAAAAAGGAAGTGAAAATGCAGTGGAATATTGAGCGCCGCAAAGGATGTTGTATTCTTTTATTTATTTATTTACTTATTTCGCAGCAAAATTACAAAATTTGTGCAAGAAGTTGAATCAGTCCTAAAGCAAGCAAGCAATAAAATGTGCATGTATTATCTCCTCAAGAGTGATGCTAATAAGTAACAATCCGCAAGCATTTGCGCAAACGAGAAAAGAAAGCATATATATATATATATATATATATATATATATATATATATATATATATATATATATATGTATATATATATATCCACCGGATATACTTGTCGAAGTGGTGTTTTTTTTTTTTCGCTCGTTTTTTGTGCTTTTTTGACGCGGACGAGATTTCCGCTTCGTAAGCCCGCACCTACATTCGAGTTTGCTTATACCTATCTCACAAACGTATATAAGGGGAACTCAGTGCGGGAATAGATGTCAACACTGTACACTTCATAACGCAGTAAATTTATCTGCCGCAGCTTCCGAAGCGCGCTGCAAAAACGTGCTTGCTCCGATGACGCCCTTTCGTAGTCGAAGCGAGCGCGCCGTGCGCGTTATATTTGAACGCGAGTAGCATTAAGGGGCCCGTGTCGCCGAAAATGCGGTGTCGGAGTCTCCGAATGTCCTCGTGAGTGAGCGAACATTCCCGTGTACGTTTAGGTATGCGTGTATGCCAGCGCACCTCATTCACACTCGGTGTCTCGGCCTTCGACGTATACCACAAGATGGATGCACAACCGTGCGTACGGGTCTCGTGGCCTCTCGGGTAAAAGAAGTGACCAGTTCCGCCATGTTCTTTATGTAACGCACAAGAGGGTGCTAAGAATCTCTGGACCCGGACAGGCCCCCAGTGGAAACTGACCCTTGCAACCTTTAACACCTGAACCCTCTGGAGTGAAGTTTGCCTAACAGTGCTCTTTGAGGAACTATCAGGCACTCTTTGGGATATTGTCCGGGATAGATCATCAGCCTGTGCTATATATATATATATATATATATATATATATATATATATATATATATATATATATATATATATATATATATATATATAGCGCTCTATGCCGTCGCGTTGGCAGCGAAGTTGCATCCTCGCTTTCCAGCAATCGGTAGCGCTGCTATTCGCCCAGGGTTGTCACGTGACTCGAATATATACATATATATATATATCATCAGCCTGTGGTATGTCCACGTCCACTGCAGGACGAAGGCCTCTCCCTGCGATCTCCAATCACCCCTGTCCTGCGCCAACCGATTCGAACTGGCGCCTGCGAATTTTCCAATTTCATCGTCCCACATAGTCATATATATATATATATATATATATATATATATATATATATATATATATATATATATATATATATATATATATATATATATATAGCAGGAGGTTACACATGTGTATGGCTGCAACGATGGTGGGGGAGTTTGACCCACCAGAGTGCCGTTGACGGGAGGCGGTGTAGGCGATCGGGCACGGGAGAACGCAGACATTTTGGTGTTGGTGACCGCGTGCGGGAATCTATCTTTTTCGTCGTGTTGCCAAGGCCATGGATTTACACCGAGGGTAGGTTGCCCTTCACGAGGTTTATGTTACCCCGGTATTCTGAGTGTGCCATGACTCCAGTGGTGGTATTTTTCGTGAGTTCGTCTCTGTTTGAAGGATTCGGGTTTCTTGCAAAGCAATCTTGTGGTCGGCGTCTTTAGAATGTTCAATGACAGCGCTGTGTATTCGGTTGAATGTTGTGACGTCATTCCCGTGTTGTATGGTTCTTTCGTTTCGATTTTTGGTTTCCCCGATGTACGACGCCGGACGGTCGGCACAACTGATGTTGTAGACCCCGCCTTGAGCTTTTTCTTTTGGTGAACGATCTCTTGGTTTCGGGAGGAGGATATTGAAAGCGTTTATCGGTTTGTGCGCAACTTTGAGGCCTTCTTTCTTCAATATCCGGCTCAGAGCTTTGCTGGTACCTTTGACGCATGGGATGGACACTCGTTTCTGTGGTAGGGGCGAAGTCAACTGTTGAAGGTCCCGTAGTTTGTTTCTTCTTTGTTGTCTGGCTGTTTTTCGAATGAAGCCCTCTGTGTAGCCATTCCATTAATTTAGTTGAGAACCGCTAAGTTCCCAACGTTTCAACACACACACACACACACACACACACACACACACACACACACACACACACACACACACACACACACACACACATACATATATATATATATATATATATATATATATATATATATATATATATATAGTGCGCAGTCATAAAATCTAACCGGAGGTTTCTTCTTTTCTTTGTTTTTTACGCTACGCCTCGCAAAATAAACGTCCCAAGTTCAGCAAAGAACAGAATGAACGCGTGCCTAACTCGGCAAAGGTCGCTGGGTTCGGCAAGAATCATTACGATATTTTATTCGCACACTCCCCATGTACGGGCGTTACGTGTCCGCCGGCCTTTTCGGCGGTTGGTCTGATGGTCGCCTGGAGAAATAGAAACTGGGAGGAGAGGGGGGGGGGGGGGGTGCGGTTGCGTCATTCGCTTTGCGTTACGCATAAAGAAAGACACACTGCGTCGGAAGAACACCAAGCGCTCAGGCGCCCCACACAATGGGTATGGAGCTTCGAGCTGAGTTTATGTGCCGTGACCGTGAAGTAAACCAAGGGTAAAGTAACAAGGAAACGGCAAGAGTCTTTCGGGAAACGGCAACTAAATATAGAAGAACGGCTCTTTTGTACCGCAATAGCCAATAACGATGTTGGCAGGCTGCCAAATGGGGAGTTACGCGCGAAAGCTATCCGTTTCGGGGGAGGTGAAGAAGAAGAAAGAGAGCACGGCGGCGTTGCGTTAGCTTTTTTCTGGTGTCGGAGAAGCGCTCTATGCCGTCGCGTTGGCAGCGAAGTTGCATCCTCGCTTTCCAGCAATCGGTAGCGCTGCTATTCGCCCGGGGTTGTCACGTGACTCGAAAGGGCGTCCGAGAACGCGCGGAGGGGCATCTCAGAGGACGAAAGGGGCGCTTGTTGCGGCAAGACCGCCGCTTTGTAGCCGCCGGCTATAACGCATAGACATGTTCCTTCACATAGCTTCTTTCTTTTTAGGAATTTTCTCTTCGTTTCTATGTTTGACCGGGCGGCGTAATGAATAAGCGTCCTGTTACGCTCGCTTGATCTGCGAGTGCGATGAGGTCGTTCACTGACAGATTGCGAAATCACACCTTGCGCGGAACATGTTCTTGAAGGCATGCGCTTCGGATTTGTGAAAATCGGCGGGAAACGAAGCCAGCGAATAGAGAAGCCAAAAATGTGTTTATGACGTGTTATACTGAATACAAGAAAACAGAATCAAACGAGAAAGGAACGGTTGCAGGTGCGCCTCTAATGTCGCACTCGCAGGAATCACGAAAGGTTTCCACGGAAACCTATCATCACGTCGCTTCACGATAATGGTGTAGAGGTTCATGCAACTGCGACATGCGTAAGGGGTACAGCACATACAAGCTGTGCATACACACTGTAAGTACAGGTTACCGTTTTACGGTTACATAAGTAAGGGCCAAACGCTAATCACCGTGGCAGCTGCTCGAGCAAATTGAACTTTACACAAGAAAAACCGTCGCGTTATGCGTCACTACCCGCGCCGAATTTACCGTCCTCGTCATGGATCGAAGCTACACACTTAAATTTTGCACTTGCTTCTTCCGTCGCACGCCGTCACAAGACGCGACTCAAAAGAAATTCCCACTGAACGAATGAAAATTTCCTTAACTTTCGCGCAGCGAAACGCGTGCTAACGTTGGGTGCACTTTCTATGAAGACAGCGGCGGCCGCTGTCGCTTTGAAAGACGCTGGTTCCATGGTGAGCAGAAATAAATTGCAACGACTCGCTGCACGCGTAATAGCACAGTCTTTGGAGGAATCTCCTAGCTCTCGTTAAAATCTTTCGTCTGCTAGGAAACTCACAGATTTTCCTTTACGTCATTTTCTTGTTCGTGTTTACGTCGCTAGCTCGCCAGTGTTCTGCCTGTAATGAGGTACTCAAAAGGGATCACTCGCAACTCTCCAAAAAGAATAATATTCTGTTAACTTGAATTTTACAAATTAGGTGACCATGTTATTATTATAATTTTTCTCTTTTTCTCCTAATCGCCGATTCTGTTATACGACCATCCTTTTGGTCTCCATCGTCTTGTCGGACAAGTGGAGCAGCCGGCGTTACCCACAGCCACCTATCTCTCCCGAAGCCGCCTTAATAATTATTAGAAAGAAATAAAGGCGCACCTTTTCGTATACGCGTACACCACGAACACGCATCACGGCCCGTTCAAATTCAGCGGGCAATAAAGAAGTCAGTAACCACGTATCCGTACCGTGAGGTGAGCCACTGCACGGGTTCAGAAGCTGTCTCCGTATCTTGAGCCTTTTCGGCGATGCGTATGACGTAAGCACTGCCGCACTGCCCAAGAAACGCTGCTTTTACAGCGTAGAGAGGGCTCTCACGTTACGACGACAATGCTATTTCGCCCGCGAAGAGCACACTCAAAGAAAGAAATATACAATGTAAGAGGAGGCGGCAGGACGGGACCACCTGCGTCCGAGTACGAAACGTCGGCTGCGGACTCTTCGAAATAATCAGCTTGCGGATAGGCGCACGTGACATATCGAAGGTGACCGCCACGTATGAGCACTGAGAGTCTACGGGGGCAGTACGTGCACTCGTCCGGTGATAGAAGAACAATGCGACGTGCGATAAGTGGGGACAATATTGACTGGCCCCAAGACGTCACCAGTCTACAATTGACGTCAACGCTCACCTCGACCGCTTACGAGAGCAGACGCTCCGGGAAAAGAGAACCAACAGCTTCGAGGAGGTACTGCAGTCGCCGAAAAAGAACAAAGAGAAAAAAAAAAGAAGGAAAGAAAGAGACGCTGTCAGCAATTGCGATCTCAAGCAGCTAGTCGACTCTTTTTTAGCAGACAAATCTCTGCTTCCTCGGCCGGCTTTGAAACACAGAAAGCAGGCGTGTTTATTCGTGTGCATGGTCCAGGGTTTTTTTTTGTTTACAGCTGAAAGGGTCGTAAAAGCGGAGCGGGGAAAACGGGGCGTGTTATTGTTACACAAAGAAAAGAACAAAAGAGGAAATAAACAGAAAGAAAGAGTAAGCAGAGGCTGAACGCGGGAGGCCACATTGAAAAGAGCGCGTGACTGGTGTAACAGTTTTAGTTGGGAGTCGTATGACTAGACGCTGCGCGGAAGATATCTGCTCGAAGCTGCTCGAACCCATAAACGAACGCTGCGCCTGACGTCGTCTGCTCGCTCTTCTTTTTCCGGGCTTCCAGACGTCAATAGTTTTGGATGGGCGCGCCTGGTTTCTTTAAGCAAGTCTGCTGGCTGGACAGAACTATTGCCTTTCGCTTTCTTTAACGCGGGGTTGCGGTCACAGTAGCTCGCAGGCTGCAGCATTCTGTCGCTGAACACAATGTCGCTGGTTCGATCCTTAGCCACGGCTTGCCGCGATGAAACAACACCGGTGTATTTATACCTAGGCTGACACACACGCACATCACTAGAATGTGCGCACACTTATTTTTTTTTAATTTATAATTTCCAGATAATAAGCGCTTACAAGTGGCGCAGCCTACTTTTCTCATAGAATTATTGAACAATTAAAAATGCAAGCACAATGCTACTGTAGTGGACAGTGCTCATAGAGCCCCGCTGTGGAAGACTGGACGAACGCCATCAGGCATATAGGTTCGACGTTATTCATTTATTAACTAATTTATTTTCTTTTTCGGTCATATTACCACATGATTCGTGGCCTATCCCCCGTAGCGGGTTTGTGCCATTAATTGAGGCTTCAGCATCTTCATCGTCATCATGGCAGCCGCGGCATCAACGCAGTAACCTGATAAATAAATGGCAATTCTTTGTGGGCCTTCTGTTCCTACAAGTTCTTAACCCGGACGTGGTACCACATCGCAACTGTATACGTCTACCAAGTTTCTTAATTCTCGACACCATGGAACCGGACGCTGAACAGCGACATCTCGAAGAAAACGGAACGTCTTCCGTCGCCGCACTGAAACTTCCCGATTTCTGGTCTTCGCACTGTGTACTCTGCTTCGTCCACATCGAGGCGCAGTTTCGCCGTCACCGAGTCACATCTCTGGCGGCCAAGTACGACCTTGTACGAACGTGAACGCGCTAAGCCCGACTACTGCAGCTTTGGCCCGCGACATTTTGCTAGCGCCTCCGCCCGGTGATCGCGGAAGTTACTACGGCGCACCACCGACTATGAGTCGCGACGGATTCAACAGCTCCTCTCATTGGAGGAACTTGGTCAAAGAAAGCAGACTGAGCTGTTTCGCCGCATGACACAACTCTTGGAACCAATCCATCCTCAACAGACTCGAAAATCCTTCGGGAGCTCTTCTTACAGCGTCTACCGAACCGGGTACGTATGATTTTGTGTGCCTCACCTATTACGACATCTGTCGGAGCCTTAGCGACGATGCCAGACCAGATTACGGGTTCTTTCCATCCTGTGATATCCACTGTTGACCGTGGTAACGCACATACGAACGACAGCTTATTAACCAAGTTTCAATGACGTGGTACAACGCTTCCACCGCCAACTGAAAGCAGCGCTTCGTGCCCATGATTCCATATAGTTCCATGGACAAAGCGCCTGCCTTTGGTTCTACTAGGTCTTCGCACAGCTCTGAAAGCAGATGCACAGTGGTCCTCAGCAGAGCTCGCTTTCGGCACGATACTTCACGTACTTGGTAAGTTCTTCGCCTCGGAACCGTCATCTGCTGACCTACAATCTCATTCCGACCGCATTACAATGGCCGCTGTTATACCACCGCCGCTTCGTAAAGACCGCAGAAATGCTTACATGAGCCCATCTTTACTTCATAGCAGTCACGCATTTATCCGCCACGACGCTACTCGGGCTCATTTACAAGCTCCTTACGACGGTCCCTTCAAGGTCCTCACGCGTGACGCCAAGTTTTTCACACTTCTTGTCAGCGGACCCGAAGAGGCAATTACGATCGACCGCTAGAAGCCAGCTCATCCAGACTCTAGCAGTGCCATCTCCACAACTTCAACCGCTCAACGGTAGAGCCTTCATCGCAGAGGGGGGGGAGGAGCCATGTAGCGGACACAACTCATAGAGCCCCGCGGTGGAAGAAAGACTGACTAAACTAGCGCCATCAGGCATATAGGCTCGACGATGGAAGCCGCGACCTCAACGCAGTCACCTGAAGACAGTTCTGTTCCTATACTACTATGAACGAAAAAAAAAAAACGCAGCTGCAATGACGATGACGGTGATGATAAAAAGAAAATATCCCACGAAGACGCGCAAGCGTGAAGTCAGTTGACCTAAATACATCAAAGTCGGCTCGCAAAATACGATGTTAAGCGACAGAAAAACAAGAAATGAGGTAAATTCCGCAAAAAGAACATTAAAAAATATCACTCAAGCTACCACTTCAGCTTCCATTTCTTTATACATAAACATTTCATTCGAGCTTCATTGCAGTATCGAAAACGCCACAATGAAATAGCTATCGATTAAAATCATTCCGCGTAGCACACTATGTACTTCCCACGTCTTTTGTCTCCCCCTTTTTTTAACTTTTCTTTTTTTACTCACGCTTGTCAATACAGAAAGCACCACTTTATAAACAAAAAATCCGGCCCGTAGATACTTCCAGAGAAGCTCAAAAGAAGTAAGGACTCACCTGCGGGACATGGAGGCAAAGTGGGCAGAGCTCAAGAAACACACTGCCAAGAAATGAGAAGACTCGCGCAGTGCGGGTGGTCACCTTTAACTGCTCGACAATCAACATGGCTCCACGGTCAAGACGCAGGCGTGCCGTAAAAAGCGCACCACAATAAGACAAAGTGACTCATTCAATCAGACGCAGATCTGACGCACAAGGTTGTGACGCGCGATCTCTTCAACGATGATTCATTCGTGCATGTCGAAAGTTTATTTTCACGTGCCAAATGTTTCTAGCGTTTCCGTCTTTCCGTGCGACCACGTCTTCAGCTGCCCGCAAGGCAACAGTGTTGACGGAGACCGCTCAATGTTGTTTCAACAGCCCATTCCCGCCAAAGTGGGAAAGTCATTCTGCCCTTCGCTGCTGTTTAACACTTCGCGTGAATGAATCGCACTCGCAGAACTTTGTGATGCAGAAGCGGTTTATCTCGAAGTATGGCGCCCACTGTGACACTATAGTGTCCACACGAGTTCCAAGTATGCGGTGATTCATTGAAAGACAGAACATAGCAGATAATGTCACAAGAATGTTTCAAGGATCACGCACGAAGATGAGAAAAATCCGTATAGCATGGTATGAAGAAATTTATTTAGGTCCTGAGGGATCAGTCTGGGACTGATGCGGGCCGCTTCCAAGTCGGGACAGAGAGACCGAGCCCCTCTGCGGCCACGCGGGCCCTCTGGACAGCCCTGAGTTGGTCCGCAAAGAACTTCACTGTGCAGCATCCGCTGCCACCACTGTTCACCACGAGAACCATCACCGGCCAACGCCAAGCAGCGCCAAAGCATGTGTTGTGCTAACCGTATTGCGCGTGGTAGCCGTACGATCGCAGCGTCAGAGTTGTCGCTGGTAATTTTGTAGTAGGGAACACTATGCGGCCCGCCCGATTCAGGCAAAACGGGTGTACCAGAGTCCTTTATTAAAGGACTTTGGTGCAAGGATGATTAGACAAGCCGTGTTCCTAAGTGAAGGACTCTGCTTGTGCGCACATATTGGCAAAAACGTTCGCTATTGATAGCGAACACGTTATCAGAGAAAGGACGCCGACCAATGACAAAATAGTCATTTTGTCATTGGTTTTGTCAAATAGTCAAAACTAAGCGGCAAGAAGACAACGCGCACGACGCTATCAGCACTCGGCGCGGTCTGTCTCCATTGCAGATCGCTTTCGAGATAGGGCTCGTGCGTCCTGCTTCAACGCCAACTAACCGGCGAGAGCATAGCGCACACGAAGCTATCAGTCCTCAGCGCACTATGTGCCCATCGCAGATCTCTTTTAAGATAGGGCCCGCGCGGCCGCGTCATATGCAGCTGCCGCCGAACTAAGGTTGAAGACGGTTCGCCGCGGGTGGATGAGGCGCTAAAGAGCGATAACGGCTTATAATTATCGGAACGTCACCAGCGTACCTGGCGCCGCAACCTGCAGTAGTTTGCTTGCGTCATCAATTCGCCTTGCGCTGCCGTCGGCAGCAGTTCGTATCGCCGCAGCGCTTTTGTTTATACTGGTCCGGTCAAGTTTCATAACATTGATAATGACACCGGGTTGCGTGGAGATGAGCAGGTGGAACAAAGCTTATGCGTACTTAGTTCTCAGAGGAGTTTCTGCCTGATTGTTTGTTCCTTTTTGTTTTTAAAGAAGGCCGGGGGGGGGGGAACCGCGGCGGGTGGATGTCGTCGGGTGTGGTCATATAGGGAGCTCTGCACGTACTATGTGCCTCTCCGGTGTGGTGCTGGTACTGTTGGTGGTGTGAACATATACGAAACTGTGCGATTCTAAATGAAGCGAATAGTGCCTTTATGTGGTTTTGAATTCGAATCGAATAGCCACCATTTGTAAATGCGCTAATTTTTGCAAAGTCTTCCAATATTTTAAAACGCCAACTTTTCGCGATCAAACATGAAATTGTGCCAAATGTACTATTACTTCACCATTCAGGCCGTAGCGCACGCGTAAAGCTTCAAGAAACGTAATGGTACAGGCTCGGGGAGATAAACTTGGCCATCCGTACACCGAACCTTCGCACTCTCCTTACAATGAGCGATCAAAGAGCTAGTTTGCTCGTGGTGGTCAATTTGTGCATTTTATAAACAAGAAAGAGAGAGAGAATTTATTACAGGAAAGGCAGAGAGGCCGCCCTGAACTAGTATATGTTCTGGCAGGCTACTACGCAAAGAGGAAAAAGGAAAGGAGACAAAAAAAAGTCACAAAAGTTGGAGACAGGACGAATGGAAACGTATTTACAATAACTACGTAACACCACGGTTTGCTTAATGTACTGAGTCTACTCCGGTACTCTTCAAGTAGTCCAGCACAGTCTTTGCAGCTTTTATTTCTACTGCGTGGTCACACACTGCATACAAAGTGCGACTTTCACGCAATGCGTGCATTCCAATGCCTACCGGTGCGATATGAAGCGTGGTATTGCGCGCTTCATAATGTGCCAAGTAATCACAGGAAATGGAGTTGCTAACATTATGAATAACAGTACATGTGAACGTCATTTTATTTGTGAAGAACGTGGCCTTGTATTATTCGAAAGCCATTCGAACAGACAGTATATAACGTTCGATTCGCTTCGATGCGTTTC
The DNA here is from genome assembly GCF_050947875.1 of Dermacentor variabilis. Taxonomy (NCBI): domain Eukaryota; kingdom Metazoa; phylum Arthropoda; class Arachnida; order Ixodida; family Ixodidae; genus Dermacentor; species Dermacentor variabilis. Next base: position 119,698,085 of record NC_134574.1, on the reverse strand, counting down.
TGGTACTCTTCGATTCGTATTCGATTACGGCTGCAAAATTATAACGCCGGACAAGCCTGCAAAGGCACATTCAACGAACCATGTGAACAACCTCTTAGATGGTAAAGCCAATTCCAACTATTCGCCGGCGTCAACGAATTCAACGTCGCTTGTTTAGAGTAAAGTCCACATGCACTTCCCGAATGAAAAACACCGCCCAAGCATTACGTGCATCCCGACGGTTCATTCAACGACGGCTTGGTAGGCTACCGGATCCTCGGTACGCAATTCCTACTTGCGCTCGGCTGCATGAGCCTGTTCTTGTGCCCGGGCTGCAGCATCGGCACGACGTAGACGAGTTCGTTCCCTCTTCTGCTCGCGGCGTTGCTGATCAAAAGCTACCTGCTCCTCAGGAGTACGTGTGACGCATCGCCTACCCATTTCGGAGCCGGAGAGAAACTGCTGCGCGCGCGCTCGACTGCGACGGAAAGCAACGACGTCACTACTGGCGCAACCAATCGCGCGTTTCTCTTGCTCTTTTTTTTTTTCGCGCTGCGCACGGGGTTGCGTCGGAGGGATTTTCGGCGTGCAGGCGACAGAGGGACAGACGGACGATACGGCTAGCCATATAGAGCTTTGCTGTGAAGAAAAAAAAGTTGATGCAAGACTGTGCGTATGCAGCGCATACTCTCGACTAGTACACACCACAGTTGCTACAGAAACGCCCGTCGTGTCAAAGAGTTGCTGGCTGTACACATTGTAAGCGCATCAGCGCCGTTACGGGGCAAAAAGAATACGATTCGGTTTGCAGCGCATAAGCCCAAATGACGTGATTATGCACACTCGTAAACAACACCTGCACGACAACGCAGAGGGGGATTGAACGTACCGCACGTAAAACGTCTACCGAGTGCTTACTGATCGTCTGTAATGCTGCACACATCGTAATATGCAAGTAAACTCGCGGACAACTTTCTGCGGTTATGAAGGGAACGCTACGGAGGCAAAGCGCGCACTTGTGAGAGCGCTTCTGAACAGAGTCGCGAGTTTTTCATCCACGTCAGTTTAGGCTGGGGAAGAGAAAACACACCCACCTTATCAGCAACAGCTAACTAAGACAGAACACACCACTGGATGTAAAAAAAGTTTACTCATTTTGCGGCATTTCCCTCCCGCGTCTGGGCAAACGCTAAAACGTCGCCCGTGAAAGCTGCGTCGATTCACCCTCTGTTCCGAGGACCCAAAAGCACTGTCGTACGCTCGCGGACTACTTGGCGCTGTAACACGTGTCCAGAAGCTCCGCCCCCGTAGATTTCGCTTCATAGCCACAGAAAGTTGTCAGCGAGTATAGGTATACTCGCGGCCACGAGTTCGATAAGGGCCGCGGCGGCCGCATTTTGGATGGCAGCGAAATGTGAGAACGCTCGTGCGCTTTGATTGCGGTGCACGTTAAGAAAGAGAGAGAGAGAGAGGAAGAAGAGAAACGGTGTTGTCGAAATTAATTTGGAGCCCCACCCACTAACGGCGTGTCCCAATTATATCGCCGCTCTGGTACGTAAATTTAACCCGAGAATTTATGCATTCTTAACAATCTAGAATGATTGAACTTACGCCTCTTCGACATATCAATAGCGTACTTTAACCCCGGTCGATGCGTCCCCCGCATAAGAAGGCATCTTCTTCTAAACGCCATTTTGCTAGACCCAAGTATACGCGTAGATGAATGTTTGTAATAAGTGGCGCTGTATTTAGTGACGTATGAAGCGGCTACGCTCTTATAGCAACCAACATAAAGAAATCAAAGCACGAATATTACTGTTGGATTAACGAAGGGATCTGAACACACATCAGAGTAGGCAATTTGAGCATCGCGATGCACAACAAAGTGAGTAAAGAAAAAAACTACTTCAATTAGGAATTGCAAGAAAACGAAAATACAATCACATATAGTTCTTCCCAGTTAAATTGCACATTGCGAAAAAATTCTTACAGATTCCACATAAAGTATAGGAAAATGAACCGCGACTTGATATACACACACTATCGCAGGCGTCATCGGGTTTAAAATTTAAATATGCCGAAGGCGGGCAACGTCTGTGGCAGTATACAGGTATAATTTCCATGTGTAGCTTCTCAAATAGCTCAGTGCTCTATGCATGTGCTGGGGAAAAAAAAAATAGCTGCGCTCAGACCGTAAATAGCATGGGTAACTGGCGTTTCTAATAAGTGGGTCGTCGCCGTGGCAACGAAATGCATTTCCATTCTCATGCCAGTGGGAGAAACAGCCTTCCGCTCTCGCAAACAGGTGGCAAAGCTTCCCGCTATATGCAGCCGCTGCGAGAGCGATGACGTCATCGTAGCCGCTTATAGAAACACCGCCGACGTAACAACAGTGCGTGCATAATTCAACCCTTGCACACGTGTAACGCTCGCGCTTTGGCGTTTCCGTAAAAAGCGGCGTTCGCGACGCAAAAACGCCAGGTTCCGTCGCCGCAGTTTGAAGACGGTAAATTCAACTCCGAGCTAAGCAGCGCACAGCGCACTTCCACATGTCTATACGCAGACGGCACCCAAACAGGTATTAGCCAAGCAGCGAGGGCAACGTTTCAGAAGGAAATACCGTTGTTGGCGAGGGACACTCGAGAGAGATATTTTTAGCACAAAGTTTCGACGTTTTTTTTTTTTTTTTCGCGTATATTATATTGGACTTGTTGGTCTCTGGACTTGTTGGGACAATTCATTGTCAGTGTTGTATGTCGGCCACTGTGCCTTCGTTCTGTTCTCGGGAAAGAGTAAAGCGAACGTTTCGAGTTTTCTGTCTCTCTTTTTCTTTTTTCGTTCTTTTTTTTTTTTTTGGTTGAGCGCAACCTGCGGTGATTTGTTGTCGCCGTCGTCGTTGTGGTGGTTGCGTGTTATTTTATTTCAGTTCGTTTCATCTATTTATTTTTCTGAAAGTTATCAAGAACAGCCTATGCCTTAATATTGGTGCACTTGCGTCACGCAAATAACACAAAACCGAAAAACAAAACAGAGTATCTCAAACAACAGTGTTACCAAGTGCAACGAAAACAAATTGAATTAATCAAAGGCAGAAGTCAGATAATGAGCAAATAGTAGAGCTGAATATATCAAGATCCTGACGCAGGGTATTTTGTTGTGTTCTTAAATCGTGGGATCTTAGGAAAATAGCTATATGGGAGAAGGCAGCCGTCCCAACATAAAAACTCAATCCTAACGAGTAAGAAATGAAAGAAAAAATGAATAAATAAGAAGGAAAGGCACCAGAAGAAAGAAATGTGGGAGAAATAAAACATCGCATACCTAATTCTGTTCTTACTGCTGCGATCGATTTTTTGTCGCTATTCTAAAAAGAAAAAAAGACAGCATTGAATTCAGGGGTTACGTGACAAAACTACGATCAGATTACGCGGCGCACCGTAGTCGCAGGACTCGGGACTAATCCTGACCACGTGGGCACATTTCATCACGTGACCACGTCGGCACACGGGCGTTTCTGAATTTGGCCACCATTCAAATGCGACCGAGATTCGAACCCACGCCATCGGGCTAGCAGCGCAACGAAAAGCCACTACGCCGCCAAGGCGGTTTGTACTTGTTCTACTTCAGGCTTCGTGACTCGTAATCTTTTCGCCCACTTCCCTTCTTGCTATATTCAATCCCCCACCCCACCCCCACACAAGCAGTAACGGAAGCCAATTTCGAAGGCCATGCTTTGCCGTCGAGCAGTCGACGGAAGAGGCCAGGTGATGTCGTAGTATCCATGTTCTTGACGCCTTTTACGGCCAGATTCATGCTTGGGCGACGGCAAATTTGCATTTTCTTCGTCAGAAACCAGGCAAGAAACACGGAAATGTGTTACGTTGAACGGTCGGGAGTGTAAAACGAGACCCAGCTGCGATGTCAGCGTAAAATAAATATAGCGGCGAACGCGACATGTTCCTTACTATTTAGACAGCTTTATTACATCGCTTATTAGATATTTACACAGTCTTGCTACATATACTTTGTAATACAGACGCGCCGCGGTCATTAAATAAGTATACATAATTAATTAGATTGATTTGAATGTACAGTGTATGTATATTGCTGTATGTGAATTGTTATAATCTTCCTGTAAAAAAAAAATTTCTGTAAAAAATTGTACTTCGCAACTTACCATGTCGAAACTGTGCCTGCGTGAATTCAGGGTGTCTAGGGCCTAGTCAGGTGACCACGTGTGTCACCTTTAGCCCTCTTCACCCGGACAACTGTATATTGTCTAAATTTCAATAAAGTCAAAGTCAAAGTCAAAGACTGAACAGGAATCGTAAACACGCATCCTCTCTTGCGGGCAAATTAAAGGAACCAATAGCTCAAATGTTATGTTATTTGGTCTAGTACATATGCTCCGCGTATACGTTCGTGTAACTGTAATGAAAAGGCCAACAGCGCGCTGGCTCGCGAGCTAGATGTTCTGCAACAACAGGCGTCTCTTCGCGTGACGCATTTCGTGCGTCACTACGACTATATACAGCGACGAGACTGACTTAATTGTACTGGAATAGCAAAAATTATTAGCATAATGCGCATACATCGGCGGTGATTCACGAAAATAGACAAAACACGACTTATCTAGCGGTCTGCGCGGCGCTCACAACACGAAACATAGGCGAGATAATGCCAGAGGGAAAGGAAAATAATTATTCACGATCGCCTTTTGTTGACGCTGCACGAGGGACAAAGTGAATATGAACTAGAAGTTTCACCATTTTGTTCGGTTTTCGATCCTGTCGAAGTAAAACTGAAGGGGAAGCTTCACGTTTGGAGCTCTTATATATATATATATATATATATATATATGCATGTATAGAAACAGAGAAGTCATCTCTTCTTTCGGCGTCCACTGTACCAATTTAATGAAGCTTGCCGAATTAAAAAAAGACGAGAACATTAGAAAGCAGATTTTCTATCGAAGCTACGAGTTTTCTGAGAAGCAGATTTGAAAATCCCCCAAATTTAACGAAGCTAAAGAATCAAGTTTACGACTCAGTAAGGTATCGACAAAAGGCACGATATCATCATCCTGTAAATTGAATTTATTGAAACGCCTAGAACGGATAAAGTTGACGTTTTATTCACCGTTATGCACTATCAAATGACTCAGTGTAAGTTCGACTTCAGCAAAACACTCGTACACAATGTAACAATTTGCTGAAAACTCACGGATCACATTTGTGCGCTTCGGATGCTTTGAGAGATGCAGTTCAAAGACCTGCGATATTTGTATTTAGAACTGCGTTCTGGAAACTGTGCTTCAGTTTGATGTTTTTTGCATTCGAAATTGGCAATTCTCGGCAATTTTCCAAAAGATAGAAGAGCCGAGGCTCTGAATGAAAACTGCGCTCACAACAGTAGCACATATCCGCGTTTTGTCTTCCTGAATGAAAAAAAAAAGAAAAAAAACGAAAGAATTTTCACAAATATGCATGCGATTATCTGATGCAAGCATTTGCGCGTTTCATATTTGTCTTTCAATGCGGTTTCACATGCCTTTCAATGGCGTTTCACAATCGGCTTTCACACGCCTTTCAGTGTTCACTCCGAGGTAAAGCTTTCTCTAAACTGACCGCCTCCTAATCGAAAACGGACTGCGTAGTCTGAACATACGCGTGGAAAAGAGCACGACATGACATCTGCGCACTTTGCTCACAAATTCTTCTAAACTAGAAAACGACAGTTTTCTCGCGCTAACAAAGACAAATCTCAAACAAAGTGCTAACGCTAACTTTACGCTACGTCCCTTGCTTAAACCTCCTAGCAACAGGAGGACACGGTCTGAGTCATAGGCTGCTGCGTTGTGAAACCAATTATTACGTCTAATCCATCGTGCGGCGAGGCGAACGCGCATTTGTAAACACGCGGTTTGTGCATGCCTGAGTGCGATAACCGAGCTTTAAAGCGGGTTTGGTTAGAGTCAAACGTGTCCACGGCAGCTTTGCGCAGACGTTTGGCGTCGTTGTTTCTGAATGGCCTACTATACAAGCGGCCGCCGTCTGGTGGCAAACAAGCCGGAACTGAAGGTAGCACCAGTTAAGCCTAGTCAAATGCAGCTTCCAGCTACACGGCTGCTCATATCTGCTCTGTCCCAGAAACTTCTCTTTTTTTTTCTTTTTTTTTTAGAAGCAGCGATGACGCTAAGCGCTGCAAAACCAGACGCTCTTCGTAAACACTACCGTCCCGTCGAGTATGCGTGCAAAATAGGCTTAGTGCCGGGCCATCCACTATTTCGAACGCCTGTCACGCCGCGTAATCCACAATGGAAAACAGACGATTCACGCGCTCAGCAGACGACAGCTAGGACCGATTTCTACGCAGTAAGGAGACGTAATAACAATAATGCGGTGACGAGACTTGACTATCACAGCATTACTATAGTCATTGTTCTTAAAGATAATATGAAAAATAAAGCGGCAAAACAAAGAAAAAGAAATCGGCAAAGGAAAGAGAAAGGAAAAAATATAAGAAACATGCTTTCTGTACAACCCGTTTGTTGTCAACGCTTTCAGAAAAAAAAAAAAACAGCAAGCCGTTCACAAATGTTATGTGCTCTGACCTGAGGCACATTGCGCTTAGATTACCGACCCCGGTATCTTACAAACTCGCATTTTATGACGCATTCGCTCGATGTTTCCCAACCACGACGTTACAAGCCATATATTTATTCCACTGCAGGGACGCACACGATCATTTCATGCACAAACGGTAGTATATACAGTTGCTAACGTTCATATAAGGTAGTTGCCCTCAGGTCCCTACCCTCTTAAGCGATTTAGCAGAGCTTCGCAAGCTGCTTTTCTTGCCAATGCCGTGCGCACTGGTTTGTTAGTGCCGCCAGCATGGCAAAAAACGTTCGCGTAGGAGCGCCTTATCGAGTTCGACGTACCGGCCGTATCACTCCCCTGCGGGACGCTTCTTCACAACACACACACACACACACACACACACACGGCCGGTTAATTGCGTCGGCTGTATACAAACACAACGTAGCGCACGACAGGGGCTTCAGCATCGCGGAAACATAGCGCTTCGCCTGTACGAATTGTCGGGTTTTTTCCCCCAGCTTTTCCGGCGAGCGAAACAATAGGGAGGTTATCGCTCACCCGAAAACCAGCTCACGCCATCGCTTCCGCCCCCCCCTCCTCCCCCTTTCCATTTCAGGCTGGCCCACAGGCATTGTCTGGTTCTTATCGCTCTAAACTTTTGCGCACGAAGGCGCTCACTTTCTCGTTCGGTGAGCACATGCGTTTGTTTACGAGAATCAAAGCGATCCGCGGTTGGAGAGGATTTTCTAGAAACTGCTCGCTTCTCTTCATCTTTCTCTCGTTATTTCTTTCCTTTCTTTTTAATCACACTACACTTACTATATCTTTCAGTGTCATTCCAGCGACTCTTCTTTCTTTCTATATCTTCTTTCCTTTCCTTCTCCCAGCAACTATAGGCCGCGACAAGGGACAGGCAGAGATTGTGCAGCGAAAGGGAAAACCGTTTCCCTGTTAACCAGATTACTTCGATAAAGTGGATCTGCGCGTGTGATGCACTTAAATTAATTGCGGGGTCCTACCCGCGAAAAAAAAAAGACGATCTGATTATGAGGCACGCCGTAGTGGGGGGTGTCCTGATTAATTTGGACCACCTGGGGTTCTTCAACGTGCACCTAAATATACAGCACACAGGTGTTCTCGCATTTCGCCCCCATGGAAATGCGGCCGCCATGGCTGGGATTCGATGCCGCGACCTCGCGCTCAGCAGCCCGACGCCATAGCCACTAAGACATCACGGCGGTTTGTGTGATGTACTCGTTGCACAATCGGCAGTATCTGGTTGATGGACAATGTGGTTGGAGAGAGAGATGTAAGAGTAACGAAAGGGAGGTTAACCGCATGATATCTCCAATTAGCTACCCCGTACTGGGGAAAAGAAGAAATAGTAGGGAAAATGAGAGAAAAGAAAACAACCTAAAAAACATGCGAATGGATACCTTTCTTAATCCTACTAGTTTTTTTTTCTAAATCACTTCCATTGTAAATTGTTCCCCGAGTTTTTTTGCGTATTTCTTTTAAATGTAACCATCCATTCGTCTGGTCTAAGTTCTCAATTTCACACTACACTCTTAACAGCAGAGCTGTCCTAAGTCACGCCTTCGCCGTCCGTTGTCCGGTGTCACGCAGGGAGGCGAGTTAATGGCACAAACCCACTATGGGGCATATGCCATAGGAGAGGGGGTATAGGAGCAGGTGTTCCGCCGGCACACGCCCTTTCGCCCCATGGATTCCTTTCTGGGCGAGCGGCAGCGCAGAGGTCGCGCAAATTCCGAGCTTCGAGAGCGAGAAGCGCAAGCAAAGCGCCAGCGGAGGGAAGCCGCTACCGCCGAGGCTCGAGAACGGGAAGCCCAAGCCAAGCATCGGTGGAGGCAAGCCAACACCCACTTTCAAGAGAAGGCAACCCAAGCCAACCGCCAGCAGAGGCGAGCTAAACCCCAACTTCCGAGTGTAGGAGGCCGAGCAAAGATGTCGACGCAGAGACACTCCTCCCACGGAGGGTGCCGATGGACGGTTCAAGAGAGAATTCCTCGACCGTGAGTGCGGCCACAGCTGCAAGGTGTGTACGTGATAGACTGTGGTTTGATCACGACCTCACGCAAATGGAGAGTGTGCGCTATCCGGAACCGAAGCTGGAATCCAGCAAAACGACGAAAACGAGACAAAAGACTTTCATGAAAATCGCGCTAAACACGAGTTCAAACTTGAGTAAATGATCTCCAACTTCGCTGTTTTGACAGCTTTTGGAACTGGCTTTACTTTTTTTTATTGACAGTTGTGACATGTAACGTTCTTTTTTTCCTGAAGTCTGTGTATGTGCGTACAACCCTATGATTATCTGCCCTGGTGGCGTAGTAGCTTTGGCGTTGCCCCTATTCTTATTGGATTTCGATGGGGGGGGGGGGCAATGCAATAAACACCCGTGTGTGGTACATTGGGTGCACGTTAAAGAACCCCAGGGGTTCGAAATCAATGCGGAGTTCCGTACCGCGGGGTGCCTCATTATCATATCACGTTTCTGGCACGTGAAACCCCCAGCATTAAATTTAGCCATCCGATTCTTGGCCCATCCCTCATTGTGGGCATGTCTCATGTCTCGAAGGATGTTATTCGTACACCGTCAGGAGGTTAAGGAGGTTATGCGTGCACCGTCATGCAGTCCGTCAAGGCACCACAGCGTCATATACACATTACCAGTGATACAGAGACATGCAAGGTCACGCAGTGGCACGGTGCCGCAATGTCACAATTTGTCACACAGTGCATTATAACTTATTTATCGTAAAACCACCTATAGAACCGCTCGTGCTGACGTCCGCCGCGTAGGTCAGTGTCCAGAAGTTACAGACATTGAGAGGATATATATATATATATATATATATATATATATATATATATATATATATATATATATATATATATAAGTAAAATATGCCAAGAAACTGCCATCGTGGCCTTTTCTAATACTTAATGTTAAGAGCGCCCATTACCCTACACAACGCTGTAAAAAACGAAAGTCACGGTGCTTAGAGTGCGTTCCTGATAAAGTCTGTTTTTAACCATTTCATGGCGGCAGCTTTGTTTAAGCAAAACCAGAATGTATCGTCACTAAGATTTGGAAACAATGAAAACCGTGACATCTTTATGTCCGCTTTGGTCAGGACACCAAGATATCATATATATATATATATATATATATATATATATATATATATATATATATATATATATATATATATATATATAATCGCTGCTGTTGAAGCAATTGTATATAGGTCGGTAGCTAATCTCTGGATGCGGGAAACGAGAACAGCGCCTATCGCATTGGGTACGTGCCTGATCGGCACTCACCTGCATATATAGTTACGTTTTCGTCCACTTTCATTTCGTTTTCCTTCGCCTGATTATTTCTGTACTCCAATTAAATACAACAATTAACTTCCCATATGCTTTCTCTGGCTTCATTGTCAGTCCCTACAGTATATATATCGACGTTGTGAAACGTTTCTCTCTCTCTCTCTCTCTCTCTCTCGCAATGTGCATGCGTCCATCGATCGCGTAGTTTCCGAAGGTCTGCTTGCGCTCTCGTGCCGCTTCAACAGCCCACGAGAAACATTTCTTTATAAAAAAATAAATAAAAAGAAAACGTTCACGCTGTAGAAACGGATTGCGCCGTACGTTACCAGCCTTCTAAACTAGCACATCGCAACGCATCTCGTCAGACAGAGGGAAAAAAAAAAACTATTTACGCGTTCGACGTAACCGTATAAAGCGGAGCTACATACTATACAGAGAGCGGCGCAGGCTTCGTGGGCGCTGCTGGCCAAAGCCACCTAGAAAAACATCTTTTTCTAGGTGGCTTTGGGGGCTGGCTCGCCGAACGTGAGCGATGTTCAGCCAGCCGAGCGTAACGACCGCCGCTCGCGTTCGTTGCCTTCATTTTAATTTTAATATTTTTTTTATTGTTGTTAACAGACGACAGCATGTGCACGGCAAACTATACAGACACGCTGCGCACGCTGACGACACGCCGTGACGACGACGCGGCAACAATGTCACCCGCAGAGGGCGCGAAGAACACGCGGTGATCACTGCACTGACGATATTCGCGCCGCACGTCCGCGAAGTCGGCGGCGCAGTCGCGCGATCAGCACCGCAGGCGTACTGCGTCAGTTGCCACGAAGTTAAAAGGGCGAGTGCTTCGCGTCAGCTGCAGCGCCTAGGGATGCAAGAAAAAAAAAAAAACCCTTGAACTGCAGGCTATAATATCGTTGCCGCCGTTCCATCGGCTTCACGTTCGTTCCGAATCTTCCCGCCTATAGCCGTGGGCAACTATAGAACCTGCAGTTTGCCTGCAGCGTGCAGACGCCTGCTGATTGTGACGTCACGACGCGCGCGCGCAGAACATGCATGCATGCATCGGCCACGTATACGCATATGTATAGTAAGCAGTACATTATACCGTCGTTGTCCACACTACTTTCCTTTTTTTTTTTTAATCACCTTCCCTACACTGCGTAGAGTAGCAGGCCAGTGTCAGAGCTTTTCGCGCAGACTTTGCTCTTTCTCTTGATGTCGTGTCGTGATTTCTCCTGAGCCCTTGATGTCGCGTCATATACGCGCAACCGTCTCTGGCATGAAGCGCATAACACGGCTAACGCCTTAAAATTAGCCCTGCGAATGCTGGTCTAGAATTGGTACAGACTATCACATTGCAGCTTTCGTGTGCTCGCCGCCGTCTCGCGTAGTGACCAACGTTCCTGTATTGGGCTTAAAAACATTATGCTTATTATTATACAGATGTATACATTTTTTCACGAAGTGAGCGACTTCGTCTTCGACTTATCCCAATATTTCAAGTGCCATCCTTGTGGCTCGCAACTGAACCGGACAATGACAGCTACACGCGTCTCGATCTTACGCAGTGTACATTGCGAGACCAAGGACTGCGACCAATCGAAACCCAAGGAGCGCTTGCACTTCGAGTCACTACCTCCACTGTTTCTGAGGCTCCGCCTATTGCCAAATGCAGGACGCCTGCGAAGCAGAACTCGTCCGCAGTACACCACGGCTACAGCGGGTGTCAAGTACGTAGTACCACAGGAGGCCGGCGGCAGCAGCGCGGCGCTGCCATTGCCGGCGATATCGGCGCGACTGGTGCGATCCATCACGCACGTCGGCGGGCGCGTTATCGACGTTTTCCAGAGCCCCAACGCGTTCGAACGGTGGCGCGCAGCGTCCACGTTCGCAGGGGCGGTTTGTTTGCGAAACCGCTTCAAACAGTGCGGTAACGCGAAGCGGCCGGCCGATAAAGGAACGCCGCACACGGCCGCGAGCACAAACGAAGATAGAGCGGCGGAAAGTGAGAGTCCCGAATCGGAGCATGGTCACAAGGGGCCCCCTGTTGAAAAGACGCGACCCCAACCTCGTTAGCGATAGAAGCGACCGCCGCGGAGTTTACACGAACGATAGCCCGAAGTCACCGCGTTCGCGGAGGCCGCACGGTGCGTGTTACGATAACGCTGCGCTTTGTTTGGCCGCGTACGAGTTGCTACCGTTGCGGACTCGAGAGGCCGTGGAATGACGTCATATTCCTCCGTACGCGTGCGCGAGCGATGGGCGCCGAGACAAGCTGGAGGTGTTGACCCGCTTTCGCTACAAATGTGGCCGCCTCCCTGCTTGAAGACGGCCATTAATGTCGCGTTTATGTTCGCGCACTATACGGCAACCGAACGAACGCATGCAGATAGCTCTGAGCTCTGTCTTATCGGACTTGTCTGTTCGCTCCTCTTTATACGAATTATTTTTACTGCTGATATAGGATGAGCGTTCGAACACACACACACACACAATGTTCATATATATATATATATATATGAACATTCAGCGTATTAACCACGTGTACCACTTTTGAATTTCATTAGTTTATCATTACTATTTTTGTATATATTTTAAGTTAATTCCTCTACTACACCTACGTAATGGGCCCGACGTTTGACCAATCCTAGTCAGTGTGCAGGTACCACTATCGTTAAGCTGATCATCATCATCACCCATTTGTCGTCCTTGTACGCTGCATTAACGAGCAGCACGCGTACGTTGCTCGCTCTCGGCTGTCTTCTAGTCGAAGACCCTCTCTCCCCCAAACAGCCAGCCCGATGCAAAACAGCACTGGGTCGCTGTCTGACCACGTGACTCACCGCGCGCCCGTGCGCTCGCTCCGTTCCGTACATAGCAGTCGACGCTGTGGATGCTACGCAAGAAGTTCGGGCAAGAAAAGTGACCACTCCGCGCGTTCCATCCATGCATCGCTTGGCGTTCGGTCCATGCTTCGTTGCGCGCTAACAGCGTTCGCTCGCGCGATCATACACGTGAGGCTCCTCGCGACGGGTTGCAAAAAAAAAAAAAAAAAGCCGGAAGGAAGAACAAAAGTAAAACTGACCGAAAACAACGCCGTTTGGTTAAAGCTTGCTTCATTCGATACTGAGCCTATATAAAAGAAGTTGGGCACAATTGCGGTCAAAGAAATATCGAACTATATCCAAGTGGGAACGAAGCCCACTGCAAGAAGTTTCTCTGGCCTCCACAGCATTGTGGTTGACTGCTGCGTACGGAACGGAGGATAGTCGGTGCGAGCTTGGCCATGGACGGGAGCGAGGCCGGGCCGTCTTCTCGGAGCGTCGCGCTGGTGCGGGACGCTTTGAGCCGCCGTCGCCAAGGGGCGTCCGAGCTGCTTCACTCGAGAGGGTCCGGAATGAAACAGGCGTCGCAGCGTCGAGATCAATGTAGCGACCGCGTTTGCGCCCTCTCCGTTTGTGCTTCGACGCTGCGCATGTTCGCGGCGTCTCTTTGCATGTCCCAGCACCTGCGATTTCCCTGTGGCACAACAGGCGTCGCAGCGTCGAACGATGCGTGTGTACCCAAGCCTAATCAGTCACGTCTAGCCATCGACATATAGGCATAGCCGTTATACCTGGCTTGACGACGACTGTGTACCTAAGTATAATAATTACAGCTAACTCAAAGGTTAACCAAGTGAAACCACGAGTTAACCTGGCTAAACGAAGCTTTCGCTTTTGAACATCCAGGATTAGCTGAGCTAAGCCGCAGCCATTTTTTTTTATGCTTCACAAAAGAAAGTGGCATCGCACGCCGCAGCCGGCTTGACCAACACGAGGGTGTTAGCTTGACGCGCGACGCCCCGCTACATCCGAGAATCCTGGGAGCCTGACATTTATAAACGCCAGCCGTGTTCCACGCCGTGTCGAGCGCGTCGCAGCTGTCGGCTGCGCGGGCTGATGAGGGCAGCCGCCACTTCTCGCTCCGGCGACGCTCTCCCCCCTCGCCTTTCTTGGCGGTATTTTCTTGACTCGCACTACGCCGGCGACTGCTGTGCAGGTGAACTGCCGACTTGCTCTCTTTCTAATCAACCTTTTCCTCCTCTCTCCCTTCCCCTCCCCCCATTGCAGGGTAACAAACCCGCGTCCTCTGTAACGGTTGGCTCCGTGACTACTATCTCTCTCTTGTATTCTTCCTCGTTTTCTTGTTCCTACGCAGAATTTTCCTTTTTAAGAATTCCACGATGTGGTTTGTGACCAGCGTAAGAATTCCTTAGAAGCTCCGCCCAGAAAACCACTGTGCATCTGGCCTCAGTGCCTCCGCTCGACAAAGCGTGGTGATGTTCTCGCACATGGGTGTTAAATGGGTGTGTTGGAGGGTGATCTACAATGAAAACACATTGTTCCAGCCGTAAAGCCATTCAAATGTTTGCTGCGTATTGTTTCTGAGAGATGGTGATGGCGAAAGAAGTTCGCCTCCGTCATGTTCCCACGGAAGTGCGTGAACGTGATTGGCTGACGCACTTACATAAATTATCTAGAAGTTGGACGCCTTCTTAGGCTGTCACCTACTTCGGTTTTGCGGTGTGCGTCCGCCTTTTGCCATTAGTAGTCATTAGACAAATTAGTAGCTTCTCTGTCAACGTATTAGCGTTTGCGTGTTACCGGGATTAACGGAAATGTGTGCGGCGACGACAACGCTAGAGTACCGTTTTCTTGTGACGCAGATGTTAACCAATGAGCACACACAAAGATAATCGTCATCGCCATTATCAACTTATCTTGATGTCCACTGCAGGACGAAGGCCTCTCCCAGCGACCTCCAATTACTCCTGCCTTGCGCTACTAGCACCTGCAAGTTTGCTCATTTCGTCACCCGACCAAAAATTCTGTCGTCCTCGACTGCGCTTCCCTTCCCTTGGCACCCATTATGTAACTCTAATGGTCCACCGGTTATCCACCCTACGCATTAAATAACCTGTCCAGATCCAGTTTTTTTCTCCTAATGTCAACTAGAATATTAGCTGTGCCCGTCTGCTCCCTGATGTATGCCGCTCTCTTCCGGTCTCTTAACGTTATGCCTAACATATTTCGCTACATCGCTCATTGCGCGGTCCTTGTTCCCGAGCTTCTTTGTTCGTCTCCTCCGCTTCCCCCTATATACATGAAGAACAAAACTCTGCACGCCGCCGACTCTGAGGGTCGAGCTCATGCGCATCCCGGTTTTACTTTTTTCATTACGATACTTTTATCAGAATACGTACGGCGATAGGCTTTATATATATATATATATATATATATATATATATATATGCATGCGCAGCAGCAGTTTCTCTTCTACGCGCTTAGTCTGCGCGATCGTTCTACGTACGCAACGAACCGCCAGAACTATAGCGCAATAACATCTCCGCTGTAAAAAAAAAATAATATTAAAATATTGATCTACGCGTAGCATAAACAAATGATACATTGGGTACTACAGGCTGTCAACATAAAAAAAGAAGACTATTAACTTAATACAGCCGAAAAGTCGTTCGCAGCGAGGTAGACACAGCCAAGACAAGTTCGTGTGCTGTATCCTAATCCCTTGCTGGATCTGCGACCTCACAGCATATATACTCCACGCAGACATAGGAATTACGTGAGGGCGGCCGCATGCTGGCGTCCCAGCCCGGCTCGGTTTAAAGTCCCTTGATTTTAGCTCGGTTGCGAGAGCACATTCTGCTCGGCGCTGATTGGCGTCTCGAGCCGCGCGAGACTGTCGGCGCTGATGAAGAAAACGCGTGGCGAAGGCGACGCCACGGTAACCACGGTG
Source organism: Dermacentor variabilis (assembly GCF_050947875.1). Classification (NCBI taxonomy): domain Eukaryota; kingdom Metazoa; phylum Arthropoda; class Arachnida; order Ixodida; family Ixodidae; genus Dermacentor; species Dermacentor variabilis. The sequence goes on along the minus strand of NC_134574.1, from coordinate 119,682,354 downwards.
TGACCAGACCTTGCTTTCGCGTTTCGCACACCGAACACCCCACTCGAGAGGGAGTGCGCAAGGGCTCTGTGCTCCATGTAATACGCGCAGCAACGCCTGCATTTCTAGCATGCACAAAAGGGCACTTAGGTCGGCACTTCGTAATCCATCACTGCGATATCGAAGCTGTGCAAAGCTTTCGCGAGGGAGACGAGATGTTTTCTGTCGTAGCGGCGTTTCGTTCTTTGCCTGCATTTTTTTTTATTACTGTTTTCTTGCTGACGTCGGCACCATCTGTAAGTCGCAAAGCCTGCGGAACGCTTTGTCGTGTTTTGGTCTTGACGTCCGATGTCGTCAGGATGTTTTCATAACGCACGAGCTCTTCTTGCGTCCCTACGTCACGGAGTCAGAGATAGAAGCATTCGGAATGGTTAGTAGCGTGCGTACGAGCTAGCGCCATTCCGCGAATTTCCGCCGCCTCTTCCTTTCTTCTTTCTTTATTTTTTCTGTCGCTTTTCCTTTGGCTTTGCATTTCAAAGATGCCCGTACCACTCGTGTCGCGGTCTCGGGGTACAGAAAACGAAACGAACGGCTCCGCCCGTCTCCCTTCCGACTAAGGCACGTTTGGTATATATCCTCACGCGATCTCCCGAACGCAGCTTCTCACCCGTACTGTATAGTACTACCCCAACATGGCGGTCACGCGACGATCGACATCACTGCATCGCGTTATCACGCGTAAACGTTGTTTCGCTTTCTCGACGGCGACCGTTTTCTTCTTCACCGGATTATCGCCGCTCTCGGTTTGTCGCTCGGCGAAAGTCTTGCTGTCGCTTTTCTCCTGCGCGGAACTTCTCGACGCTCCAGGTGCACCGAAAGCTGGCAGACACGGCGACGTATGAACGCAAAAAAGATAATAAAAAAGGGCAGCCTTACTACGCCCGTGTTGCCTGGGCGACGCCGCAGTCTCTGCCGCGTAGCGACACCTGCCCTCTCCCATACGCAGTGCGCCGACCCCGCGGGCAAACAGCAGCACGAATCTGCGTACTACAAGACTCGCCGAGCCCCGCTCTCTCACAGTACGCGCCAAGACGAACGCACTGCACGGCGCGGCGCCTATACGAGAAGAGACACCTGCCCGTATACCCGCGACTCTCATCAACCTCGGTGCTGCCTTTGCTCGCTCAGCCAGAAAACACCAGCGCGCGTGCTTGGGACACAAAAGGCGACGCCAGCAAAAAAAAAAAGAAGAAAAAAAAAAGGAACTGCGGCGCTCTAAACTGTAATAGCTTCACGACTTCTAGATGTTGCGCCGAGGAGTGCCAACCTTGGAGCTTCGGGCTCATTTCGCGTTTCGACGCACACGGCGTGCCTTTGCAACAGCGCCCCCCCCCCCCCCCCCCCTCCGAGAGCGTGCATACTTTCCTATACGAGGATTCTAACCCTCTCGAACCCCCACCCCGCCGTCGTTTATTGCCTCGTCTGTATTCGGATCCCGCAGTATATATACAGTGTGTCGCCTCGGAAGCTATAGACGGCCGTGACTGCCTCCGAGTCGACGAGATTGGAGGAAGCCGACCGAGAGCGAGGTTTCGACGTCGTGCACGCGAAATCGATCTTCAACGTTGCTTGTTGCGAGTTCTCCGACTATCTTCTACTCAGCTCGCCACTCTTCCTTCATCGTTCTTTCTCTGTTTCCTTTTCTGCTTTTAGTACTCCTTTCCTTGCTCCGTTCACCTTCATTCTCGACGCTACGTCAGGTACGTCAGACACCTATATATAAGACTCTAACTGCCAGCAAGCCGTGTGTTCTAGCGCAAACAGATAGATACTCGGCAAGGCAGCATCGACGGAGCAAGTAATCCGTCTCAAAACCATTCGTCCCTCACGCGTCTCTATATCCGTCAAGCAGATCTTACGCCCGTCAAGCTCCCCCTCCCGCGGCCTTTCTCTTTATTATTAAATTTGCACATGGGGCATGGTATAGGTAGGACCGACGAAAAGCGCAATTCTAAAGAAATCAATGAAGATCAGGAAAAGGAACACAAGAGAAGGAATGAACAATTCCCGGAAAAATAAAGTTCGCAGATATAGTAAAGTGCGTCCTTTATTAGTTCGAGGGAGACAATTCAGGCAAGTTCACCACGTGAAAGAGAGCTCGTCCTGCGTGATTCTGTCCCTTTTGATCTCTTCTTTTAGTCGTCCTTTCTTCTTTTCCACAGCAAAATGCGTAGCTCGACAAGGAAAGAAAGCAATTCCGGCAGTGACCATCTCAGGATGACAGTTGACGCGATTGGGATTGAAGTGTTGTAGCAACGCAACCCATTGCCGCCGTCGAAACGTGCCATGTGTGAAGATGTACTACGGTCGTGCACTTCTGTCGTGATTCCCCGCTGGACATGTTGCACCATCTGGCGCCGCCGCCGCGATGTCCGCGCGTGGCATGGACACGCGCGTCGGGCCGTCTCTCGGGTCCGTCTGCTCTGCTTGCCCGCTATTGGTCCGCAGAGGCGCGCTTGTGACGTGGCGTCGCATCCAGCGAGACTTCCGGTGCCGTCTCACTGCCAGAGACAACAGACACCGACCTTTTCGCTCAGTGGGCCATTTGAGGCTTTCGCATCAAGGAAGGAAGGGAGGAAAAAGTGGAGAAGGATAGGCAGGGAGATTAACAAGTTTGCTACCCTACACATGAGAGCGGGACGGGGGGATGAAAGATGGGGAGGAGAGAGAGGGCACATAGCACAGCGCACACATCGTCAGTTACAGTCCGTCACTCTTGCGTGGTACGTGACGTCACTATCACAGCCGCTTGTCAAAAGAAATCAGCAATAAAGCGGCTTAGACTGGCATTTAAATTACGCCTTTAGAACTCTGTTTTAATTAATGCTGCGGTAGTAGTTACCTGACTATAAGAAAACACAATGGCCAAAGTTACTTTTTTTTATTTCGTACGGAAACGCCAGCGCCCGTAGGTCAGTGTGACGTCACGGATTTCGAAGTATACTATTTTTCAGGTTTATGCTGTTCCGGCACCCGCAAGAGTTTCTAAAGTTCGACAAGTTCAGTCTTTGGCTCTCTTAAAATACAGTGCTGTTGTTGACCTTTACCGACAAAACGATAACTATAGGCTCGAACCGAAGCTCAACGCAGGGGCAGGTGACTAAGAGCGCTGCGCTCTTCCAAAAAAAGAATAAAGAAGAAGCGAAGCAGTTTGACAGTTCTACTCCCCTCACGTGAAAGGCGATGCCGGTAGAGTGTCGTGCGCTGTGACACCGCCTCACTCTCACTGTCAACGTGGTCAGGAAGACATTGGTTTTGATCGAGTTGAACTGGAGGTTCAACCGCCACCCAACATTTTTTTTTATTTATTGCGTTCCTTACACCCATCCCACCATGTGCTCGGGAACGACACGCTTATTTTTTTCCTATGAACGCATCTAAATTTCGTTCTCCCGGTGGCGACGTTACTCGCAGGATTTAGACAATGCGTGTCTCCGTTTCCCGCGAACGAAACCTCTTGCGCAAAAGAATAAAAATACGCTGTGGGCCGCTGCGTTTTGTTTTGTGTCTGAGGAGTCCACAGCGCCTCATACAGCACATCATCGAGGAGGAAGTGTTAAATTTTAATTGAATTACGCGGCTGTATACGCAATTCAATCAATACAACTGTATGTACACATTGTATATATACATTCTCGATCTGTACCCCGATCCGCTGCCTAACGAAGACGCTCCCATTTCGCGCGACGCTTCTTTTTGGGGCCTGGGTGTCCTCGGCACTGAGTGCACGCTTTGGGAGCCATTTTTTGCGGGCGCTTGTGTATACGTGCTCCTTCCGCATACGTGACTAGCACGCAGTTGAGACGCCAGTTCTCTTCAACGCTCTCTTCGGGCTATGGACGATTGTGATGTTTACACTGTCACAGCCCAGCACGCGACCCCCAAAAGACCAGTACCTGCTTTTTTTCTCGCATATAGGAGAATCCATAGAGTTTCCTACAAGAATTACTAGAGGGAACTCTGGCGCTAGGGTCTACGGGAGCTGCAATGCGAGCGGTTGTCCCAGCATGGGAATTATGGGAAGTACATGGATTTGCCTAAACTTCGTTCTTTTGGCTTCAAACGGCTTTGTGACTTTGTAAACTCGTCATTTTAAACAGCATGTTGCGCAACAAATAATTAAATAAACATCATTAAAGTTGCCCGACGGCAGGATTCGAACACAGGGACTCTAGCACAGTAGCCTGATATTGAAACCATTAAGCCACGGACGCATGTATCGACAAGCGAATGAGACGCCCTTATGAATTTATCGTGGGCATGCCAGTGCCTTGAGACGCTTGGCGCGTTTCGATTTGGCCACCTGGACAAGCTCAATTGTTGATATTAATAGCAATTGTACGCGTTCCCGGCGTCTTCTGCACTTCGAAGAATATAGATTGCGCCGAAATATACGACAATAAGGTTTATATAGCGTAATATACAAAGCCACAAGAACGTCTGAATCCACAAGCACTAAGATCAGACAAATCCATGTACTTCCCCTCATTCCCATGGTAGGACAACGACTGCAGCGCCAGAGTTCCCTCTAGTAATTTTTGTAGGAAACTCTATGGGAGAATCAGCAGGGCACGTGCCCTGCGCGCGAACTGTGAAACGCTGCCGCGACGGTCTGATGGCGTTGCAAGAAACCCGGCGGCCCACGCGGCAAGAGCGTCACAGCAGCGCCCGGAAAGTCGGGAGAAGAGGTAGCGAAAGCTTCGCTTAAGAAAGGAAAAAGAAACCTAAAAAAAAAAACGTTCACCTATTTCTGATCGAGCCACATCAATTCATGGCCGCTATAATGTGTGGGTATGGTAGTTTTCCTTCCCGATGATAAAAAAAAACCCCGGAGGTTACAAGTGTCGACAAAACAGACCGGTTCGCTAGTTGGTATTGCATGCTAATAGTTTCCAGCGCAAGGAAACGCACGAAAGAGTTGCACGTTACAGAGTTACAGGCAGAATTACACGTATGCCGTGCGTTTCCTGTTTACCAAAGGGAAAAACAAAAGAAAGAAAAGAAAAGGATGATGCAGAAAAAGTGGGGCAGCCGACAATGAACAAAGGAAAGGAGTAATACATTAAATGGCGCCTCAATGTGTATGAGGAAGGCACATAGCTACAAACTTATCCAAATAAGTAACTTACAATATTTGTCAACTTCGACTAGCATTTCGGTATTACGTTTGTACTCGTAAAACGGTGCCACATAACACTGTAGTTTATCTAAGCGCATTCGGTGTGATTAGATAACTCCGTGTTGGTGTTGTAACCTAGTTTAAGCCTTGTGGCGTTGTTATGGTGTCTTCAATGTACCTGCAGTGACACTCAGTGCGAAATCTACGGGCGGAGGAGGAAGATAAGAAGGGAGAAACGGTGGCCTGCGTGAATGTGCCCCCCCTCCTCCATTGCCTCCGCCTTTTTTTAAAGCGAAAGCTTTACTGCCGCGAACTTGCGATTTCGCCGTGGCCGTGCTGCGTGGAGCCACATGACGTCACACCACGTTCCTCGTCGTTGCGCTCGCCTCCGCTGGCTTCGCCAGCTGCGTCGCATGCCTGATAACATGTCGGAGGATCGAAAAGGAGAGCTCGCGTGCGCCGCAACCACAGTTGAGGCGGCAGTATGGACGGCGACAATTCTGATAAGCAGGAGGAGGCCTGGAATCGACATCGGAACGAATTGAAGAGGAAGCGAATCGCCCACAGGAAACAGAAGAACGGCGTGCCGAACGACTGGCTAAATGCCGCAACATAGCTAGACAACCAGACTAACCCGGACTTGCAATCAAGATTAACCAAGGCTAACCATGCTATGCCTTAGCTTTCGCAGCGTATATCCTGGCATAGCCGAGCTAAGCCAGTGCCAATTTTTTTCTTCTACGATTTTGGTATTCAAGCCAGCGAATGCGCGCCGCCGGAGTCTGCTCGTTCTTGCTCGCCAACTCGTCCTCTGTAGTTCTGTCTGGTATCGTCGCCAGCGTTGTTATGCACTAGCGCTTTCAATAGGTACAGGCGCTTGTAGGACGTCATGGCACGTCGGACGAAGATGGAAGAGGCCATCCGAAGCGCGTATGACGGAAGCAGCGCGAGATGACGTCAACGGCCTCGAGACAGCGAGCATGTTTCGCCGAGCCGTGGCCGACTTGACGCGAGATTGGCGGAGGAAAACGAAAACAACTGCCGAGTGAAAGGTTGAGGCAAACTTCTTCGACCGCCGCCAACTTGCAGGTCTCGTTGCGTGATTGCCGTCGTTGCCGAGAAGACGTTGTCTTGAAGTGGCGAATGCCAGGCGTTCACAATGCTCCGGGAGTGTCTGATTAATGCATGGACTTCCACAGCCTGCTGTAATGATCGACGCCTGTCTTCACGAAGTTTATCGGAGAGAAAGTTCGCCAAAAAAAGTTTTACTCAGGATCCTACTTGCTGAAGACGCTTTAACGATTCGTTATGCTGTGTCTGCGCAGAAAGCGTCAGCTACGCGAAAGGCCGTCCTGACACAGCGGATCTGAACAAAGGTTGTGAAAAATCGAAAAATGAAGGCGGGGAAAGAATTAAGACACTTTTCGGAGAACTCTCGGCGCCTTCTGCTCAAGGTTGTATAGAAATGTCTTTATTAGTTATTGCGGCAAGCGGCGACAGTGGTTATAAGGCGCAACTCTGGGTGTTGTTAGCTGGCATGTGACGTGGCACTCAGGTCAAGCGTCAACATCACGTAAATATATATATATATATATATAATTTCTTGCGGCACAAAGTAGTTTAGTATGAAAAACAAACGCAAGTAATGCGCCTCCTCCCGAGATATTGGAGAGCAGCATTCATATACATATTCATATTCGATCAATTCGGATGGAATGATTTATATATTTCGCCCGCTCTCGCTCAGTTCAAGTCTTTCTTCTTCTTTCTTTTCATTTGATCTATTGAAGATACGCAACGCGTTTCATACGCGAATTCAGGTTAGATTCCTTGCGCCATACTGCGCGGCTTCCGGATCAGTGGTTCTCAGACTGGACGCTGTTTTGCATACATGAACTACATGCCGAAGCATTTACGTAGTTTCTAAATACGATCACACTTATTGTATTTTGTTTTTATTTTTTCCAAGTGATCGTTGATTACATCAAAGGCAAAATCGCGCTTAGAACCATACGTACGTACGTACGTATGTATGTATGTATGTATGTATGTATGTATGTATGTATGTATGTATGTATGTATGTATGTATGTATGTATGTATGTATGTATGTATGTATGTATGTATGTATGTATGTATGTATGTATGTATGTATGTATGTAACATCTATTCATAAACAACAGCAACCACAATAAGAAACGCGTAAATTAGCTTGGAATCCGTAGCTGCGATCACTCCTCTGCGATGGTGGACATGCAGTGCTCTGTAAAGTGCACTACGAAGATTTCTTGTAGATGAGGCTGCTCACGCTTGACTGTTTGCTCTTTCTTTTGTTTCTTAAGCATCAACCTGGACGTCTACGATAGCTTTATCTCTGCTTGAATGTTAACAATTTTTCAATACCATTTTTCCGATTGCTTCCTTGGGTCACCAGCTCAGTTATTTTGATAATGACTGCAAACGAACGTAAACGTCATGTTTTGGTAGAGAAACGTCTCCTATCAAAGTGATACACGTAGTGAAGCAGATAATTACCCCAAACCTAGCCGTTCCTACATCTTGAGAAATTATTTTGGGTAACACAGATGCGCGTCAAGTTACTGAGATGTACGCGAATGTTTCCCGAAGAATAGGGTTCTTTAATAGTTCCTGTATAATTAATAATAGTAAAAAAACGGCGGTTACCAAGCATACGAGTGAGTCGGTGATAAGCGAAGCTTTCTTTGCTGTTAACTGAAATGTCTTCGCTTCTGTGTAGCTAGACGTTTCTCGCTCAACGCTCACTGCGATGCGATTTCGTTCAAACAAGCTTCGTTTTTCAAACGGGCGATAGCCGTTACAGAGAGAACCAGCAAGGAGGAACGAACGAACGAACGACCTTACAAAGAAAGGCGCGAACGAATGTGAGCGAATGAATCGAAATCCCGCGTAACCGCGAGCGCTCCCAAGCCCTGGGACTATTTTACCGCTCGCAGCAAGGACAATCGGAAAGCCGCAGCGTGCCCCGTGCCACCATTTCCTACGAGAGCTGCACCGAATCACCGGCGAGCCGAGCGAAGGGCTCGACGCTGTCCGCCCATATGTCGCAACGGGGAGAGGGGGAGGGGGGGGGGCACGGCTACTGCAGCGGATTAGCAGTGAGGCTTTTCCTCGCCTAACGGCCCGAATCCGGTGCTAACGGCGCCTCCTGCCGTTCTTTATCTGTGCTTGTTTCTTTTCGCTCTCTTACGAATCGTGTCTGGCGTCCTCGGTGGCTCGTTAAGATCGCCGGCCCTCAGCTTGTGCGGTAAAATAATAGGTGGCCCGGGACCGTTTCCCTGTCCAGCGCTGGCGCAGTTGACGAATGGCGCTGTTAAACATGCGCCAACTTAAGTCCGTCGCCCATTACACGAGCAACTAGCGTATTCGCGGATAACTACGTGCACCGTAACGTGATGTACAACCCTTAAACCTGACTAACGGTGTAAATCGGCTTGTATGTGCCTCCCACCGTCAGACCCCCATTTTAAGGACGCGTACATTACGGTGTACAACAGTCGTACATTTAAAGCAAACAGGAGCGCTTTGCAGTAGTTCATACTACTCGTAAGTAAGCATAGTCGCGAGTACTATCTAGTAGCTCTTACGAAAGGAAACCGTCGAGATTTCGGCTCCGGGAACGCGACGGGGAGCGGTCCAGTGAGGGCGTTGTCGACATATCGCGACGGTTCGCTGTCCGTGATGTTGCGTTAAGTTAGTATGCATCATTTAGGACTGTTCTTTAAGAGTTAGTGCACTCCTTAAATGTGAGAAGCAGCAATCTTCGCTAGAAAGATATGAGCGGCTTTGAGAAAAATGTGCCTAGCTGTGTCCAAAAGTCAATTCCGTAGGTTACAGTGGTTCTTAATACAAGGTGCCGGCCAGTCTTACTTGCGAAGATAACATTAAGCCAAGCGGCACGCCAATGGAAAAACAATAGCAATGAAAAAAAAAGAAAATAAAAGAATTAACCGCGAATTAGGTTTATTGATGCAAGAAACTTGTTACTGTCATCGCTTTTCGCGCTCCTGGAAGGCTCATGCAGTTGAGCTAGCCTCAAGGGATGCGTCTGAACACGTGCGTAAAAAAAATGGCCGACGATTACGCTTCTTGGTAAAGTGATCTTTGAGCGCAGCTGCTGCCTTATTTCAACAACGGGCAACCGCATACAGAACACGCAGTGCCGAAAGGAGACGGTTCTGCGTTTCGGATTGGCCAGCCCCCTCCGCGATCCGCCGCTATTGAGCCCGCGCTCCGGCGACGCGCCATCGCGCCATATTACAGTGGGTCACCGCCGCGAAGAGGAGGGGGGGGGGAGACTAGCAATTGTTATTTAATGTTTCTTCTGAGGTGGTATAGGGAAACGGGTGGAGAACAGGGGCATTGAGTAGAGGGTACACGCTCATTCACTCACAGACAGGCCTCAGTGTGCTCGCACAAGGTTGAAATGGGAAGTACAAGGGGACGAAACGCTGTAACTGTGTTTCGAGTCACCACGACGGCACTGCGCCAGGTAAGGGGAGGTGTAGGGCAAGAGTGCAGGCGGGAGAAGGACAGCCAGGCGCAAGCACTGCCAAAGCCGACAAATGCCACTCAGGAACGCGCCCCGCAAACGGGGAAGCAAGAGGCATGGCTGAGAGCCGTACAGCCACGCGACGCGGAGACGGAGGAGCGGAGAGCCGTGGATCACGCGCGAGGCGGCAAGGAGCGCCCGCCGCCGGCACCTCGGCAGTGCCGCGACAGCGGGAGAAGGGACGGCGGGGGCGGAGTGGACGGTAGCGGCGAGAGTCATCGCAACGGCGCTGCGCGGGGCAAGGCCGTTGCGGATAGGTGAGAACACGTGATCCGGCTTTGGAGGACAAGGGAAGAGCAAGACTCGCGCCGCGCGCGAGAGCTGGCAGCAGGAGCGCGCGCAGCTAGAGCAGCGCGTGCATGATGACCTTGGTTACGGCGAGGCCGACGGCAACGCGAAGCGCGGCAACGGGCGCCAAAGAGCTGCGCTCTAAAAAAACGTCACCGGAAGATATAGATGGTGAAAAATGTGCTGTCAAGCGCCAAGCACACTCCGAACGCTCGTTCTCTAACTATAGCAGTGTATGACTTGGTTCCACGATTGCATGCTCGGCAATGCCAAGAACTTGTGCAACTATAGCAACGGTTTGTGCTGGCCATAACTGACGCACAAGTTAAGCCACGTTGCTGTTCATCACCGCAAGCACACGACGCAATTTTTTTTCTTCTTGTCCCTGGCCAGGGCATACAGCTGCGCACGCTCGTGAGACTTCACGAGACTTAAATGGACACTAAAAGCAAATACTAAGTTGACGCGGACTGCTTAAATACTATTCTATAAACCTCGCAACGCTTGTCTCGTGCCAAGGAAAGACTTAGTTTACGAGAAAATTGCGTATGAATGGTCCGGATACCTTTTTCGAAATTCAAATCTCGCGCCACCCAACCGGGGGAGTGGTGACGTTGCATACGCCATCGCTACCCTTTGCCACCGTCGGTGTGTAAAATGGCGCCCGGCAGATGGCTGTACCAAGCCAATACAAGAGGTTGGTGGCGCAACCCATTCCGAAGGGGACGCTCATATCATCCATCCATCCAACATCCATCCATCCAGAGCGGTGGATTCACCGCTGCAGCTACTTTTTGGTCATGTGGCATATACCGTTCGGTCATCCCGCGACATCACAGTGAAGTTTAATTCGCTCCTACTTGACGTTTGTGCGAGTTTCGCGAGCCAGCAAAACCAGCACAACACTACGCGATAACGTAACTACTGAAACGCGAAAGCGTGGACGGCGCGGAGTCGAGCGGAAACGAAGTTTGTCGACCGCCCGAATCGTTTTAAGGGTAATTTCAATGACTTCTTTTTTATGAGAATGAAATAGGTGATACAATAAGAATGAAATAGAACTGGACAAGTAGCATGTTATTTCGTCTTATAATACAATACACGGATGTTTTCCGTTTATTTTTTTTGAACGCGTGGTTGAGTACCAGTGACAGAATTTAACTAAGGAGTGCTTTCGTCATAGGGTAAGTGCTTGATTATGCCGGGGTAGTCTCTAACCACGTCCTGCATTTACCTCAAGTGCTCGATTATTAAGTTTCCGTTGGCGATAATATATGACGCGTTAGAGATTCTCAAGCACAAATCTATCACTTTAGCTTGACTTAGCATTTGCCTTTAGTGTCCCTTTAATAACAAAGGCACAGCAAAAATAACACAGATACAGCGCCAAACCAAAGCGAACCGTAAGCACGACCGGTTGCGAGGGCCGGCAGAACATGCCGGCACGTGACGCAGCAGATCGGCAGATATCCGTAGCACACGACAGCAGGGCCAAGAGGTGTGACAATCACCCGTTCCGCTCCGTCTGCTCGCGTGCTGTCAGGCAGACGACAGGAACGCGCACGGGCGACCGCACGGACCCGACGACAGTTATACGCTCATAACTGGCTCCTAACGGTGGGGGAAAGGGGGGGGTGCAGACGATGCATTAAGCACACAAAAGCGTGGCGGCGCCCAAGGGTCGAAAAAAAAAAAAAAAGGAAAACGCATAGAGCGATGATGACGCACGCGGTCGCTGAAGTGTGGCGAAGCTGCAACTTGGAGCGTGCAGGAGTTTCTGCTCTCTCTCTCATAACTCAGCGTCTGCTTAACTGATGCGGTGGCGGAACTCCTTCCCCGCCTGACAGATTTCGAGAATAGGGAGCAGGAGCGGTCCAAGCCGCAGAATCGCATGTCGCGGACACAGTTGGGCTCAGAATCGACAATCAAAAAAAAAGAAGGCGGAACGATGCGAGAGCCGTACAAGCGACGTGACAAGTTCCACGATGGCGATAACGCGGGCACTTTATTTTTCTTAAACTTTAGCGCAGCAGCGCGTGGCAGCTCAAATACGTGCGGCTTGGAATTCTAACACCTGCTTGTATAGTTGGTTTATTCTTACCGTTGATTCGTGACGCATGGAGCCACATATAACCGCACGAAGCTAGTTAAGGTCATATATCTTTTTTTTTTTAAGCTTTACCATTGCCAACAACTAAGCTCCTCTAACGCGACTCTTATCGTATGCTAATACTCGCGGTGGTATTGTATCGTTCAGTCCACTGTGGTCTACAGGGGATTTACAACGCTCCTGGCAGCTGGAACAAAATTTAGCATTAGCTGAAATACAGAAAAATAAATAAATGGCGCCTTATACTGTATACTGCAATTCAAGTGAAATGAAAGGCACAGAAAACGTGTCTTGATCTTATTGGTGAGTTTTCTTATTTCCTCTTAATTTTGCGACGCGGCTTCCTAAAATGACTTACTTAACGCTATCTATGCCCATGAGTCACTTTGATACCTGGTTTTTCTCCCTTGTAAGGGACAATAAACACGACATTTTTGACGCGTGCAACGACGTGCATTCCTCGTTCGCACGGCATATATTTTCGCCAGCATTAATGCCCTTCCGCTAGCACATGAAACTGCGCACATTTCAGTCTAGCACCTTATAGGCCGTATTTTGCTTGGAAAATGTATGCAGACGAAGATCCATGCGAGTCGAACTCAAGTTAAGCATCTCAATATCTTATGCGGGGTTTCAGACGAAAGCGCTTTTTGACTTAAGATATTCCCTTGCAAATACCAATAGCACAGTTTTATGTATTACATATTCTTGACCTCAAATAAAAAGGTCACATTGCTGCAAATCGCACAAGTGTTCGGTAATTCCAAGCTAGTTTTATATCATTATGCTGCGAACTTGCGAACTTCTGTGCCTGTCGACGGAAAATTTCTTCCTTTTATTTATTTATGGGACAGCACACGAATGTACATGTTCATGTGAGCTCGTCGGCTATATTTCTCAGCTTCCAGCACACGATAGTTTGCAGAACTTTGCTGTGTGATGTCGATCCGTAGCTTGCTTTCTTTCCATTGATTTTGTCCAATCTGCTGTTTATGCATCTCTGACTTTACATTTAAGGCTCTTTTCTCTGGTGCTGTTCCCCCCTCCGATGGAGATTATTATTATTATTATTATTATTATTATTATTATTATTATTATTATTATTATTATTATTATTATTTCCACTGGCATCCCATTTGAAACGGGGCGGCTACTAATAGTCGGCGAGCCTTCTTGATCTAATCAGACTTTCATTTCCCATTGTCTTTCTCTCACATACATCTGTCGCAGTCTAGCATTGATTTCTTTTCGCTGTATTAAAGCTCCTATGCGAATACTCAGCAGCTACCTATGACTGCGACGACTCCCGTTATATCAACCTATTCGCTGCTTGTTTTTCGTTAATACTCTAAACGCACCTTACTTATCTCCACCGCTGACGAGTTAACGCATCCATCCGCTTGGAATCCCAGTGCTTTTGGAAGGTGGACGGTATACTTATGGGTCTCGTTAGTGAATACGTACTCTATAACGACGTGCTGAGTCGACTACGGACTTTTTCTGCAGCAGAATCATATATGCCTCGTACAGCTGCGAATATTTGTTTCACTGTGTTGTTGTCCTTACTCAGCCCGCCGAAGTCAATAACATATAGCGCTGCGTCAGACTGCGCACTGTTGATGCTACATAACCATTGTATTCCTATTCAATTACTGTTATTTTTGCGCTTACAGAATTACTCTTGCTCATTTCTGCGTAATCTTCAACTTTCTAGATGTTTGATTAATTACTCCTGATAGGTCGATTTCTATTTTTGCTTAATCGTAAGCCTTAGGTGATATGATGTCTCGCTTAATTGCTTCTGTTATGTTGGTTTGCATTTTCCCACAGTTTGTACCTTAGTTGTTTGCCGTATGTTTTACATTTTTTATAATTGAACTAACAGGAGGTCCCATTCGTAGTTTTTACTTTGGGACCACCTTCTGTATTGCATCAGCAGAGAACCGATTTGCGAGCACTCGAAGGCGATTTTAGCTACCATCCACCACCGGACACGTGTGTCTCGTGTGCATCATCATCATCATCATCATCATCATCATCATCATCATGTTTTATGTACACTGCAGGAAGAAGGCCTCTCCCTGCGATCTCCAGTTACCCCTGTGCTGCGCCAACTGATTCCAACTAGCGCCTGCGAATTTCCCAATTTCGTCGCCCCACCTAGATCTGCCGTCCTCCACTGCGTTTCCCTTCTCTTGGTACCCATTCTGTGACCCTAATGGCCCAACGGTTATCTAACCTGCGCATTACATGACCTGGCCAGCTCCGCTTTTTTTTTCTCTAAATGTGAAGTAGAATATCGGCTATACCCGTTTGCGCTCTTATCCAAACCGCTCCCTTTCTGTCTCTTAAAGTTATGCCTAGCATTCTTCGTTCCATCGCTGTTTGCGCGATCCTTAACTTGTTCTCAAGCTTTTTTTGTCAGGCTCCAAGTTTCTGCCCCATATATCAGCACCGGTAAAATGCACTGATTGTACACCTTCCTTTTCAATGATAATGGTAAGCCTGGAGATGTAATACTTTGTAATTCTATTAATATCTAACAAGATGATTTCATGAAGTGAAGCTAGGGACTTTGTGTTCTTTGTTTGTGGACTCTTGGATCCTTTGTGTTGCGGTACAGAGTTTTTCTTCCTTGCTTCTGTATTTGACAACCTCCATGGTCATTTTTTTTCTCTTTCTTCTTTTTTTTATCCCTTGCATTCAACTTACCCCTCTCCGTTTCTGTCGCTACATTTTTCACGACTCTGCGTTGTCTATTTGGACTTTGAATTGCCCAGTACTTGGGCTGCCAAGTTTCCTGACATCGTCTTCCATTAAGTTTTCACGATTTTGAGGTCAGCGCCCAGATGGCAATGCTATGGCACCACTTATACATGGTGTTATAGGTGCGAATGATCACCTAAGCTGCGAATGACCCTGTGACCATTCACAGCTTGCTTGTTCTTTTTTTCTTTTCTAACGAAGCATCAAACATCGCCTCCGTCCTGGGGACATCACTGCGTCGATGTCTCACAGTGCGTCTCCCGCCTGAACTTGGTCTTGCATTTAGGCATAACTTGTGAATGATGTAGTGCATGAACATATCAATGGCAGGACACTGAAACTGCGACCTGTGCGGTGGATAAACATTGCATGAGATTACAAGTTGAATGTGATGAAAATAAAGAAAATGTTACGCGTCGCAGTTAGTTGCAGATATTTAATAACGGCTTCACGTAGACTTCGATTCACGCAGGTTTCCGTGAATTGGACCTGAAATATGTTGTTTTTATTTTATTTTTATTTTTTTTTCAAGAGTGGTTTTAAACAAATCACATGTGTGATAGCGTGCCCT
The DNA here is from genome assembly GCF_050947875.1 of Dermacentor variabilis. Classification (NCBI taxonomy): domain Eukaryota; kingdom Metazoa; phylum Arthropoda; class Arachnida; order Ixodida; family Ixodidae; genus Dermacentor; species Dermacentor variabilis. The sequence continues at coordinate 119,666,871 of NC_134574.1, read as the reverse complement.
CGTAACTCACTGTAGTATATTTGTGTTGTTTACGACACCAACGCGTACGTTCACTTCCTGTTACAAAACCGGTGAGACAATGCAAGTAAGACTTTGGGCTAACTTAACTTTGCACAAACAAACAAACAAACAAACCGCTTTAGAGTTATATTACGATCTCCATCCAATTGTATGCCAGCCTGTTCCCATCGCATCGAGATAAAGTTTTCTATGGCGATATTCCATAAGAAAAAGAAAAGGAGAAGGCGGAGGGCCTACGACAACAAATTTAGAAAATTGAGGTCATAGTGCTAAACCGACACGCACAATAAAGAAGATAGCCCACGCCCTGTCGTCTTCCTTGTCCGCGTCAATTCAGCGCTACGACCCACAATTACGGAAACGAACCAACCAGCCCTGCCCCCCCCCCCCCCAAAAAAAAAAGATCTGTACTCCTAAATTTGTAAGAATCTGACAGAAAAGCTTCTACCACCAAGCTAATTCGGAGTGTGGCACGCGAAGAAAAAAGTCCCCGAACTCAAGGCTATGACAACCATTCCGTACGTGACCCGTGCATGAGCGATCACAAACCATGTCAACGTCAAGCACACACGCCCGAGAGACAACATGCGTCGAGATGTCCATCCGTGGCTTGGAATTAGCGTTCGATAAGTATTAACGTCAGTGCACTGAGTCACCGTGACGTTAGAATTGACGACCTTCCGCGCCGCCTGCCTCCTCTGCCGAAATGCCTTCAACGAACAAGCGCAGATAGTCGCACGTGCGTTCCGAGAATTTCATAAATATGTCTTATCCCCAGATTTCCAGGAAATCACTGAGCTATTCGGCAGGCATAAACGCCGAATAAGGTCGTGCGCAGTACCCGAAACAATGAACAGCCGAATGTCGTGTTGGTCGTTTCTGATGCTTCTTCAGCTTTAGCTAGGCGACAAGCACTTCGTATTTTTTTTAATCACTCTATTTTTTTTTTTTTTTTTGGCGTTACGGACTAGCATCCCCATTGTTGGCGTGGTGTTTTGACTGCTGAATACGCAAATTGCGTGCCGGAACGGCCAGTTAAGGGAGGTCACTGTTTTTTCTACAGAAAGTAATAAAATATAGTTTCTCCATTTTCTTTTCTTTCTTTTTTGAGCGGGAACAGCGACGTAGCACTTTTAACCCGATGCAAAACAGGCGGCAACGAATGCCAGGCGCATGAAACATGCACATTCAACTTTCAGTGCTCCCTCTATGGCAAAATTGCACTATATATATACACACAGTGAAGTAGACGCGCGGATGAAACGGTTTATTGACGTTTCGGCCGGGGTCCGGCCTTCATCAGATCAGATGATTCTGATCCCCGGCCGAAACGTCAAGAAACCGCTTCATACGCGCGTCTACTTCACTGTGAATATTTACCCGGACCCAGAACTGCTTTCTTTCTGGTATATATATATATATTCTCCATGTACAACATATTGCACATTACCTTCAATTTTCTTTTAAATTTCACTCGGAAGCAATTCCGCAAAATTCATTCTGGATATGAAATGCGGTGCATGTGAAACTACAAGAGTAGTTAACTCATATCCTAGTAATCTGCTTTCGAGAAGTGCCACAGTAAATTGATCTAGACTTATGTCTTGTCCTTAAGACGGAGGTAAGCAGCCTTGTAGTTTGTTTTGAATTCTTTGAGATTACGTCAAAATTCTATCTCCATGTCGGCGTTTAGGCAAAGAAAAGCCGTTTCTAGCATAGCAAAAGGAGGATGCAGTTACTTTTTCCGCTTACATGCATGGAGATGCATCTCTTGGTATATAACCGCGGTATTTAACTAAAAGAAATGTTTTTGAAGTTCATAACAATAAAAATCAACTTGAATAGCGATTATGTCCCATAGCTGTATAGGGTCCCAAGAGGTGTGTGCGCGACTGTGTGCGCCCGTTTTTAAAATGTAACCACGTAATGCCTGAACTTCCTTTGTCGTCTTGGAGCATCAACTAAGTATCTTGGTAACGAACTGCACGTAACTCCTCTCATGAAGTGGGAAACTTATGACACGGCGATAACAGACAGCACGCGAGCGGCAACGCCATGTAAAAAAAAAAAAGAAAAAAAAAAGAACTGAAGAAGGATGTCATGTTGCACGTACGCGACATATCTAATAAGCTGATATCAACGCACAGGTTTCATGTTTGTTCAACTATACGAGATTGCTGGATATGCCCCGGGGCATACAGGTTATATCAGATTCTTGAACAGCAAATGATCGTAACTTTTCAGCCAACTAAAGACTGCCCGGTCATCAGCTCGCCGATGGTTCTGTGAATTGCAAAGTCGTGCAGAAAAAAAAAAAAGATAAGTGAGAGGCATTCGTTCCGCCTGCACAGAATATAATTTAAAAGCCTCTCTCATCGGAGTTGCTGAAACCGCACTCGCTACGAAAGTTCACGGTGTTGAAAACTCATCGCTTCCTCTAGTTGTTTGACGCCGGCTCAGTAACGCACATCGCGAGCCTGCTAGTGAAGTTGGCGCCCTCAGCTACGCGACCCATACGAATAATTTGAAGGATCTCTCCTGGCGCACTTTTGTTTTATCCTATTGTTCATCCGCCGACGAGCGCACACCTCTCCCTTGACGTCAGAACCGTAACTAACAGCCAACGTGCTTGAACGCACAAACGTCAGTGAACCATACCTGCACGAGTCTCGCGCGTCGAGAGCTAAAGAGAGAGAGAGAGAGAAGAAAAAAAAAGGAACCAACAGAACGGAAGGTGTGCGAAGAGAAACACTTACGAAGCGATGTCAGGAGCCGGCGCGGGAGTTTCACACCAGAATCCGAAGATGAAGCTACGAGTACAGGTGTCACGCAGAGTACGCCACCAGAAATCCCGTTCCCCGGCGCACACTCGGTCTATCCTGTCGGGCGCACGAAGAAGAAACGGCACTGACGGTATCACAGCCAGGGGCCACAGAACGTCAGGCAACCGCTTCGAAAATTGACGAGGGCGGGGCGCTCCTGCGATGCTGCTGCCGTGGAGAGCCGGTTCCCTGTCTCGCAGCTTTCTTCCTCCGAGGGATCGGTGAACCGGCGGCTCCGCGCCGTTAACGCTACCGCCTGCGAAGCCGAATGGGAGCACACACGCACGCACAAGGCGCTCCTCCGGATGAAAACGTCGAGCGCGCCGTGACCCAACGAAGGCGATCGACTCTCTGCAAGCGCGTCGCCGTGTGACTGAAACATGGAGGCGAAGCGGCGCGCAGGAACACGTGGAGTGCTTGGCGCCCCCGACGCCATCGGTGACGTCGCGCGACGCCGCGGCCAATCGCGCGCGCCCGCTTCCACCGCCTCTCGCGCTCCACACCCTGCCGAGTATAAAAGGGTATTTCTGCGGTGCCCGGCGAGCGCTGTCTGTCGTCTGCTAGCCGGCGGTGTGCGGGTTATTGCAGAGCTTGGCCGGCTTGGCGCCGTGGGGACGTTGAGTGATGTCCGTGGCGGTTCAGTTTTTGGGGCGGTGTTCGACACGATATGCAACACGCGTGGCGAAAATAACGCTACGGTAGGGGTTCCGTTCCTAAAGACGTGAGGGGAGCTATAAATTACTGCGGTCGCAATGCCTCGTTGCCCCCGTCGGAGACTGAATGGGAAAAAAAAAAAAAAAAAAAGGTAACGCCGTCGCGCCGTTGACTGCTGCAGTTTGTCAACTCCTGCATGGTGGACCGAGATGACGGTACCACATATCGGCTGGGTTCTTCATATTACGCGCTGAATCAGCCAGTATTAGTGACAACTAAGTTCATGATGGACAGTGTGTACAACGTATTCGCCATAATAGTGGCACTAACCTCTTCAATGGTGGGTGTTTCAGCGATTTCATAGAGTAATTACTAGAAATTGAACACTAGACGCCGAAATATTATTGTGTGGCATATAGTATAGCTGGGTTATTCTGACTCACTGGCATTTCGTGGCGCATCCATAGTCACGAAAGGAAGTTTGCCTCATTCAGTGGCGCCGGCATCATTACAATGCGCTATCAGTTGGTGTTACTCTTCGAGGAACACTTCGAGTCACTGAATCGACGTGCATTTTCCAGCGAACAATAAATGGAGTTTGCAAAAAAAGAATGCTGTTGCTGACTGCTCTACACGGCGCACGCCGAAAAATATATTCTTTACTAATCAATAAATAAAATGATAAAATTAATAAATGATAGAATCAATAAAATGAACTAGCCCGGCTGCTGCCACTACATGCAATCATCCAGTGACTGAGTAAACACATAAAATATGCAATTGCGAAAGTCGAGTAATGTACCGACGAATGCCTTATGATACTCCATACAGACTTGCGCACTACGACCAGCCGTAAATGTACCTGCTGTGGTAAATGTTGCAAATACTTGTCATATGGTCTCGTATGGACAGTGTCTTACCACCCTGCATAACGCAGGTCTTTATTTATGCCAGCAGTGCGGTGAACTGTATAGTAACATAGTTACGAAACAGGTCGAGCAATAGAGATGAATGAAGAAAAAGAAAGGGTACATTTTGTTTTAAATGACAATTAGAATACAGTTACAACGGGTTCTTTTCCAAGGAAAGGTTTTTCACTTCTTCGGCTATTCTTAGCCAGAACGTGAGCTAACATAGAAGCGAACAATTTTCGCTTGACCTGAGGGAAACTTGAGGGATGGCGGAACAATTGATGCATAAAACGCCACAGATCGTGAGTAATGTGTATTTATCAGAATAACAGTGACAAAAAGAAAACGTTGAGCATGGTGTTCACTGGTAATGGTTACACTGTATCGCGACCAGCACAAGCAACCAGCGTATATTTATTTCACCGGCTGGACCCCGTACGGTAACTGTATGACAGCTGTTGCAAGTTACCAACGCGTAGTAAGCAAGACAAGCCAGTAGCTGTGGAGCACCCAGTAGGCAGATACACCGAAAACGGTGCGCTGCTGTTGATGAACTCCTTCAACTCGCCGTGGTTGCTCAGCGGCCTTTGGGCGTTGCGCTGCTAAGCACGAGGTCGCGGGGTCAAATCCCGGTCGCATTTTGATGGGAAAGAAATGGAAAAATCGCCCCTGTGCCGTGCATAGAGAGCACGTTAAACAACTCCAGGTGGTCCTAAATTATTCCGGAGTCCGCCACAACAGCGCGCGTCATAATCATAACGTGGTCTTGGCACGTACAAAACCAGTTTTTTTTTGTTTTTTTTTTTTTTGTTTTTGTGCGGCCCGTAATAGCGGCTCATCATTTCTATCGGAATTACCAGGCTAGTGTACTGGCTGTAACTGCTTTACATTACACAATTTAAAACAAAGCGCGCTAGATACGTGTACTTTTACGAAACGTCGGTACGCATGCAGAAAGTGTTCAGGGATTCTAGGAGCTGTTGTGGGCATGGCAGATGTGCACCATGAGGGCTATAGCTTAAGGTCGGATTCACACTGAAAGGGTGGTAACAAACGAAAACAAACAAACAAACATATATATTTGGAAGTATACTATAGAAAGAAATGTTCGAAGAAATGGAAAGTACTGCGGTAATAAAGAAAGCTGTTCCTCTCCATTGTATACCGTAGGCGAGATCGCCGTCTGTGATGGATACCGCGCGAAACCCTCCCACATATGCGAAATCAGTGGCCAGTGTACGCATAGTGCGGAACCAACATGGTCCAAAATCGACCAGTGTCGTTCAACGTTGAGCTACTTCGGTCCTGCTAAGGCTGTAGTTGAGCGAAAAAGAATATTTAGCGAACACGCGATGAAATATTCACGAAGAGGACCGAAATATCCGCTTGTGACGAGGCTGAGACCCAGGCATGAAAATGTTGCGGATTATTCGATAGAGCTGGCATTTCATTACTTTCAATCCCGTGTAGAAACTAAGGACCACAAGCTAGCGGTGGAACACAGCATATATATATATATATATATATATATATATATATATATATATATATATATATATATACATGGTTGGTTCGAGTAGACCGGCTCATAAACTAGAATGGGGCTATCTGCCACAGGCAACCTTTACAACATTTTGAAAGTGTTCGCTGAAACCCCCTGTATAAATATATACGTTGCCCGACCCTCCCCAGGCATCGGGCTACGCGGCGTCCTCAAGAATGAGGCAGAAACGGCAAGGAGAGTCCGGGCTGCGGAGTTCCCGGTCGGGAAGGGGCCCAGCAACTCCACCTAATGTCGAAGGGCGTTCTTGCTTAAATAATGCAGCCCTCAGAGAGTAGAACACCACAGCGAGAGGTCAAACAGCTCAGGCTTTGACCAAGTCGTCGCCGTCTTTCTCGAAGCAGTGCCTTTACCGCTCATTCTTCTCCAGTAATATATATATATATATATATATATATATATATATATATATATATATATATATATATATATATATATATATATATATATATATATATATATATATATACCGAAGCCCATCTGGTTAGGCTCGGCCTAACCGGATGGGCTTTGATCGCTTTCAGCTAACTCTCTTGGGCCTAGGGCGAGCAGGCTGCTTTTACATTCGACACAGGGGCACGGCGCATACATTTGTGCAGTTCTCATCGAAATGCCTACCACACCAGCACGCCGCGCGGGCGAAGGCCCTATCCACTATAAATGCGTGCATTGTTTGTGTTTGAGAAAAAAATAATCTCACTTAGACGGTTAACTTGCGGCATTTCGGCGAGTTCCTGAGATTACTGTTAGGTTGCGTTGGTATTTTAACGAGGTGCCTCAGGACTGACATTTCTCCTCTCTCGTCCAGGGAGTGTAAAGAGAAATCGTTTGTTCTTACCACGTGGCGCGAAGTAAGAGAAAATCGCTGAAAAAAAAAATGAGTGGTGTAGCATGACCAGTAGCACGAATCGGAATTTGCGCTTATCGAAGAGCCCCCAAACAAATAAACAAATATAAATGAAACTTCCGTAGATATGTCTGAAGTTTTAACGTGGGAAGCCAAATATTAAAGATTCCGTGCTAGCTCCGCCGGTGCATGAAAATAGTTCGGAACGAAACGGGTCGATCCACAAACTAAAGCATGAGAAGTGAATGATAGCAGGAATGAGTTTTTGTGGGGCGTACTTAGGTGCAAAAAGCAAACGTGGAGGGGGCTTCCAAATACTTTAAGAAGAAGAAGAAAAACAAAATGAAATATGCAAAACAACTTCTCAAGCTACTTTAATGATTCTGAGAGAGAGCGCCATCTATCATGCCGCACGTATCATATGTAATCAATCGAGACAGTGGTCGTCCGCGTCACCAACTTAAATTTGTTAATCTTTCACCTTTTCTTTTTTTGTTGTTTCAGGTTCGTTTTCAGAGAAATTAAAGTATACGATGCACCAAGCTTGAAATAAAAATGTAGGTTATCCCTATTTGCTGTATTCGCCGCTTTCTATGGTGAAACTTGGGCTGTCCAGAGAGCCCACGATGCGGCGGTTAGGCTCGGCCTACAAGTCCCCACGTGGGAGGGGCCCGCAGCTCTGCAATGGGGCAAAGTTTCTCAGGAACTTCTAAATAAAGTTATTTGTCTGTCTGTCTGTATCGTGAAAGGAATCACGATAGCTTGCGCGCTACGTATATATCCAGCGTGATGAAAATGAAGTCTGGCGACAGTCACACTACGACGATTTGTTGTTCTAAGTAAATACTTTACGCGGTGGCCCAGTGGCAATGATATACCACTGTTGAATTTGAGGTAGCGGCTTCGATTCCCAACCACGGTTGCTTCATTGCCATGAGGACGAAGCGAAGAAATTTACAGTAGGTACGTCACCACCTCCGAAGCGACTTTTCTGAAAAAAAAATATCGGTTTTGTGCTATGTGCTATTCTAAGCTCTCTGGTTACTCTAGTATTTTCGGCAAAAATAATTAAGTTTCCATCTTAAGCCGTTGAAAAGTAATGAATGTTTTTCCAACCCCTCTTCCTGGGATCCTAAAGCGAGACTGAACTTTTTCTTTTAATTTCGAAACATGAGCAATTTCATCAGAGATATCGCTTGCTTTGAATTTTTAGAAATGTTAATTTGTTTTAGTACGTCACAAAAACTTTTAGAAGCATTTTGGGACACGATGTTTCCGGATCAGTTAAAAACTTTGACTAGAAGGCTTCAATACCCAGACATCTGCCGATGTTCAAACTCCTTTTTTCTCAAAAGGCTTTTTTTCTTGCATTTTATAGTTACACGAGCAGGGATAGCGTTCCTGTAAAAATATTTTTGCATGAAATTTTGCGCACTGCTTATTCATATATTAATCTGTGCAACGAAGCAGTATAATCAAAACTGAGCGGTTGTTTCATACTGTGGGCAGTTGTTTCGGGAGAAGATCTGCCCCGAGTTACATTTTTCAGTCTTTTGATGATAACGCAATTTTTCTCCAGGATATGGCTATCACGGTGGTTGGTTGCACATTTTATTGTCCCCATTATGCACCTACCAACTGGCATTTGTCTTGTACCTACCATATCGTAGTTATAACAGTCGGCGCAACACTCAGATATTTACAAATTTTAAATAATATAAGAATGTTTTTATATTTTTCATAATTCAATGACCTGAAAGGTTCGAACTAGATAGGCTTTACAAGATAAAGGTATAATGGCAGCCTTGTGACAAAAGTTGAATTTTTTTTTCTCGATACTGCTGACATTCCATACGATTAAAAAAGAAAGAATGCTAAGTGCACGAAGTTAATCCGAATTTTTCGTCTAGGTTTTTGTTATAAGACTGTGTGCAATGCTGTCACAGTTCATGTGCTGTGCTGATCAATGCTGCTTGAACTTTAAGCAAGACTGTCTAAGCTGCATTCAATTTACTTTCATAGAATTGGCCGTTAACAGGCGTGCAGTAGGCGTCACTCTTCCTTGGAAGTCACGTCTTGAGGAGTCATCCGAGGAAAAAGTGCAGAGACGCTAGAAAAAGCAACCCGGACTTGACGAGCTTGAACTCGCAACTGCCTATTGGTAATCACTGCTGAAGACATTAGGTAAATTGAAGGTACAACATAAAAGCAGCGAAAGAGGCAACCAAAACAACCCGCCTCCATTTTGTTAAGGGCGAACGGCTTATTATTCCGGGTTGGCAGGGCCTACTAACATAACCATTTGTTTTTATATATTGGTTTCGGTCTGCACGCTACATCTGCTCTTTAATGCGTCTGTCCCACATTACACAGAAAAACGCAATTGCTGATCTGCCCCCCTTTCAGCGCGCACGGCAAAGTTTGACTAAAAGCACCGCAAAGAAAACGTGTATCGTCACCTGAAATTCAGATATATTGAATTGGACGAATTGGATGATTGGGGAATATTTTTCGCGCTGCATTCAAGTATACAGAAAGGGACGGTGCCTTTTCTTATGCAACAACAAACAGGTCTGCGTGTCATTTGAAATCACGCCCTTTCAGCAGAAAACATGTACGCACTCACAAGGCGGTGGAAGTGTCCATTTGGAAAAATGTCTAAGACGTTGGTGACACGTTTTCGCGATGACGGTAAAGGAATTCAGAGGCCCAGACCATATCATGAGAAATTGCAGGCTATTTATTAGCCACTGCGTTGTCATGTATCTTTCAGCACTGACCCCAAGTGCGACTGTGTGAAAAGTTATTCAACTGCTCTTTGACGTTTATGAAAAGATGAACGTTGCTTTCTTGATGCAGGGCGAGGGGTGGGTGGAGAAGTGGGTTAACAAACAACAAGCTTGTTATCTTTAGCATTCATTGGTGTTAATTTTTGTACTGAGCGCATTGCACCCGCGTAAACGACTTAAGCATTGATCGAAATTAATTGTGAACATTTGCTCTTATAGTAAACAGCTGTGAATGCGTTCATGTACTCTGTGTGTGTGTGCGTGTGTGCGTGTGCGTGTGCGTGTGTGTGTGTGTGTGTGTGTGTGTGTGTGTGTGTGTGTGTGTGTGTGTGTGTGTGTGTGTGTGTGTGTGTGTGTGTGTGTGTGTGTGTGTGTGTGTGTGTGTGTGTGTACTCTCTATTTCGTCATTATCTTTCTACGTCACCTAGTATATGGAAGTGAACCAGATTTTCCATTCTAAATGAGTTCTCTTGCTTTCTTTCTCCCTTCTCTGTCTACGCATTAACAAATAAAGACTCCGCGTTCCCTCCCATCGCATTATCTGATACTTAATATTCTGCACAGCAGTAAATTTCAAAACACGGAAAACGACAAAGATTTTTACGACTTACGCAATGCTGGTGAACGTTGGACAAAGCGGGACTGGTCGCCTCCTAGCAATTAGAAATGACGTATGGGCGCATGGAAGATTACCGCCGCACTGGATATTCGCCAGGGTGCTTTCTCTGCTGAAGCCCGGACGTACACCAGCAGCGTTACATCCATTTCGTCCGGTGAGTCAAGCCAGCTGCATTGCTGAGCTGGTCGAAAAATTGATATCGCTCCGACTGCAGTGATGGCTGGAAGAAAACGCGTGCATTGCCTGGATGCCTTGCAGGATTTCGAACGTCACGTTCTACTTCGGACGGGGTACTGCACAATGCAACGTACACGGAGATAGATCGTGTGATAGGCAATTTTACAATTGCACTGTTCCTGATGTAAGCGGGTCTTCGACACGGTCATTCACCACTCAACTACCGCAAGCTTTGGTTATATTCGGCGTACGGGGTAGAATGCTTCGATCAATAAATAGCAGACTTTCTGCGCGACCGTCATATCTTCATTGAAACTGTCGATGGCAAAAGTTATATAGTCATTTGCTAACACATGGGCTTCCGCAAGGTAGTGGGGCTGAGGTCAACTTTGTCAGTGTTGTTATGTCGCTGCTCGCGTCATACTTTCCACCGCCAGTGCACATCACGATATACGCGGACGATGTGTGTGCATGAGGTATCCGGAACGGGCAACAAGTGATGTTGTGGACGAGTTTACGCGTGCTCGGGGTACGGGTTTCTCGCCAGAAGAATCAGTCGACGGGCCATTTCCGCGCCCAACAAGATGTTCTCCTGCAAGCGTTCACAAGACTCGCGAGGGAGTGCGTGGCTTACGGTTTACCGGTGTTCAACAACTTGTATACACTTGACAAACACGAATTGATTTAGTTTAGCTCGCCGCCTGACGGTTCACTCAGGGCTGCCAGCTATGGCGTCAGCACCATTATGATGGCTGAACTTCCATAGTTGCACTTCGAGCAAGGGAAGCATGCAGTCATTTTTATCGAGTTAACTTGCGAATTTTTTCTACGGTTGCATTAGCTGAAGCATTTGCGAAGCATGGCAGCTAATTCTACCGGTTGCTTGGCAGTACTTCATTTTCAGCTTTAGACCATGCGCAGTGGAGTGTTGATTCGCATTTTCCATCATGACTTTTTTTTCCTCCACTGCAGATGAATGCCGACAGTGCCGGAATGGAGAAGAAATACGCCGTCTGCACCCTCTTTGCTAAAATGTTGACTTTGTGTCGCTTACTTGAATATCACAATGGAAGTACGCACATTTATGCTGATAGTTAAACAACTTCGTCAGGATCAGCATCCGCATTCTCTAATTACTTCACTCGGAAAACGTCAGGCTCGTCGTCTTTCACATGGGTCATCATCAACTGTAGCGGATCTCCATGTATTACTGCTGGCTGCTGAATCCATTCAAGCACACGAGAAACCTGCTGCGTGGCCCATTCTCACAGACTCAAATTCGGCTCTTCAGTGCTTGCGGCGCGTTTGCGAACGTGATGATTTATCAAATATCCTCTAAAACAGCTACAACTGCGTCATCAGGCAATCGAACGAAGCTGCAATCGATTCCTAGACGTGTCTGTACAGAAGCAAACATTGAAGCTGACAAAACGGTTAGAGAAACCCATTCATTGCGCTCCTGTCACACTAACTAAGTTCACATGGGTTGATGCTAACATTACAAAAAAAGCCAACAATTAGGCAAGTGTATAACAGAAGTTTATTGATTTCACTCCAATTACACGAACAGTATCCTTTATAGAGTAGACCTCCATCTTCAGTTTGCGATCTCTGCTGGTGCAGGCCGTGACACAGCCTCGCTCATTCATCGTATCAGGTTAGAAGTGGCGCATAAAAGTAGCTTTTTGTATCGTACACTTCCTTCAACTATGCCTTGTTGAACGTGCGGCCATTCATGGGAACCTGTACTAAGTTTGAACAGCAAAGATGTGATTTGTGGGCAAGGCTGATGTCGCTTGATAGTCGTCCTTTCAGCATGGAAAAGTTGCTTGAGCCATGGGATAAAGTATCATTGCAGCGTTCAGCTCTGAAAGCTTTCCCAACCTTCTTTGCTGCAAGTTCCATTGCATATATGTATTACCACTTTGTACGCCCTTTGTGTGTTATGGTTATGTTGTAGCATTTCTTCTGGGTCATAGATTGATTCCTGTGTTCTTTCCTATATTGACTGTTGTTGTTGTTTAAGTTTGTTTACGAAATGTGCTTCATTGCCGATCATTTGTTTGTTTTTTCATATCGCTTAATGTTATCATGCTTTCCTCAGTGAACACTCTGTTGTTTGTGGAGAAGCCAGCGAAACAACAGTTAGCAACATTTCTAATGTCCCACTCACTCACTCACTCACTCACTCACTCACTCACTCACTCACTCACTCACTCACTCACTCACTCACTCACTCACTCACTCACTCACTCACTCACTCACTCACTCACTCACTCACTCACTCACTCACTCACTCACTCACTCACTCACTCACTCACTCACTCACTCACTCACTCACTCACTCACTCACTCACTCACTCACTCACGCAATAACTCGCTCGCTCACCCGCTCACTCATTCACAACGACGACACAAGAAATCGAACGACGTCTAATCCTTCGATACACTAGGAAATGCTTCTGAGGGGAAATGGTAAATGTAAACCTAAATACGACGGTATTTATGCGAACAAATGGTACTCAAGATTTTCGCGCTATTGTGTGACAGAATACCGACACATGTGTTCAAGACGTGCAGAAGAACACAGATCGCGAAGCCATTGTGTTGTGAAAGAATGTGCAAAAATATGGGACTTGTGAAGGACGCGTGACCTACACTGACTCGTCCATATAACTCGTAAGCTGAATAAGTGACTTTTCGCGCGTTCTGTACAAAGGCTGAACGGGTGATTTCGAAGCATATCGCATTGTAGCTTTACTAAGGGCACAACTGGGTTGAATGACTGAGAGCGTTGCTGACTCCAGCAGAATGGCCTGTTGTCTGGCACCAGCACTCGTGCCTGGTAGAAAGGAAGTCGAATTTGTCGCGAAGGGATGAGACAGGGCACAATTTGCAATAAAGAAGAAGAAGCAAGGCGACGGACTAGACGAATTGTCACACTAGGGGCCTTATCCACACAAGTCATGGCAATCCCCCACAGCCGGTATGAGCCATATTGTACGACGGTAACGACGACCCTTGTCTTTCTTCTTGAAGGCCTTCGTCCGTCCCTACGACGAGCGCTGCCCCACTTCCGCTGAGGGCTACATTGTACTGCATCTCTGGCAGAAAGCAAAACGCTGGCGTCCTTCGAAGCGACGATTGTAAATTGAAGCGATTTTTTCAGCCCTTCGTAATCAGCTTTTTTAAAGCAAATAAACATGTGTGCTGTATTGGAGACCCCAGATGTATTTATTATGACATTTTGTCACTATTCTTAGCAGTACTGTTGCTACCGTAAACTTTTACTGAATGAAATTAGTAAGAAGACGTTCCTACATCGTGGCTGCTCGAACCGTGATAAACGATAGAGAACAGAAAAAAGAAAAAGCCGGCAGATCCCGCGCCCAGTGGGAATCGATGTTATGCGAAGCAGTGTGTGGGGAGCCTACCAAGTTAACGAAACGACCATGAGAGCAACAAGAAGTAAAAGGCTGTTTCATGACTTACAGGCTACGCATATCACGACATTCATGTCTTGACCTATCATTCATGTCCGTCACACTCTTGTCATATTATGGCAATTTTTTGTACATACCAAGACGTAGGCGGATGTTTCATGATCTACATGACACGCATGTCATGATATTCATATCATGACCTATCATTCATGTTCATCATACACTCTTGTCATACAATGCAAATTTTGTACGTACCAAGACGTAGGCGGCCAGATAGATAGATAGATAGATAGATAGATAGATAGATAGATAGATAGATAGATAGATAGATAGATAGATAGATAGATAGATAGATAGATAGATAGATAGATAGATAGATAGATAGATAGATAGATAGATAGATAGATAGATAGATAGATAGATAGATAGATAGATAGATAGATAGATAGATAGATAGATAGATAGATAGATAGATAGATAGATAGATAGATAGATAGATAGATAGATAGATAGATAGATAGATAGATAGATAGATAGATAGATAGATAGATAGATAGATAGATAGATAGATAGATAGATAGATAGATAGATAGATAGATAGATAGATAGATAGATAGATAGATACGTGAATAGAAATTCTTAGATTTCTATCCTCGGATAGAAATATAAGTGCCTCCCGGATAGCAACAACTTCTGCGGCAGTTGATGTTGATCCATGGTCTAGTCTAAACCACCGAGCGATGAACAAATGTGGAGTGACGAAGGCTGCAGTGGAGGCATATGGTGTGGCATATGGTGTGGTCTGTCTACACGTGTACAGTATCTCCGTAGTCTGTAGAAATGTGCAACAGCGTAAGTTGCTTGAGGCCTATACACGTAACGGATGACCTTTTAGTAATTCCAGGGATCTGGAATGTAACGAAAGGTTTAGGCAGAACCCACAGAGGTATTCTTGGAATACTGGCGGGTGAAAATCTTGACGGTAGAACACTCTAATGACGCGATATAGACCTTGAAAAGGTCTATATCGCGTCAGACTTTGAAAAAAAAAACCTGGGTGGGTCGCCGGGAGCCATGACAGAGGAGGGTGCCTCTGTCGATGTGCTTTCTGCTCATTGGAATGCATAGCCAGTGGAAAACACTCCATTCGGTCGAAGTGCCGGACCTATAATTTCATCAGCAACTCATTTCACTCAAATGATCATCCAGCGGAAAGATCAATATGAAGAAATCGAACTTCGTCCAGAACGGCATTCCGTGTTCTTATGGTGGTTATCTTTACACCATTTTAGTCCTTGTGGTAGCAGCGCAAAACGTAGGCGGGACAAGAGACGAGAAGACGACAATACAAGCGCTGTCCCGTCTACGTTTTGCGCTGTTGCCACCAGGATGGAAAACCAACAAGCCCAAGCTGCTATTCTAGCGAAATACCATTTTAGTGTATCTTGTGAAGACTGACCGCGACCCCAGCAGCGCGTGCCAAAAATGGAGAGGAACTGGGTGGTGCTTTGTGTATGTGTCTTCGTCGCCATGCAACAAGAACTTTATGAGTTCGTTTATCGGTTTGTTGCACACGGGAGTTGTGGGCGCCTCAAGCAAATACCAGGAAAGAAAAAAAAAAGACTCTTGGCCCAATGGTTATAACACCCACCCGTTGTGCTCGAAGGCTGAAGTTCGATTCCCACATCGGTCACACATTATCTTATTTTTCTTTTCTTAAAACAAGGTGAGATAGGAACTTACCAACCTACCTACCGTGAAGTGCCAAGTATAAGGCAAGGAATATATTTAGTTAAATACATACGTACGTGGTGTGAAGGAAGAAATTCGTATATAATAGAGCGCCAATTGCCGCGGTATGGTGTTTTCTGAGATGTATCTTTTTTACGGTGCTCGCACGCTGGTACCATGGTATTGAACCAGGCAAACAAAATTTATCACTGGTCCTCGGTTTATAACCTCTTGCGAGTAACATAGCACGTGGAAGGGGAAGAAAGTCGTGGTAAAACTATATTAAAAATGTTTCAACATTAGCGCGAAGGGTGTCTCCGACGTGACGTCAACACCCTGGTGCAGCCGATGCTACAGCGTCTGTCGGACTATCTGCTGTGCCAGAGATCGTGGGTTCAGTGCGGCTTGCTGTGGCGGCTGCATTCGGCTGCGAGTGGAATAAGGAGGGCTGTGCTTCGATAGCGCTACGAGATTTCCTTGCAGACAGCAAACTAATTTATTTTATTTTATTTTTCGGAATGTTGTGAACACTAATTACATTGAGTGTTCATGTTCAGGACTACTTCAACAATGACATTCGTGTGCGTGCGTTTACCAGTGTTATTCTTGTGCAGTTACCACGAAGTTCTCTCACTTAAGTCGCACGCATGTGGCTCGCTTCTACATTTTTTGTCTTGTTTCCTTTTGTGTTGTAGTTTTTTAAACTTTATAGTAGTGTGTGGATGGGTGCATGCGTGCACACGCACTCACGCACGCACGCGCCTACGCACGCACCCACAAATGTGCACACGCACCCACGCACGCACCCACGCACGCACCCACGCACAAACGCACGCATCGACACACGCGCGCACGCACACCCGATTCGCATTCTCCGCGCACGTGTGGGATGACTCAGAGCTCGCGCAGGGATGCGCACTCTGCCGTGCATGTTTACCAACGTTCAAGGGACTGCGCTTGTGAAACGGAAAGCGTCAGCGGTGCCACACAACTGGAGTGGAAATATCTGCGATAATAACGCCGGAGAACATTATCAGCAAAGCTGCAGCGACCAGAATTGCGATATTCAGGAACATATGACGCAGAGACCTTTCATCGTCGTTTTTTGTTCTGTACGAGAGCGTCCCGGTGTGTTGAAGCCAGACGCAGAGGCCTTTAGGGTAAACAGAGGTGGTCCCTTTAGAACGTGCTATAAAGCGCTATAGAGAGATCTGGCGGCAAGCTTTGCATTCACCTACTACAAACGGAGTGCTCCGAGCAGATTTATCTTTTTTTTTTCATGCTTCGCACTCCGGCTCACAATGTTCCGAGTTTCTCTTCTCTTAAACCTGGGAGCATAACCGAGACCCGCACAAGTTCCGGTCACGTGGTTGCTCTAACATTCGCGGTTGGCGCGGGCGCAGTGCGTGTCGCCTTCATGCCTGGCCCCTTCGTCATTTAGGCCTCTATAAGGTGTTTCCATCGACGCAAAGCCAACTAGCCCGCAAACAAGCGATTGCGAGGCTCGTGTGATGTGCTTTGGGCCGACAACAATAACCGCAGGTTGTCAAAGTGAATCTGCAAGTGCCTCCACTATATACGGCGTCCATCGTATCCCCACATTCACCAGAGGATGTCAAACCCCGCCAGTACAGTCATACCTGCCAGCTTGAGAACATTAAAATTTCTGAATATCATTCGGCCACGAGACCGCGAGTGGGAGTGCACGTATTGATTTAAGGCTTGCTTTTAGCACACGTCTTTTACAGCATGCGTAAGCATTTGTTTAACGCTGGTTGGGCATTGAAGAAGAAGAAGCAGGATAATAATAATAATAATAATAATAATAATAATAATAATAATAATAATAATAATAATAATAATAATAATAATAATAATAATAAGAAGAAGAAGAAGAAGAAGAAGAAGAAGAAGAAGAAGAAGAAGAAGAAGAGGCAGCAACAAAGTTTTAACAGATGTGAAGGACGTGCAGCACATTGTCTTTTTGTCGCAGTAATTATCTGAATGACTTTGCTGTTTCAGGTTTCACCTGCATCAGCAATTTGTCTGTATCGACTTGCCCAATGCAAATACCCCTCCCGCACCATTTCACGATAGGAAAACTTCTAGCTCGAGGTCCGGCGACCGACGAGCGAAGCTTTGTCGTGAACAACAGTTTTCGTGAAACCTGACGGAGCATTCGAAAAATTGCAATACAATTCCGAATTCATAAAGGTTACGGAAAATTAGGGAGAGTTGGCAGGCATGCATATGTTCTAAAATAATTTCCCCAGTGTTGTGTAGGCCTACGTCGAGAATGCTCAAGCAGCGTGAGCGTGTCGGGCTCAGCGGTCAGCGAGGACACGGGGAAAGTCAAGCAGAAGGGGGGGGGGGAACACGCGAGCACGAGAAGGATGAATTTTATCGATTGAAAGGCAGAGAGCTCTGCCTGAGCTGATTCACTCTAACCTGCAACTCTGCGCTGGGCAATGGGAAGAAAGAGCGAAAGAAGGATGGCGGATGATGATCACTAGGATTGGGGTGCGTTGAATGCTGGTCAACACAGCAGCCATACTTGACTCACGATCTCGAGTCCAGTCCCGTGTCGGGAAGAGACGCTTCGCGGCCCGTTTATACTGTTAGTGTAACGTACCTTGGGTGAGGCCAATGACCCCGAATAGAGTTATCCGAGAATGGTCTTGCGTCAGACGCGCGAAATTTTACAATTCGAGAAAGCGAAAGGATTTCGAGAAGCAGTTCGAGAATGTGACATTTGTTTCTTCAAAGGGATGAATCCACAACTTCTGTGTGAGTGTCCTCATTTCAGTGAAGGAAGAAGTGCGCTCAGCACAACGTTCGACAGGCTTGACAATCGACGCCCCCCCCCCCCCTCCCCACCCTTACAGGAAACCGAGTTCATGCATCCTGGTCTTCAGTCGACGTCTGCCAATGTTGCTGTGAAATGACTAAAGCCGAACAAAAAGAAAAAAAAACACGAGGAGATGCAGAAAAACATCGCTTCCTCGTGCTTATGGTGACAGATTCTTCTCGTGTCTTCCATTCTTTCTCATATTTTCTACTCCCTTCCCTTCCCGTAGTGAAGGGTAGCCAAGAGCACAGTTAGTCTCAATCATATCTCTGCCTTTCATGTCTCATTTTCTCTCTCTGTATAGACAAGTTGCAGACGCGACCTTACGAAGATGCAGCGAGACAAACTTTACTCGTCACAAGATTCTCGCTGACAAGGATAGCAGACGTGACAAGCTTACAAAACGTACTTTGTGGACCTTATTGCTCGAAGCGGCGAACAGCGAAGAACACCAGACGTGTCAACGTAGACGTCTGCACTTGCCTGAACTATGCCTTCAGATGCGCTACACTGACAGTCATCGTGGCCGCCATCTTGGGGTATTTGCACGTTAAGGAGCGGCGTAAAAAAGAAACGCGGCACCACGACAGGCGCGGATTGCGCTGAGCGGCAATTAGGAAACAGGGATAATCTGGTAGAAAAAAAAAAGAAGCACTGACCAGTAAAGCAAGAAATTGTGCACGTGATAATACGGCGCACTGACGTCATGGCAGCCACCATATTCGGGTGCTAGCACGATGAGAAGCTGCACCTGTGACGTCATGTGAAAACTACACAATTACAATATATAAGTTGTCTATATAGTACGGCGATTCGGTGGGTATACGCTGAATATTATTTCCTGCAACGTCTTTCTCGAGCTGGCGAGGTGAGCCGTTTGTGATCCGGGCTCCAGTAGTGACGTTCCGTCGCTTGTTTATCGATATGTGTGATGAAGCTATGCGCTATCATCATCATCGTCATCATCATCGTAATTTACGCAGGGGAAAAATCCATCCCATAGAAATATGTGCAAACAGGTGGATTCACAGCAAAGAGCTGTTTGGGATTTATTCGGTACATACACATAAGAAACAACAACAACAACGAGGACTAAAACACAGTCAGGTAGTATGCCCGCATAAAGCGTGCATACTAGAACACTAGATTGTAGCAAAAAGAAAATTTCATTGTTCCAGCAATTGTCGAAAAATATTGTTTTTTTTTATAAAGAAACATGAAAATCGAGAATTTTAATTAACGCCAACCAGAGGACTTATCCCGACCATAAATCGAGCACTCCAAATTTTTCTTTTCCCGTATAACGTTCTTCCTTAATGGATGGAAAAAATTATACTATGCTGCAGACCTCACAGGCTACACGCCGATGACATAAAGCGCAAAGCAGAAAAGGTAGAGTTGTGAACAGTACTCCCACGCATTGTTAAAGCTACGTAAGCTACGTAAGCTACGTATCTAACAGTAAATGGAATGAGATTATATTTAGGCTCCAAACAAAGACATATATTCAGCATTTAAATAAAAAAAACCGTCATGAACCGAATGACTCGTTTTTTGCACTTTTAAACGGTCGCTTATACATTTGTTTCCCACTTTAAAACTGTCTAAACTTCTGAGCTTCCCATGGCTCAAAGTTCACCGCAGCAGCTGCAGGCTAACGCCGACCACGTTATTTTCTGCGCCTCGGGGAAAGCGAAACCCGTTTCCATCGTCCTTTCTCCTTCGTTCTCTCTTTCTTTCGTGTTCTACATATGCGATGCCTTGACTTATAAATTCTTTTATTTCCGCTCTGCTTTATGTCGGCCTCGTGTATTGTACCGCTAGCGCTGCAACAGCTGTCGCACGACGCATTTCAAATTTTAGAGCTCGCACTCTAAACCAGCTGGTGTATTGCGGCACACTTCTAGGTTTAAAGCAAATGCGCTGCATCCGCCACGTTATGCTCTGTGAAGACGTAGAAGTTAAGCATGGCGCAATGAGCGAAGAAAGGGGAAAAATATATATTGGCAGGCGTAACGTTAAGTGGCAAGAAAACAGCGGTGTGGATTAGAGAGCAATGTAGGTAGGGGATATTGCAGTTGGCATTAAAAGAAATACACAAGGTAGCTGGGCTGGTAATGTAATGCGTAGGACAGGTAACCAGTGGTAGAGTCAATCACGAAGGTTTACGGACCACGGAATCTTAGAAAACGTTCGATTTCCGAGTAGCCTGTAATAGTTGGCTGTAAAACTGAACATTACAATGCTGTCCACATAAACTAGTAGCGGCTGTAAATACGAATACTAGGCTTCGTTGTGAGGCTGCGCAGATATTAAGATTTTTTTTCACAGATTTCGTGTTCCGTAAAAGTTTGTGGTTCACTGTACATTGGAGTTAAACAACGGGTGCCGAGAGACGGCAAGCGCAGTGGAAGGCGCAATGAATTAGGTGTCGTAATGAAACGGGAAATATGCAGGCATAAGATGAAGTCTGCTGGTGCAAGAAAGGGGTGATTGGTGACCGCTGGGAGAGGCCTTCGTCCTGCAGCGGCAATTAAATAGTTTGGTGATTATTGTGGTATTAAGATAAAAAAATTCAAGGGGCGCTTAGTTATTCCTACGTGGATGAACGCGAAAACATTGCAACCACCGCGCGATGCTTAGACCTTATGCCACAACGCAAGCTCGCAGGTTTGACTCTCAACAAAGGCCGTGGGTTCGAGCGCCTTAATTAACTCTACCTTAATTCACTTTGCCTTAACAAATTTTTTCTTAATTAACACCAAAGGTCATGGGTTCAACTCCCATCAAAGCCTTTTTGTTACATCGCGTGGTTACGCCGCCAACGCCGAATTTTCCGTCTCATGAGCCATTAAATGCTTTGCATTAATATGCTTTCGCCCCTGATCAGAAATATGCACAAATACATGTCGAGGAGGAAAGAGAAAAGAAGAAGGCAGGGAGGTTAACCAGAATAACGTCCGGTTGGCTACCCTACACCGGGGGAATGGGAAAGGGGAAAGCAAAGATCACAGGAAGAGAGAGGAGGGAAGGAAAGAATGAAATTGTGGCAAGTTCGCTGACGCGTGCGGTTTTACAGAAATTGCCTTAATAGTCACAGGTGGTCGCACAAACCCGTCGTCCTTAAGAAACACAAAAGTGCCTTCACCGCTTTATGGGCCGACGGGCGATGGGGGCGGTGTTCCAGCAGCACCTGCACAGAAAGCGGCCGATTGTCCAGTTTTTGGAAAGCTTTGGCAAGTTCTTGTCGCTCTAGGGCATATCTTGGACAGTGGCACAGCAGGTGGTCGATGTTTTCTTCGGTGCCACAGACCTCGCATGCTGCACTGTCAGTCACCCCAATTAATGTAGAGTATGCCTTTGTGAAGGCCACTCCTAACCAAAGGCGACAGAGAAGCGTAGCTTCACGTCGAGGAAGTCCGGGTGGAGGTCGGAGCTGCAGGGATGGGTTTAGTCGATGTAGTCGTGTAAGTCGTAAGTTTTGCGAGTTCCACTCGGTCACTGTGAGGCTACGTGCCAGGTGTCGAAGCTGCCTTGCAGCGTCAGTCCTCGAAAGCGGAATCGGAATGCAGTGCTCTTCTTGATGAGCTGTGCGAGCAGCGTTATCGGCGGACTCATTGCCACTGATTCCACAGTGGCCAGGTACCCACTGAAAAACGACTTCGTGGCCTTTTTGTTGGACATCGTGGTGAAGTTTCACGACTTCGTATGTCAATTGGTCATGACATCCGTGTCGGAGAACTGACTGCGTGCACTGTAATGCCGGTTTTGAATCACAGAACACAGCCCATTTTCTGGGTCTTTCCGAATCAATGAATTCCAGTGCTCGACGCAGGGCCGTTAGTTCTGCCGCCGTTGAGGTCGTGACATGCGATGTCCTGAACCGCAGTGTCATTCCTCGCGTTGGTATAACCACGGCACCACCAGAACTGCTCGACGTAGTCGATCCGTCGGTATAGATGTGCACGTGGTTGCTGTACCTTTCATGCAGAAGAAGTAAGCTCAGCTGTTTTAGAGCAGGGGCCGGTAGATCTGTCTTCTTCTGTAGTCCTGGAATCGTTATCTCAACTTGTGGACGGCTCACACACCACGGAGGAAACGCTGGCTTGGCCGCAGGTGCGTACCCTGAGGTAAACGACGCACGATGTGCACTGACAATACCGCTAAATGTCGAGCAGGGCCTTGCAGCAGTGAGGCTCGCCAAGTGGTGGGAAGGGGTCCTAGCATAATGCCTGAGATGCATACGCATTGTCTCAACGGCAATGTGCGTCGTGATCGGGTAATCCTGCGCTAGGGCAATGGTTTCAGCCGTTGATGCACTGCGTGGTAAGCCAAGACATATCTTAAGGGCTTGGGCTTGAATACTCTGAATCGTACGCAGGTTAGTCTTGCAGGTGTTGGATATTGCAGGCAGGCTGTATCGCAGGAATCGAGGAGGCGCAATCGCACTCAGCGGTAGTTGCTCATGTGATCCCACCTCATGCACCTCATTAATGCTAAGAGCTTTCTTAGAGAAGCTATGCGTTTTCTTTATCTATCTATCTATCTATCTATCTATCTATCTATCTATCTATCTATCTATCTATCTATCTATCTATCTATCTATCTATCTATCTATCTATCTATCTATCTATCTATCTATCTATCTATCTATCTATCTATCTATCTATCTATCTATCTATCTATCTATCTATCTATCTATCTATCTATCTATCTATCTATCTATCTATCTATCTATCTATCTATCTATCTATCTATCTATCTATCTATCTATCTATCTATCTATCTATCTATGGGGCTATTTATTCCTCTTACTTTCAAATTTCTACGTTGCTGGGAGGAAACGGACATATGTTCAGGCCCACGCCACGCGTGGACTTCAAGGCGGCATCGCTAGATGGCGCAACGCGTATAGAGGGAAGCGCGAGAGAGCAGCCTGGCTGCATACGCGGAATGCATATGCTGCATTTCGGTGGTGGCCATACGGTGGGTCGCTACATTTCTTCAATGGTGCTTGCATTAACGTCGATATTCATAGTGAGATGGTTTCTGCCGGTATTTTCGTTATACGGGCTTTGCGGAGAGTCCCTTTACATAAAACAAGTTTGAATATCAAGTGGTGCGTCGTCTAAGCAGTGCAGGCAAATGGCACTTTGCTGCGATATAGTCACATTGGAGCTGCCCAGATTGTTTTTGCAGCCTAATAAGCTTAGCCCAGCAGTTAAGATTACCTTTAAATTCTTTAAAGATCTTAAATATTCTATTTGAGGCATATATTAGGTTCTTTTTAAACGTATAGCAGCGTGCTTGAAAATGGTCAACGCAGTTACTGTCGTTTTCCAGATGTAATTCCGTATAGAGTTGGCTACGATTCATGAATGCCTAATTGAATGAGTGAGACACTCAATAAATTAAGCAAGAAATGAATCAATTTTAGCCGAAGTCACTTATTCTCAATTAGGCGTACATTTAACGATGTGTCTTACATAAGAACAGCACATTCTAAAACTGTGTGAAAACAGTAGAACTGGCGACCGATCGCCAACAGAACAAAAAGTGGTCCACCTTAAACGTAATCATAGTTGTCGCAGGCCCAATTGTCATTGTCATTTTGTGTCACTTCGGCGTCCACTTCAGGCTGCGCTTCAAATAGAAGTGTCATGATAAAAGGAAGATATCGAGAAACCTATTGTTAATTATAGCAAAGATATTTAGCCAAAGTAAACCAACATTCTGAACGACCAAAATTTTGGCCTCCTTGCCCACCGCGCCTTTTACGCCGTCTGAATAATATATTGCACATGTATAAAATACGCTAAAGGACGAGCCTCTGCTGCCTTTGAAAGGCGTAAGCGCAAGAAAGGCTTGCTCATAAAACAACGCGATCCGAGAGGCTCGACCCATGGCTGCATGTAGATCGTTCCTCACTTATTCAAAACTGAAGCTACGCTGAACCACCGGAATTAGCTAGTGATGACGTGGATCGCCGAAGACGTGTGTGCTTGCAAAAAGTCCCCAGCGTCGTCTGGAAATGCTGGCATTCAAATTCAGTGACGACATAAAGCAAGCACATCGTGGGGCAATGGCGCAGGCATCGTAATCCCCAGCCTATATCTAATGCAGAACGAAAGCCTCTTGCATCCATCTTGAACTATGCATCTGCATCGCACCAGCCGAGTCTATTTCTTGCCTTCACATTTTGACACCATTCACTGCGCCTACTGCGCTTCCGCCCTCCACTGCGTTGCAGTACTCTGGGGGAGTATTCGCGTGACATCGTGTACGACATTTCATTGCCCTATTCACAGCTTCCACTGTGCTCATGAAGACAAGCGGATCGAGATAAGGCGGCGCTTTCCGGCGTGCCGAGTTAATAACAATATGGCGGCCTCGATAATTTCAGTGCGTGCTCCATACACTGTTTGTCCAGAAGAACCCTCTTTATCTCTTGTGCGCGTTATATGAACTTTGCAACTGCACTTCACCTTCGTTAATCTCAACTATAGAATGTCAAGTACCCGCGCTTCCCATTTAACCTACACCGTCATTTTATGTGTCATGGCAATGCGCCCATCGCTTTTTCAATCGGCCGTTGGTTGGCGGATCATCGGTTTTCCGTCCGTCGTTTCTAGTCCTCCACTGTCAGTCTAGGCTACGCTAAGCTCCCTGACGTAGTGCGTATGAAAAAAAGTAAAAAAAGTAGTCGAGAAAGAGTACCCAATTCTCTTGTTAGTTCCAGAGAGAGAGAGAGAGAGAGGGAAAGAGAGGGAGAGAGAAAGGCAAAGGAAAGACAAGGAGGTTAACTAGAGATTATCTCCGGTTGGCTACCCTGTACTGGGGGAGGGGCAAGGGGACGCAATAGGTGAGAAAGAAATAAGCATAAAAAAATGAAAAAAAAACCTGAACACACACACGCACGTACACACGAACTATTTCTGTGGGCACTGTCACGCAGCCCGCGAAGGCGTTCCTAGTCTTACGCAGTGTCACCGTACAGTCCTACGTCACACAGTGTACAGTCACAATTTGTCAGAAAGTCCCGCGTCTTTCAAGTATCGCAGCAGCGC
This sequence comes from Dermacentor variabilis, assembly GCF_050947875.1. Taxonomy (NCBI): domain Eukaryota; kingdom Metazoa; phylum Arthropoda; class Arachnida; order Ixodida; family Ixodidae; genus Dermacentor; species Dermacentor variabilis. Next base: position 119,641,381 of record NC_134574.1, on the reverse strand, counting down.
CTTCATAGCGGATCGCGCTGATGTTCGCGTAGGCCAGGTTCCAAGGATCTTGTTTTTTGTCATTGGGCGCTTGTCCAGTTTGTCTAAGGTGACTGCTCTTTGTGGGTTAAGACGAGAGCACTGACAAAGAAGATGCTCGATCCTTGTCAGTTCCAACTTTGTTCTGTAGTCTTCTTGCTGGTCACGGCACGTCGCGTTTTTTTCGCTGATTTTCACCGTTCGATTGTGCCCTACCTGGACCAGCTCGATAACTTGTTGCTTCACAATAGTCAACAGTGACACGTAGTAAAACAGCTAAACGCGCCTGCGCAGAAGTAGGTTAACGAAATGCGCGTGCGGTGTTTTCGACCAATGAGAACGCCTTGCACATAACAGCGCGAAAAGAATGGTAGGGGATAAGTGGACTGAAAGGCTGATTTCTTCTGGCTGCTTACCTGGACCATAGCGTCCTCGCCGAACCTGCAATAAAGTTTCCACGCTCATTCACTCACTCAAGCCGCATGCTCACAGTTGTACGCTAAATCTGCCAAAGGTTAACGAAGCTGTCGCGCTACCGTTCACTTGCTAGCGAGACCAAACACGCGCCAGAAAATCATGTTACGTTGAGGCTTTAGAGCCTTCACACTGGCTCGCGTGAAGCAGACAATCAGTGGTCTCTTAGAAGGTGTTGACGAGGGCAACGAAATAATGTCGAGGCCGGCTGAGAATGGCGATGGAATCACGAGATTAAGAAACCTGCGAGCATGGGTTCGGGTTAGCTTTGCGCCAGACAGGGATGATTGGAGATCTCCCATAGAGAGGGCCTTCGTCACGCACTGGATTTATTTACGTTCGCGTCGCCGGCAGTGATAACAAAAACTCTGTCTGCACCGTGTAGCGGGCTATCTAGGCTCGCACGGCGACACTTTCGCGTCTCGCCGCCCGTCAGTCAACAGCACCTATTCTATATATATATATATATATATATATTTACCCACCCTATAACCTACAGTCAACCAAGCCCGAGACGGCGAGTTATGAGCCAAGCGATCCACCAGACGACTGGCCCATTCGTCTCGGTCAAGTGTCCGCTCATACACTCTTCTTCCCCACCTGCAATGCCCTTTAGCCTGCCTAAAAGGGAAGGATTGATCGGCCATGCGAAAACAGGCCAGAGATCGATACGGAGCTTATTCCGGTCGGGTCGTATAGGCGGCGTCGACCGGCGCTCGGAACCCCCCAGCGCAAGGGCTGGCACCGCTGTATATCGCGGGCGACGAGACACCGCGCCATCGGGTTGAGGAGTCAGGGTGCCTGATAATTCATCCCCCTCATCATCATCGTTGTCGTCGTCATCGTCGTCGTTGACATGCATTCACGTCCATTCTACTTAAAGGGACACTAAAGCGAAACAATAAATCAATTTAGACAAATAAAGCATTGTTTGAGAACCCTGCAGGCAGTCGCTTCAAAATAATAGTTTGATTATTAGATGAGAAATGAAGGTCGACGTATTAGTATTTGAATTTCACGCCGGAAACCCCGACGCCGGTACGTACGTCAGTGCGACGTCAGGGATTCCAAAGTATGTTCTCGCATTTGGGCCGCGTTGGCTGAGTAAAGGTTCCCGAAACTTGCTATGTTTAATATTTCGTTCCTTTAGAACATAATGTAGTCCAATCTGTACCGATATATAATTAAGTCGGTCCTAGAAGATGCCACGAAAATCCATTACGTCACAGCGACCAGGTGCAGGAACTTGCATGGTGCAGGAAGGAGGTGTCGCCACCTGTCTTTCGGTTTTGCGCTTTTTCTGTCTTACCAAGCGTCTTATCGTGGTAAGAGGGATGTTTTTGGTGTGCTAGAAAGGTAATTTACTGATGCTGAAGAAATCATTTTTCTCTGTAGTGTCCCTTCAAGTCAACTGCGGTACGAGGGCGTCTCCCAGCGATCTCCAATTACGCGTGTCGTGCCTTAACTTACATCCCGCTATGACTGCAAGTTTTCTCGTTTCCTCACGCCGCACAGATACCTGCCGTCCCCGGCCGAGCTTCCCTTCCCTAGGCATCCTATTCACTGATTTTAGAGCGCCGTCGGTTATATGCCCGACGCATTAAATGATCTGCCCAATCTCTTTCGTACTCTTCTATATTCTATGCGAGCCCCCGCTTCTCACAATCCCACAACACTGTCGTCTTGAATCTTACCGCTCTAAATGCCTATCATATTTCTCGCAGAGTCGCTCGTTGCAGCTTCCTTTCAGGCTTCCTTGTTAACCTCAACGTTTCGGTCTCTTGTGTTAGTTCAGGTAGGTTTCAATGATCGGAACGCCTTTCTTTTCGAGGGTAGGAGAAAAAGCCGCCTGTCACGACTTTGTAATGCTTTCCGTATGCGCCCCAGCCCATTTTCATTCATCTGTAAATTTCTTTCTTTTGGTCCGGGTGCTTGCTGACTAATCGAGCAAATTGGGGTTCAGGGTTACGGGGCCCTCCAACCACTTATGTTTAGAGCAAAGTCAGTAGATGTACGAGCTTCCGCCCTGCGCAGTTTGTGTTTATACGTTCGTCTTTCTGAGTGCCGTAACTAAGTTTCGTATAAGGAACCTAAACTACCTCCGATAATAACAAAAAAAAGCAATCACGAGCTCCTTTCCGGGGTTTTCCGGTCCCTTCTTGGCCCGCTGGTACGCCAAGATAGCCTTGTACGTGACTCAACGAGGGTAAAACGTTTCCGTCAGTCCATATGCGACGGACATCAGCTCACGTTCGTCTCCTCGCACGCCTTTTCGATGCAGTGCGCCCGCCCGCTCCTCCTCGTCTCGCCTGTCGCGTGTTGAGAACTTTGCGCGCAACGGCAACAGCGCGCAACCGGAAAGCGCGTAGTCCTGGGCGGGTATGCTGTAAGAGTTCACCTAGTGGACTGTCCACTTGTGCCGTTGCTGATTGGAGGCAGCTGTACGAGCGAGGAGGAGACGAGTGGCCCTGGCCAATCAGCAGCGGCCGAAATGGACAGTCCACTAGGTGGACTCTTACAGCATACCCACCCTGATCAGCGGAAGTTGCCGGCGCTTTCAAACAAGAAAAGAGCGCCAACCTGTCGTTCTGTGCTGACTTCGTGTCTACCAAGTGGGTCTTTTGGTGCCTACGTGTGTTTGTTTTGTTTTTGCTTTTTTGAGATGTACGGGACTAAGAGGAGAGAGAGCGCACGTGGTACCGAAGGCGAGAGAGAAGCCGCTCGCTAGCGTATGAGCCCAGAGTGGTTTAGAGCATAAAGTATTTCCTTTTTTTTGACTAAATTTGCTAGATTACTATGGCACTGCGATCGTTCAGCTACGTATGGTAATGATGGTGGATGGTTTCGTCCGATTCTCGCGAGTGTGGCTTTAAACGTTCTTGTGCATTTGTCTGCTACTCTTCATCTATTTCTATGGGACGCCGTTTCAAAGAAATCCCGTTTTGTAGGAGGGAATAACACTCTGCGCACTTGTATGATCAGTCGTAATTGTCGCCTCTATAACGTCACATCACGTTGAAAATGAACAGTTTACAAAATCGCGAGCCTCTGAAACCAGAAGGGCAAAGGCAATGCCATGCAATCGCCACCATTCCCACGCTGGCTCGGCCGCCGTGTTTGCAGCTCGCAAAGACACTATAGGGAGCCAGAGTTGCTTCTAGTGATTAACGTAGGAAACTATATGGTTTAAGGCTTGCGCAGTTTCACACAATAACTAGAGGGAGCTGTGGCGCTAGTGCCTACGTGAGCTGCAAGCAGGGCAATTCAGACAGCATGTGGGAATGATGGGTAGCACACGAACTTGTCCAAACATCGTCCTTCTGGCTTTAAACGGCTTCGTAACTTCACAAAGTGACCATTTTTAAAGAAAGTACTGCGTTATAAATATTTAAAAAGGGCATGATTAAGCGTCCGCCCGCAGCATTCGAACGCTGGACCTCCAGCACCGGAGCCTGATATTGAAGCCATTACGCCACGAACAAATGGACAAATGGAAGCACTGAAATTAGCAGGGATATTGCGTTCTTGTAGAACCTTGTTACCTTCTGAAATAAATAAATAAATAAATAAATAAATAAATAAATATATGTATATATATATATATATATATATATATATATATATATATATATATATATATATATATATAATTTCTTTGAAATTGAGGACAATTTAGGCCCAGATAAAGCGTAATAAATGCAGCCACAAGAGCGTCTGAAGTCGCGAGAATGAAGGCCAGACAAATCTATGTAGTACCCATCATTCCCACGTTGGCCAAACTATCGCAGCGCAAGTCTCTCCTCGAGTAAAAGCAGGGAGATATTGCTTAAGGGCTCTTACTTAGGCGTGCGGCACTGGTGACGAAGCTGGGTGATGACGTCGCAGAGCACGTGACAAACTGCGTCAATGGCGCTATATATGAGTCATGATCCGAGGAAATCGATCCGTACTGAACGCGTTTGGAGAATCTGATTGGCAGATTATGCAAGTTGAATGCGACATAAGTGCCGTGGAGCGTCCGTCCAGATTGGAAGATTATACGGCTTAGGTAAGTGACATTGAGCGAGAGCGTAGGTTTCCACGTGAATGCCAAAGAGGAACCGCTGTCGCACTTAGAAATTTCCGCACCACTTCTCGCGCACGTCATATACAGGGTGTCCCAGCTAACGTTAGCGAAGCTCCTAAAGAGAAAATATAAACTATACGAGGACGCGACCAACGGTATCCTGCCAGCATTAATGCACCGCTCCAAGAGGAGTTCTTTTTTATAACTAAACTATCATTCATTATTTGAAATTATTTAATGAACTCATTTAATTACTGAACTGAGGACGCAAGCTTTTATATAGATGTAATAATAGTATCTTAAAGCAACTGATTCGGTTGCTTTCAGTGTGCTGCCTTGCGTAATTATTCCTTTAAAATTACTTTTCTCGCGTTATAACAAAAGAAATACGCGCGAAATATGCAAATAGCCGCACGATTACGCGTCCGCGCGCCGCGACAGCGGCGGTCCCAGGCGCTACTCGGAAGAATTACCTCTGCCCAATGCCTGCCTCGGGAAGCCACGTGACCGGGGCGAGGCATCGGTATCGGCGTTGGTCACCGCGAACTGCGAGCTGCCTTTTCGCGTGAAGCGCGAAGTCACTGCAGAGCGCAGCGGCATTGAGGAGGAGGAGGACAAAGGCGCTACAGTCTTAAGCAAAATTACACCCTTTTGCCGCCCAACGATAATCGACATCTGTCTTGTCGGCGTTTCCTTTCTTTAACGCGGCGAGCCCGGTACTTTCCAGTAAAGAACGGCGCGCGCGTTATCAGCATGACATAGCATTGCCGACAGGAAAGTGGCGGCGGCGTTTTCAAGAACGGAAAAGCAAGCAAGGCAGATGACGATTATTGTGGTGTGGCAGAGATACACGCCAAAGGGCGTAACTTTGCCTAAGAGTGTAGATCGAGTTCATTCTTCCGAGTAACGCCCATGGGACCGCTGGCGTCGCGGAGCACGTACGTGTAATCATGGGGCTATTTTCCTATTTCGCGCGTTTTCTTTTTTACGCAGGAAGAAAAAGATAATAACGCGAGGCGGGGGGGGGGGGGGGTATACCACTGTTATGGCTAAAACGGAGAAGGGCATTCCTTAGTTCCTTCCCACGAGGCAGCCCCTTTCGTCAGTGCCCGCCCAATTAATTAAATTAAATTAGGGGGTTTAACGCGGGTGGATGCAGCGGTGGCGTAGAGGTAGAGCTTTCGCCTCGCGTGCAAGAGGACCATGGTTCGAATACCGGTGCCGCGCAATTTTCCACCGCATTAAAAAAAAATACGCGTGTTGATAAAATTGCATAAACAGGCGTGGAGTGCGGCCTGATTCCAGTGACCAGAACCGGTAACGCACTCCCTCACCAGAGCAAGATTGGCCGCCCTGGTGCAGTACTTGGCCACAACCTCCTATACGAATACAACAATCAAACCCCGGCCCGCAGTCACCAGCGGCTGCGAAGCAAATGACCACGGCGGCGGCCAGACCTGTGACGCAGCAGAGGGTGCTAAGAATACCTGGGGCCGAGCAGGCCGCCATTGGAATATGAACCTGGCAACTTTCAACGCTAGAAAGTTATCTAGTGAGGCGAGTCTAGCAGTGCTATTTGAGGAATTAGAGGGCAGCAAATGGGATATAATAGGGCTCAGTGAAGTTAGGAGGCCAAAAGAAGCATATACAGTGCTAAAAAGCGGGCACGTCCTGTGCTACCGGTGCTTAGCGGAGAGACGAGAACTAGGAGTCGGATTCCTGACTAATAAGGATATAGCTGGTAACATACAGGAACTCTATACCATTAACGAGAGGGTGACAGGTCTTGTTGTGAAGCTTAATAAGAGGTACAAATTGAAGGTGGTACAAGTCTATGCCCCTACATGCAGTCATGATGACCAGGAAGTCGAAAGCTTTTATGAAGACGTGGAATCGGCGATGGGTAAAGTCAAAACAATATACACCATACTGATGGGCGACCTCAATGCCAGTGTAGGCAAGAAGCAAGCTGGAGACAAGTCTGTGGGGGAATATGGCATAGGCTCTAGGAATAGCAGGGGACAGTTATTAGTAGAATTTGCAGAACAGGATGATATGCAGATAATGAATACCTCCTTCCGCAAGCGGGATAGCCGAAAGCGGACGTGGAGGAGCTCGAATGGCGAGACTAGAAATGAAATAGACCTCATACTCTGCGCTAACCCTGACATCAAACAAGATGTGGACGTGCTCGGCAAGGTGCGCTGCAGTGACCATAGATAGGATGGTAAGAACTCGAATTAGCCTAGAATTGAGGAGGAAACGGAAGAAATTGGTACATAAGGAGCCGACCAATGGATAGATAATATGGATAGAATTGAACATGCTCTCAGGAACGGAGGAAGCCTAAAAGCAGTGAAGAACAAACTAGAAATAGGCAAGAATATGATGTATGCGTTAAGAGACACAGCCGGCAATATCATTACAAATATGGTGAGATAGTTCGAGTGGCTGAGGAGTTCTGTAGAAGAGAGAGAAACAGAGGAAAGGGGAAAGGCAGGGAGGTTAACCAGAGGGGAAGATCCGGTTTGCTACCTTACGCTGGGGAGAGAGGGGAAGGGGAGGCAAAGTGATAACAAAGTAGAGATAAAGAAAGAAAGTAGCGTAGACATACAATCACAGTCACTCACTGCCGCCGCATACTGCCACCGCACAGCACAGTAGCACTTGCAGCACTATAAACATCTGTTCAGGCTAGAACCGCTTGTCCAATTCGATTTATGCAGTACCGGTGGCACCCACGACGGTAATGGAAGAGAGAAAAGCCTAGAGGAATTTGAAATCCCACCAGTAACGCCAGGTGAAGTAAAGAAAGCCTTTGCAGCTATGCAAAGGGGGAAGGCGTCTGGGGAGGATCAGGTAACAGCAGATTTGTTGAAGTATGGTGGGCAGATTGTTCTAGAAGAACTGGCCAACCTGTATACGCAATGCCTCATGACCTCAAGCGTGCTGGAATCTTGGAAGAACGCTAACATAATCCGAATCCATAAGAAAGGGGACGCCAAAGACTTGAAAAATTATATACCGATCAGCTTACTGTCAGTTGCCTACAAAGTATTTACTAAGGTAATCGCAAATAGAATCAGGAACACCTTAGACTTCTCTCAAGCAAAGGAGAAGGCAGGATTACGTAAAGGCTACACAACAATAGACCATATTCACACTATCAATCAGGTGATAGAGAAATGTGCCGAATATAACCAAAGTTTATGTATCGCTTTCATTGATTACGAGTAAGCGTTTGATTCAGTCCAAACCTCAGCAGTCATGGATGCATTACGGCACAAGGGTGTAGACGAGCCGTATATAAACATACTGAAAGATATCTATAGCGGCGCCACAGCCACTGTAGTCCTCCATAAAGAAAGCAACAAAATCCCAATAAAGAGAGGCGTCAGGCAGGGAGATACGATCTCTCCAATGCTATTCACAGCGTGTTTACAGGAGGTATTCAGAGACCTGAATTGGGAAGAATTTGGGATAAGAGTTAATGGAGAATACCTTAGTAACTTGCGATTCGCTGATGATATTTTTTTGCTTAGTAACTCAGGGGACCAATTGCAATTCATGCTCACTGAGCTGGAGAGGCAAAGCAGAAGGGTAGGTCCGAAAATATTTCTGCAGAAAACTAAAGTAATGTTTAACAGTCTCGGAAGAGAACAGCAGTTTACGATAGGTAGCGAGGCACTGGAAGTGGTAAGGGAATACATCTACTTAGGGCAGGTAGTGACCACGGATCCGGATCATGATACTGAAATAATGAGAAGAATAAGAATGGGCTGGGGTGCGTTTGGCAGGCATTCTCAGATCATGAACAGATGGTTGCCATTACCCCTCAAGAGGAAAGTGTATAACAGCTGTGTCTTGCGAGTACTCACGTACGGGGCAGAAACCTGGAGGCTTACGAAAAGGATTCTACTTAAATTGAGGACGACGCAACGAGCTATGGAAAAAGAATGATGGGTTTAACGTTAAGGGATAAAAAAAGAGCAGATTGGGTGAGGGAACAAACGCGAGTTTATGATATCTTAGTTGAAATCAAGAAAAAGAAATGGGGGGGGGGGGCATGGGCAGGACATGTAATGAGGAGGGTAGATAACCGATGGTCATTAAGGGTTACGGACTGGGTTCCAAGGGAAGGGAAGCGTAGCAGGGGGCTGCAGAAAGTTAGATAAGATTAAGAAGTTTGCAGGGACAACATGGCCACAATTAGTACATGACCGGGCTAGTTGGAGAAGTATGGGGGAGGCCTTTGCGCTTCAGTGGGTGTAACCAGGCTGCTGCTGCTGCTGATGATGATGATGACATGCCAAAACAATTTTCTGATTATGAGGCACGCCTCAGTGGAGGACTTCGAAAATTTCGACCACCTGGGGTTCTTTAACGCGCACTTAAATCTAAGTACACGGGTGTTTTCGCATTTCGTCCCCATCGAAATGTGGCTGCCGTGGCCGGGATTCAATCCTGCGACCTCGTGTTCAGCAGCCCAACACCATAGCCACTTGAGCAACCACGGCGGGTCAATGTCCGCACAGACTGTAGACGCGGTAACCACCGCGAGTGCCCGCATCCCACGTCGCTGCAAGCTAACCGTCAGGCAGGCCCCTCTAATTGATGCACGCCTTCCGTACGAACGGCGTCGACGTAAGGTTCCCAGATTGTCACGTGGTTACGCCATACACGGGGGCGATTAATTGCGCAACGTTGGAGGTGGAGCCCGGCGGAACGGTGCGACGTCATGCGAGGGATGTTGCGAACGATTCGACGATTATGATCAGCCGAGACACAGTCATCAGATTTCCTTGGCCAGTCATAGGGATGTCGACTGTTTTAGAAACGGACACGTTTTGTGTAGTGGTGTGTCCCGATGTGGTGCTCAGATATGTAGTGATCTCAGACAACTAAAGTGCGCCTACATGGAGCGGGCTTCCATATCCAAAAGCCAGTGTTAATAACGTAAAATTAGCCCTTTTCTTTCGCTTCTGCTCCTGGACGTACTCATTCCTGGGCCTGGAAAATCCCTGGTGATAACGCTACCTCGAGCCGCAACACAACACTGAAAGGAACTGAATCAATTGTTTTAAAACACAACGACTTCTTTTCTATCAGAATTAGGCCCTGCGTTCAGTCACTGAAACGCTCGTTGATTTTTAACATATAACGGAGCGCGTCGGCCGCTTCGGGCACAGCGTCGAATCATCGGTCGAACCCGGTCGCACCAGAGACGGTGTTGTCCTCGCCAACGAGACGTAACGTGTGCGCGCAAACAGCGCACACTGAACACTTTCTCAAATACAAAGTTGAGATTTTTTTTCTATGGAGTCCCACAGTGGAGGATCCTCGAATGGTTTTCGCCAGTGATCTCTTCGCTCAACAAGGCCAAATCGCAGGCCATGAAAAAGTACAACCTACCGCTGGTCGCCTTTGACGCCGCCATGTTGCCAACCTGCTTTTTCTCGCGCTCCCCCGAACAAACGAGAACCGCGAGAGGAGCACGCAAGGCTCTCCACCTATACGCACGCAAGAATCGGTTGCGTGCGTACGCGGCGGCCGCGTACGCATCACGTATACTCTTCGCGTTGCGTTCTGCACATGCGCACTTTGCAGAACGTAGCGACCTTACGTGCGCAACGCCGTTGCGTACGCCATACTGTAGGAAACTCTATGGCGTACGCAGTATTAAAACTGTCTACTGTCTATACTCGCGGGCAACTTTCTGTGGCAATGAAGGGAAAGCTGCGGGCGCGTGGCTGCTGCACATGTGTTACGGCACCAAGTAGTCCGCCAGCGTTTGACGGCGCTTTAGGTTGCCCGGAACAGACGCCGAATCGGCGCAGCTTTCACGTGCAACGGTTTCGCGTTTGCCCAGACACAGAAGGCAAAAGCCGTAAAATTAGTAAACTTTTCGCATTCAGTGGTGTGTTTTATCTTACTTAACTGTTACTAATAAGGTGTACATGTTCTCTCTTCGCCGGCTTTAACTAACGTGGATGAAAAACTCGGGACTCTCTTTAGAAGCGCTCTCACTTCTGCGCGCTTTGCCTCCGTAGCTTTTACTTCATCGCCAGAGAAAGTTGTCCGCGAGTACGGAAGAGATACTTGGACGAGTAGGTGGCAATTCACGTTTCGGAAAAGTGACAGCGCCAAACGGACAAGGACGTTGGCAAAGAAGAACGCGACACTGGCGCTGACTCACAACTGAACTTTATTTCTCGAAGTGTCACATTTATAAACGCGGTTCAACAGGTCAGCGACTGAGCGACTGCGCATGCGCATCAGGAGCCATCCTGGTGACTTCTCGAAACAGGCGTGGAAAACATCAGTGCGTCGTTAAGCAGAATAAACCAGTGAGTCATACCATAAAAACACAAACGAGTAAAGTCAACAGAAGGTCGACTTCCCTATCAAAGTTAACGATATCTACCGTGATACACTTTCTCGCAAGTGCCTCAATTCTTTTTTACTAAGAGCTACAGTCGGCTTGCTAACGCACCTTTCCCCTTCCCTATCAATATGAAATGCCTCCATGAGCTCCCTCGTGGTTTGATCTTTATGCCGGAACAAACAAACAGTTTCTTCCGCGCTATCGACTGGCACCCACACTCTCTCCAATGCAAGGGCAAGCGCAAAGCCCCCGTACCTTTTAATGATGTCGTGTTCTTCTTTGACTACTTCCTCGTATGCTTAGCGCTGCTACTTTTCAAGGCAGTCGAGAAGGCAGTTAAATGACGCGAATCCAGATTCAATAGAACACCGGAAGATGGTCGTTTCAGCGTGACACCCAAAGCGACCGCTACACAGTGCGCATAAACCGCTGGAACACACGCACTAGAATGCTAGAATACTGGGTTGCTGCAGGCTCGGTTATGTGCAACACCCACGGCAACCGACGTCCAGCTGCGCGCACTTATAATGTAGATACGCTGGCGGAGCCTTCTAGGTAGCAGCGTTCAAGCTGCATGACGCGCTTCCGCGGCGCCGCACCAAGGAAGTTACGTATATAGGCTGCGCCTTCGACGCAGTTGAAATATGCGCAGTTGAGATATGCGTATATGTATGCGCTTCATTGTGCACTGCCGTTTACTTCGATACGCCCACAGGAAGATCTGCAAAACACAGAGATTTTCGACCAGGGCCTCTAAGAAAAAAAGAAAAAAGAAAAAAGCCCAGCCCACACGCTATCACTACCTACGATCATCATCATCATCATTATTATTATCATTATTATTATTATTATTTGCTCTTGCAAGACGGCGCGCAGTTGGTCTCCACAGCATACGCAATTGGTACCTTAGGAAGATATAAGCTGAAAGGGGCAGCACCTGTGTCTTTAAGTTTCTGTGTGGTTTTTGCTCTGTCATCGCCAAGCGCTATTTGGTTGTGCGTATCCCGCGTTTCATTGGCCTTCGTGTCTTCCGCGTTATCTAAGTAAGCAGACCTACGTCCTTGTGCCCAACGTGGGTGGCCGTACAACGAAATGATCGTCTAAATACATAAGCGATGCTCTAAATTGGCGCTAAGTCGAAAGCTATTTTGCGTTGTTGTAGATTAGCGCCTCTGATTAAAAGGAAGCTGTATAGTGGCTATACCTCGGAGTGGCCTTCTCCGCCACCTATTCAAATGCACGCCAGACGCAGCAATGCTTTTATGAAATTTGTTGCGTCTGGAGAGAAAGTTAAATTAGAGTGACTGTAAAAAAAGAGTGAGTTTGATTAGGAGCCCTCCGTGAACCTGTGACAAAAATTTACCGAAATCAGTAAGCTCAAAAAAAGAAAAATAGAATCACTTATTCCATATTTGTAAACCTGCACAAAAAAAAAAAAAAGGAACTGGTAACACAGTTTGGTAAACGGCATTTGTTGGAATTAATCACAGCGAAAAAAAAATTCATTTGTTAATTTTAAGCTTCCGTGAATCTGTTACAATATTGATAAGTCCATTTCAAAAGTCCTACTCACATATCAGTGGAGTGTATGATACACCGGTGGTTGTCCGCTTTAGACGCAATATTAGGTGCACTTTACATAATCGTGGTATCGTTTCTCATTGTTAAGTTGCACAGATGCAAATTTGATAGCTTAGTTTTTCTGATTTTTTCGTTCTTCAGCAACGTTTACCAAGATATCGACGGCTTAAATGAAAAATCTGCTTTCTACAGTTACTAGATTTTAACTTATTCTTTCATATGCAAACAAACCTAGTCGAATTGGGTGCAGTGGCTGCCGAGAAAACGATTATCGGTTTCCATGCCTTTAGATAGAAGCCCTCGAGCTGGGTCTTCCTCTTTAATTTATTTTAGTTTCCGAGGCTTCGAGCGGTATGTTACAAGAAGCCGTGATGCTTCAAGGGGCCGTGCTGTTACAAGCAGCCGCCATGTTACAAGAAGCTGCGACGTAACAACAACAACAACAACAACAACAACAACAACAACAACAACAACAAAACCGTGAAGTTCTTGCAAGGACTCTCATGATCTTACAAGAAACCGTGATGTTACGACAAACTGGGACGTTGCAACGAAGCCGTCATGTCACAAGCAGGCGCGATCTTACAAGAAGCCGTGACGTTCTGCGATGTCTCGACACCTGTCTCCCAACTACTTAGCGAAGTAACTTCCGTAAACGCATTTCGACTCCGACGGCATACAGAGTGCTTCTTAGGCATTGCCCGACGAAGCAACGCGAGGCACTGGACTTGTGCTTTCCTGCATCTCGATTCAAATGGCCTGTGCGGATAGCAACCGTACCGCGCGAACTAATACAAACATGACATTTATTATTATTAACCTCATGGCTCTGTGCGAGAGCTTGGTTGACTTTCAAGCACTTGTTCGTCAGTTTTCCTTTCCATCAACAGTTACCACAGTTCACGTTAATATCCGCAGTTTGCGAAAGCATTGGGACACATTTTGTACTTACGTTGATAGCATTTTACATAAAGTGGACGTTTTTGTTCTTACTGAAATAAATATAAGCTCGGCCGAGACTAACCTTTTCACTCTTCCAGGATTCGTTTCCTTTTGGTTCACTCGAGACACTCAAAGAGGCGGAGGGATAGCAATTTTCGTACAGGATACTTTGAGTGTGGAACAGGTAGCGGCTAATTTTTCTAGCGCGGAATCTTTGGCACTGAGCATTTCAAACCAACTTAGTCATATTTCACTCTTGGCAATATATAGACCACCCTCAAGAAACCCGTCCTTGTTTCTCAATGAGCTGGAGGCACACTTACAAAGAACGACGTTAGTTCCTAATATATGTCTAGTAGGCGATTTCAATATAGATATTCTTAATCCCATTGCAACCTTGGTATGCGATTACTTAGATATCATTGCAAAACATGGCCTTGAAGGTATTATTGATATTCCAACTAGGGAAGAATTGCTTCTTAATAATTTAGTAAAGTCATGCATTGATCACTTGAACATCCGCACGGAGTCTGCTTCAGTTCATGGTGCAGTGTTACAACAGAAAGTTGCCGACCATTACATCATAGCTTGTCAGTTACGCTTTCCTTCTCGGTCGTTATCATGTTCTAGCCCCAACACTTGCCACGCTGTTACCGATACGGCTACTTTTGATAAACTGGTCGCCTTGTTCGACTGGCCAGGCCTGCTTGAAAATACCGACAGGCTCGAGCTATATAATGAATTTTCACGTTCAATGGACAGTATATATAAATCCAGTGAAAGGATAATTTACGTTCTCCAACGCCGCCCGAACCAGCCCTGGTTGAACAGCATGATATTATCCGTTGTCAAAGAAAAAGACCTTCTTTGGCAACGGTGCAGACGTTCGCCTAGTAATCGCATTCTGCGTACACAATTTAAAACTTCTCGAAATAAATTAACTGCCCTTATTCGTGCAGCCAAGCGTTCGTACAACAGAAACCGCTTTTATGAATCTCGTAGAAATCCTAGGAAAACGTGGTCTCTGATAAACGAGGTGAGAGGAATACCTTCAAATTCGGCTAAAGATATTCAGAATCGTTTTGATTCAGATTTATCAACAGTCGTTGACAATTTTAACCAATTTTTCTCTCAGTTTTCTGGGGTGTCTAAGCAATCATGCTACACTGGTAGCACTGCTACTCCTGTAATTGAATCCGCTTTCCTGCCCACTATGACGGAAGAAGAGCTTTACTCGTTATTGGGCAGTTTTGGCAGACATCAATCACCAGGTATCGATAAAATTCGCATGTTTGATCTATACAGGAACTTCGGCGTTCTGAAAAATGTCCTGCTAGAAATCCTAAATGGGATACTTACAAGCGGAAGTATTCCTACGCGGTTAAAAACGGCCGTAGTTTGACCACTTCTAAAAGGTGGTGATGCTAAGTGTGTGCATAATTATCGCCCCATTTCTATCCTGCCTAGTATAGCAAAAGTTCTAGAAAAACATGTCTTCTTAGTAATGAACAGCTTTATTAAGAAAGCGGGGGGGGGGGGTGTTCCCCAACGGTCAATACGGTTTTATTGAAAAAAGGGGCACTCAGGCTTTATTAGAAGAATTGAGTGACCATTTATTTTCTTCACTTGAAAAAAATCTTGTATGTTGCGCACTTTCTTTAGATGTGGCAACAGCCTTTGACACGGTATGCCATTCGATTATGCTAGAGAAACTCTACAATTTAGGTTTTCGAGGACCTTTCTTCCGATTGCTATGCAATTTCCTTAAGATCGCTCCCAGATTGTTTCCATTTCAGACATTTGCAGTTCCCGTGTTTTTCTGAAGGCCGGTGTGCCACAAGGTTCCATACTGTCTCCCTTACTTTTTAATATATACGTTAAGGACATGTGCAACGTGCTATCTGTCCGCAAGTTATTTCAATATGCAGACGATACTGCAATTTTAGCCACACATGTTTATTTTCCAGACGCATTCTCAATCCTTCATAGTGACGTCGGCAAATTAATGGATTAT
This sequence comes from Dermacentor variabilis, assembly GCF_050947875.1. Classification (NCBI taxonomy): domain Eukaryota; kingdom Metazoa; phylum Arthropoda; class Arachnida; order Ixodida; family Ixodidae; genus Dermacentor; species Dermacentor variabilis. The sequence goes on along the minus strand of NC_134574.1, from coordinate 119,625,901 downwards.
CTTGGTGCAAATGTAATTGACATCAATCATTCTAAATCAAAGTTGGTTTGCTTCCATAACCCACTCAAGCGTGTTTCACTTTCTTCTTCACTTTATCTGCACAGCTCTCGATGTATTATTAATTATTGCTGCCCTCCAATAAAATTTTCGGACTCTGTGAAGTATTTGGGCATATGGTTTGATTCTAGTCTTCTTTTTTCTACTCACTTATCTTACATATGTGCCCAACTTCGTAAAATCGTCTGTTTACTGTACCGCATCAAAGTGTTTTTACCCTTGTCTGCTAGGAAACATTTAGTCCACTCGTTAACCTACAGTGTGCTCAGATATGGTATTACAACATTTGTACATTGTTCTAGTACCTGGCATCACCGGGTAAATAGGTTGCTAAAGTGTATGTTAAGAAGTGTTACTTATGACGTATACAGACCACAAGGGATGAACCTTTTTCAGATGCTAAAAATGCCGAACATGCGCTCACTGTTTGTTCAAACAGTGGTACTGAAACACTTCTGGACGGATACCTTTAAAATTCCCACTGTGCCTTGCCGTCCTTTACGGCGTGCACTTGCTTTTTCAGTTCCTCACACACGTACCAGATTTGGCAGATGTACTCGAGCCTTTTATGTTCCAGATATATTCAATGTCCTTCCTTCTGAAATTTCTTTCTATAAGTCTGTACGCGACATTCGCAAAACGTTAAGGGCATTGTACACAGAATGATTATAGGCGTCATATCTTTATTTTCCTATCATTGTTGAAACATGTCTTCGCTCTCTGGTCGTTTCTTCGCTTTTTTGTTTTCTTTGTTGTTGTTGTTTTTTCGTGATTCTATTTCTTTTGCCTTGTACTTCATCACTCCCTACCTTAGTTTTCAATGTCTTTTTGTTTTTATTTCTTGCGAAAGAAAGAAAAGTCAGTTTCTGGCTGAGTCTTGTTATTGACTGCCGGGTTTCGCGTGACAAGCCACTGTGATGGGTTAGGCGAAACCGATTTCTGTACTTATACTCGCAGATTTGATAATAAATTATTATTATTATTATTATTATTATTATTATTATTATTATTATTATTATTATTATTATTATTATTATTATTATTATGGTGTAGCGTATAATTCGCCTCTGCTTTCTTCTCGAAACATATTTCCCACCGTAGCTTTTCCTTCGTTCCGCTGATTGTTTGTTGAAACAGTGGTATTACGTCATTTTTGGGACTCGGATTTCAAAGTTGAGCATAAACCTGTGGGCATGCTCGGTTAGGGCTTGCGTTTCACTGTGCCTCGTTCCGCAACGAGATACGGTGAGGCCCGGCGATGTGTGTACGTTCCTAATCTGTTTAACAATCTACCAGAGGGCATTTTCACAGCAACTTCGAAAATATCACTGAAAAGATGATACGTGCTCTGTAGGTTAAACATGTTCCATATTCACATTGCTTTGCCTTGTTATCTGGGGTATCAGTTATGCGGAAATTGTTTCAAAGATTCGAATTCTTGCATTCTGTGTTGTCTGTTTTGTTCCTCTTATGTAAGTTTGAACTCTAGGTATTGCTGCAATAAATTTGCGTAGCCAAATGTAATGTCGGGCGCTTTATGTAATAGCGTGCTTATTTTCTTTTTGATATGTGATTGTTTTCTTATTTCAATGTATTGCCTTGCCAATTCTGCAGGGCCATGTCCCACAAGCCCTTGTAGGCTTAGACAGGCCTGATTATAATGCTGTATATGTGTTATGGCAATAAAGATATTATTATTATGATTATTATTATTATTATTATTATTATTATTATTATTATTGTTATTATTATATGCTAAGCGACTGCCTTATGCGTACTACTGCCCAAACATGACATTTAGAGCAATATCTGGAACAGCGTCCAGAACAGGTGAGACAGCAGATACAAGGTAAACAAAACCAAGCCTTCGCATATGTCTTGGTGCTACGCGTGCATCTACCAGCGCTTTGGTAATTGCCAAGTCCCGTTAACCAACTTCTCGTGCACTAAAATTTACGGAAACTTGACGTCACTTTTTTTGTCTGGCTACACAACGCGCTAATAATCCACTACGCCAAGACCTTCAGGATTGAACTGCTGCACGCATACGTGAAGAAATACGGCGGTGCAAAAACTTACTGCCTGCTTACGAATACTGGCCTACCTACGCAACTCATCCGTCATGGTGACTAGCAATCCCGGAAATAGTCCCTACAATTCCTGGAGTGGGTCGCAAATGTGATACGCTAGTAGTTGCGATAAAGCAATTAGCTATATTACATCTTTACACCAAGTATTATAGATCGCATTCCCGTGTATACCGATGGATCATGCTGGAAACAAAGCTCTACATCTGCGTTTTATATACCTGCATACCAAGAGAAAATAGCTTATAAGCTTTACCAATTTACAACGACCACAACTGAAGAACTTTACGCAATATTTTCTGTTTTGCGTTGCATATGTCAGCACTCAGAACAACTTCGCTGGGTAATTATGAGTGACTCACAAGCCTCATTGCTGTGCTTAAACGAAATCAGCCTTAAAAAAAGTAAACATCACATTGACATACGAAATACAGAAGACATACGCCATAGCGAAAGGTCTACAACACGACATAACTTTCCAGTGGATTCCAGGAGGAGGAGGATACAAAGGGGAGGAAAGACAGGGAGGTTAGCCAGTGTAAGTACCGGCTGGCTACCCTGTGCTGGGGAAGGGGTAAACAGAATAAAAGGAGAAAGAAGAAGAAGAGGAAAAAAAATGGAAACCAGAAAATTCACACAGTAACGCGAAACTACACGCTACAACATTCAAAGGCGGTCGCACAATTCGCATGTCTTTAAAAACTTCAGCAAAGCCCTTAAGGCCTTGAGTGCCGAAGCCCGTCTGGACCAGTGTCCTAGAGCTTCTTGCTCTGCAAAGGGGCGGTTGTCCAGTTTTTCGAGCGTGGTCACGAGCACTTTTCTTGGCACTTTGTAACGGGGACAGTCGCGGCTGCGAGGAGACGATTGAGCACCTCCTTTGTGAGTGTCCCCAGTGGATTCCAAGTCAATGTGAACTCATAGGAAATGTAACAGCTGATCACATGGTACGTGCAGTACATCAAGAGAATGAATTATGACTACTTCCTCTAGCGGCGAGTGATTCGCCATGTCTAATGAAGAAACTATACGGTCGATTGTCCAAGCACGCTTGGTTCATAAATGATTTGCAGAACTCTCAGTTATATAGTATAGATCCTAGAATAGCATTCAATATTCCGTTAAAAATTAGTAGATTTGTTTAAACAACAGTTCATAGGCTTCGGACATAGGCACGGCCTATGTTAAAAGCTTCCTGTATAGGAAAAGAAAAACTAACAGTGCTATATGCACATGTGAAATGGCTGAAGAGGACATAGAACGTCTTCTTCTGTACTGCAAAAATCATGATGTTCCCCGCAAGAATTTTTCGAAAATACGACATGGCTTGGATAGAAGGCCCCTATCCTTAGGAAAAATGTTAGGTCGATGGCCAACAGAAAAACTTCAAACCAAATTTTTGGAGGAATCAAAAACATCACAAAAATACTAAGTCATGCAGTATAGTTATTGCTGGCATTGTTATTATTAGCGGGCACACTTAATTACATGTTCATTGTGTCTTCGTGTTCACTTAGCAATTGTATTTGTAGCATGTAGACTGTGGCATTCAAGTGCCCAACACCTTCTGAGTGAATACCTTGGTTTTGTGAACATTTATGCTGTTTGAACTCATGTGTTGCGTTTGAACATTTCCGTTTTGTGAGTATTTATGCTATGTAAACTGTTCTGTTGCGCGAACATTTATTAATATCGCGATACTGAGACTTAGTACATGAAAGTTCGTTCATGTGTTTATTAGTCCAGTTTGGGTGGTGATTGTTGCAGCTTTCCGACGATAACTATCACGTAAGAGATTAAGAGTAGACGGCGCCACACATAGGCACCAAGCTGTCCTTAAAAACATTTAATAATTAAAAAACATCAATTTAATAAACAAAACCTATGGACTGCTCCAAAAGCGCTAAATTTATAGGTTTCATAGAAAAAAAGTTAAGGAGGTTAATTATTCAGGCGGACTACTCGAAGAAGAGGCGCACACCACAGTTGCAGTTCTTATAAGTGCCGAGTGTGCCCCCCTCACCCGCACACACGCACAGACCCACACTTTAGTGAAGATAGACCTGTTGAATAGCACGTCTCATACATTGCACATCACACATCACACATCGCTTTTGCAAAGTGGGCGCGCACTTGTCTGAATCTGCACGTTTAGGTTTAGCACAGTTCAAATTCTGGAAGACGAGCGCTGAGGCGAAATACGTAGCGAAGAGGGACACGCACAGCGCAATGTGCACGTGAATGTCGCGCTCGGCGCATTTCCTCAAAGGGCTGGTCTCAAAAGACTTGAATTGCGCTACGCCAACGAGCCCCAAGTTTCTACCCTGTACTGATAGTTGACGTGAAACGCGCCGCTGTATCACGAGAGCGTACTACGGAAAGGACACACAAGGCGCCTCGACAAGCGCTCTTGTCCAGTTGTCATTTGACACACTTCCTGTGGGACAGTGGCGGGTTTCACCTAAACACTTACAACCAACTAGCCTCTATACCTTAGCGATTCGAACCGAAGAGCCCTGAAACGTGCCAACATTAAAGAAGAAAAAAATCTCGGATAGCTCTTTACATCAAATATTTATTTCTAGCAAAATAAAAAAAATAAAGGATAGGATTTTCGACAGGCACCTCGTGTTGTACTTGAAAGGTCGCAGTGCTGGCACAAGGAGCCAGTTGAATGTGACTCACTGCACTGTGACTGCGTCAATGCAGACCGACTACTGGTTCCTGTGACCTGGAGCCTTGACGTCAAAGCTTGCTTGCGTCAGACGCCACAGTGCACGTTTTGAAAAAAAGAAATAAAGAAAAAAGAAAGAATAAAAAGGGCGCGACGAATGCAAAGCGAAGCAGATTTTGAAAAAAGCTCTACGGTGTGACTATCACACTTAATATAGCAGGATTCTGACACTCGCGAAGTGGGTGGTTGTGGAGCATAAGAAAACGCCAAATTTGCAAAATGCCTTTGCTATAAAATATAGACACGTGTGCGTTTCGCTTGTATAAACTGAATACTCCTGGTCACTCGCTGCATCGATGCCGCTTGACCAAATGACAGCACGGAGTTCATATTTGGAGCTCTTTGTAATGGGCAGAAATTCATTGCTGTTATGTAGATAATTTCGGCATGTTTCCATTGAGGAAAACGGTAGCTACATAATAATATCTATATACTACATTATATAATTGCCAGAAAGACTAAACGATTTCTCAACTGTAAAACTTAGAGCAGCCTACTGATCATCATTTGTGACTCTAGAGAGTACATTCATTATAAAAACAAGAAAAATATGCAGTAATCATATTAAAACATCTTTTGTGGCTAGCGGTGGCCTTCAGAAAGTTTTTTGCATTCCCAATCGGATGACCCGACGATGCCTCCTGTGATGACTGTGGTAGCGAGGAGACTCTTAAACACCTTCTCGGTGACTGTCCTCGTTACAATTTACAGAGACGATCGCTCGCAATAGCGATAGCGTGCTTTAACCAAAGACCTCTAAAAGAGGAGCTTATTTTAGAATGCTGACATCAAGAGCCATCGCAGTGGAAGGCGACGGGGGCACTGTTGCAGTTTTTAAGGCCAACAGAACTGGACAAGCGGCTGTAGCCTGAACAGATGTTTATAGTGCTGCGGGTGCTACTGTGCTGTGTGGTGACGCTATACGGCGGCAGTATTTAACTTTGAGTGTATGTCTATGCTCCTTTCTTTCTTTATCTATACTTTATTATCACTTTACCTCCCCCTCCCTTTTATACCTAGCATAGGGTAGCAAACCAGATTTACCCATCTGGTTAACCTCCCTGCCTTTCCCCTTTCTTTTGTCTCTCTTTTTTTGCCATAGTAATTAATTATTTGGTAATGGTATTCGGAGCTACTAAAAGGTGAAACTTCTCTTCAGCGTACCACAAACGCTTGTATGACTTTAGTTTTATTTTTCCCGCGTTTAATTAGCATTTTGACATAGGACGTTGGGCCACTGTGAGGTAAATACAGCACGTTCCTGAGGCAGCTATACTAGGTGCTTTCTTTGGAGATAAACGTATTTTTAAATATTGTAGACTACACAATTCAAGCCCCTGAGCTGAATTGCTAGAAAAGGGCCATTTATTTCAAGAAGAAATCGAAGGGCACACCTAAAAAATTACCATTTCGCTGCTCAATGTTTTAAGCCATTATTTCAGGGCTGACGTTGAAATTCACCAATCGAAGTGAGTTGGTTTCAATATACATCCATTTGGAGCGAATTTCGAATCTATAGCCCCAGTTATAAGCGTCGTAATACTTGCACAACTTAAAAAATTCACTGTAGTTGCTGATACTTTCACCCTTTTACACAAGACGCCTTTTTTTTTTTTTACGCATTGCAGGACAAATACGACTGCAACACCAATGCATTTCGGTGCAGACTTCGGGAACGCACATCCTGAGAATGTTGTCATTCTCAGGATATATTTCATTCTCAGGATGTCATTCTCAGAAATATTTTCAAATGGATATATAGCCTTGCGAACTCGCATGCTACAGTTCGTCAATCGCAATATGCACTCTGTAGTAACTAGTAAAAGTTTATTTTGTAAAATTTGGATGAGTAGTTGATTATGCATTTGATTTTATTTTTGAAATGATCTTTGCCTACTCTTGTAATCCAGCTCAAGGTACAGAATTGTGCTATCTACCCCACACGGTCTTAAGAAGCTAGGGTGCATTAAAAAATATATATATGTGACAGATAATGGCGCCGTGATCAGCCTCCCAAATATGGCCCTCTGCACTCTGATCTCGTCACTGATGGCAGTTTTCCCGAACACCATACCAAAATACGGGGTGAACTTGAGATACGTTAGACTGTCGTAGGTTCAGCGCGAAGTACAATACTTCACATTTGCTCGGGCAAACGGAACAAGAGTGCAGTTGGCCGCTAAGGTTTACGCTTACTGTGTGGGCTAAAGTCGGCCCTTCGGTGACCCACGTTTTCAGGATCTCATCGTGAAATAAACGACAACGGCAGTAATCAGCAGCTCTACTTGGAGCCGCAGACAGGTGCTACGATAACCTTCAGTCTGCGTGCGAAGAAAAAGAAAAATGACACCAAGCAAAATGGTAGGTTCTTAGTAATTCAACGAAATGCCACTCAGCCCTAAAACTGACATTATCAAGTAGCGCTACGCCTGTTCTGAATTTCAAGAAGGGGCGAAATGGTATTTCTTAGACGAGCGGGAAAAAAGCGGTCACTGAATCCACTGCACACACTTTGTTACTATGCGCTATTGGAGGCGAGCTCCACCACTGTAAAAGGTGGCGCTAGCGTCGGCGTGACGAGGCATGAGGGATCACGTGTACACAGCGGCACAATCATGTGACATATTCACCAATCATACTGCATAATCATCATAACAAGACGAACAGGGCGCTCATGACTACGCAGAACGCTGCATGTACGAATGTGATAAACAGCTGTTTTTGTTATTCTTTCGTCACCAGATATTTTAAACATCACCTTCGAGGCTGTGACGAACATTCCACCTTTTCACTTGCATTACTTGAATAGCCAATGAATGGCTGCATATAAACTGCAATATCCAGGAGACTAGTTAACAGAGGTTGAGTTTTTTTAATTAACAACTCTATGGAACACGTCCCACTTGCGAAGGTTAATTCGAGCCGTCGTGAAGCCATGTTTCGCTAGCAGAAATCATGGACCTAGGACTAATCCTGAGGTGGCTTTGGCTAAAAGTACGTCCGACGTCTCCCTCCAACTTCCAGCACAGCCTGCGCGTTAGACGGATCCGGCAAGTGGCTTTTTGGAAGTCGTTCCGACGTTTCCCGTTGCTTTTCTTCCCCCCAGTTTCACGTCAAGATATACGTGGGACATAAGCACGCTGAACATGTAAAACACATTCTTCCTTCGCGTCAGCGCTTATTATGCGTGTGTTGTGGCGCAGCGTGACTGTTCCGGCGCACCCCACACAGATGGGCCTGCTCATCGTTAGCGCATAATAACTGCCGCATCTGCTTCCACAGCGTTGGTGCCCGCTTCCACAGCAAGAAAACACGCTGTCCATTCGGTCTCCCTAGACGCGAAGGTATTAGAATAATGAAATTTTTGAGTTTTACGTACCAAAGCCACGATGTGATTAAGGGGCACGCCAGGATGAAAGACTCAGGATTAAGTTCGGCCACCTGGAGTTCTTTAACGTGGGCCCAATGAAAGGTACACGGGCTTTCTTTTTTCTTTTTCATTTCGGCCTTATATGAATGCAGCCTCCACAGCCGGGATTTGACTCCGCGACCTTGTGCTTAGCAGTGCAACGCCAAAGAGAATAAGCAACCACGGCGGATGTGAGCGATACTATAACAATGTGTGCTTATCGCAAATATCGAAAATTACGCTTCTCCGGCGATCCTCTAAGTGACAGCTGCAAATACGTTCATCTTGAAGCACTTCGCAGTTACGAAGACGTTCAAGTCGAAACTTCCTCGCACGCACTTGACAGAGCCGTTAACTAACGGAGGCGGAGAAGCGCAACTATTCTCCGTATCTAGTTAACTCGGCTGACCACTCTTGAAGTCGCCCACACTTCTCTTTCGCGAACAGGCCCGAGTGACCGTTGGTCGCATATACTGTTTGCATCATCGCCCAAGGCAGGTCTTTAGGTCTTTCTTGACGCTTCTCCGGGGGGGGGGGGGGGCGGGGGCGGTGGAGTACTGCTTTAAACGTATACCTCTAGCCAAACCACTCATAAAAACCTTAAAAATGGGGTAGCTCTATAGTCGCCGCGTCGTATATGAAGTCTTCGTTCTGCCTGAGCCTAAAATCATGCTCGGCAGTGCCCACAGAATATACTCTTCTACAGCATTGCTGCTTCGTCTGCTTAAAGCAGTGAATGCGGTACAAATTGAGTTCTATGTAAACGTGATAGAGAATACAAGTGCGGTTGTTCACTTAGGCGGTATTCAGCGCCCACGCGGCTGGGGTCTCGCTTTTCTAATCAAGAACACAGTGATTGTTTGTGTTCAATACAATACATTTAAAATGTTATACAGTAGAGCGTACTTAAAGACCACAAGAATGGTTTTTTTTATAGAAGCTTTGAAATTAAATAAAAAATCATGCGGAGAAACGCTGAACATCTTGTAGTCAGCCATTAACATTACAAGTACATGAACTTTATAAGTCGACCGTTTTGCTAGCGCTGCGGTAAAATCTCCGATTATTCCGCAGAGTATTTCCTTGGTTTGATGTCGATTCACGCACCTTTCTTTCTTGTTCTTTCGTTTCTTTTCTTTTTGTCAGTGGCAGTCACAGAGTTTCTCACTATAACATCTAGACGAAAATCTGGAGCCACAATCTATGGGAGTTTCTTAAAGGGCGCTGTGCCGTCATGGGAATGGCGGTATATGTGTCTGCGAGGCTTGCGTTGGCTGGTGCTGTAAGAGACGTCGTCTAAAACGCGGATATGGCTACACAAATAACGAATTTTGAAAGTAAAGTCTTCATAAAAATAGTTCCATTCACGCAAATTGCATCTTAACTCACCTACAATGCATGACGAAGGGAAGAAAAGCAAGGACAGACGACAAACTGTTTCAAAGCGAGCGCGAATCTTGTCGTCTGTCCTCCAACTGTAGCGGCCCGCCGATACTTTTAATGTATCATATAGATGTACATGCAATAACAAGTTCTCATAATTAAACAAAACATGTTTTTGTGCAGTAATAAAGCTAAAACAGCTTTTTACGTGCACATTTAGTAGAAAATGAATCATTGTGACAGACGGAACGGTGCTTGCCTGGCTCTCCGAGAACAATGCCAATCCGAAGTCACAATATACCGGCATTTCCATACCACAGCGCAGCAGCGCCAGATTTCCCTCTAGGTAATATAGTGAGAAACTCTATGGGGGCAGTTTGCTTGAAGTGGCTTAAGCGTTTTCCTCACTTACATTTCAGAAAGCAAGACGTCATCATTTGCTGCCGGACTACCGCAGGCGTCGGACCGCCGGATCACGCGTTTAAGTTTATTGCGCTGTTATCACATGTACTGCGGAACGCATGTAAAAACAGCGGAATAAAGGTATCGTACAAACAGAGCAATAAACGTATTTATTCATATGACCCGATGGTGCATCAGATCTGGCTGTCGAGTGGCCATGAGGACTTCTTGCTCGCTCTCACTTGACATTACCTGACTCAAATGGCGAAAATGTTTTCGGCACCTCAAAGACACTGTCGAAAATAAAGAGAGAAAGAGGAAAGGAAGAACTGATAATAACCACGAAAAAAAATCTGGCTTTAACGAGGAACGGTACTCTGGACCACAGCGTGGCAAGAAGAGACGTTACCTCAACGCCGCCGATGATATTTTTTTTTCGTACAAGGTATCTATTGCATCATGTATGTACGATAAACGTATTGCACGTGAGAAACATGCAAGCGCTAGATAGCCAAAATATCTCGTATTCATAGCCTGTGAAGGACCCATAAATCATGCTGTGCACCACCATGCACCACACAAAAACTTCAAGTAGTTTTTCCCTTTCAGAAGTGGCAACGACAGGCAACTTATCAAGACGTCGGTACCAGTCCGTTTGAAACTGGGTTAAGTCATGCGTACCCTCCAAGTGACCAATCACCTGAGCATACTGAAATTTCAACGAAAAATTGGGTTCAGCGCTTCGGTCGAACAAGCGTGTCTTCCATAGGCTATGTAGTCCAACTAGACAAAAAAAAAAAAAAAACGTGGGGTGCAGTCAAGTACCGGATGGTATGCTGATTCAAAATGAAGACTTTTTTGTATAGTCCTCTGAAGGCCATCCCAAAAGTTGTAAAGATGCAATATTATTTTAGAACCCCACCGCTGAAAGTTGCCGAAGTCGCTTTTTAGTTTCACAGCACAGCTGCTTACGGCTAATGTTCTGTGCTTTTTCGTTCCGCGGGAGCAAAAACCGTGGGTCGATCCCGAAGATTGTGCAGTACCGGGCCGATCCGCGGCGGTGGTGAAGCAGGCTTGAAGCCACTCCACCAACTTGCAAAAATAAGCTTAATATCTTGGATCCAAATAGAACCCGCATCAAATATTAAGCTGATCAGAACAGATACCACACATTCACCTGCGTCGGCCATGACTACGTTTGCACCGCCCTCTCTTTGTCGGCGTTCCACGCGCTTGCGTATCTCCTTTCCTTTCCTTCCACTCTCCCATGGTGGCCGTCCCATGGAAACGTCACGCGTGTCTACTTCCCTCTGGCTCCTCAGGCCGGCGGTACCGTCGTACACGCGAATGTATATAAATATCACGGTACATGAGTTCGCACCGTTGTTCAAAATTCTGTGTCACCTCTGTGTCGTGTGTTAAACAGCTTCGCTGGTCATGCTCTTTCACGGAGTGGAATGGATCATGATTTCTTATATTAACCTTTGCCTTAAAACTGTTAAGGCACTTGTCACAACAACTTTATTGATTTCGGCTTTTAGAAGGCCGATTCTTGTGAACTTTACGTACATTCTACGAAGCTTTGCGCGATGCGGTTGCCTAACAGCGTTCTCCTTACGGATCCGCTGTTCCACCGCCCCTTTTAAGGCACTGAACTTTATGCTTCGCGCGTACGTCCGACATAGCCTCGACACTTAGTTTTGAGATAGCTGACCTTAAGGTGTGCTATGAAAGAGGTTGCCGCTTCAGCTAGCGATTTCCCGAAAGCATGCGTAAATAAGTACGGGGGAGCAATAAAACGCCACTTCATTTCTTAGCCGACTTTGGGGACGCATGTCTTGAAACTGGCGCAATAGTCTTATGACTTCTACTAAGCAGACATGGGCTCCTCATTGCTAAGCTTCAATGCCGATATTAGAACAAACACATGTCGTAAGATAACTAATTAAAACGATAATTAGCAAATTTATTATACTGTGCACATGGACACTGATTTGTTGCCCAAGTCCGCCTCTTCAGTTAATTTACCCGAAATGACAGAAGGGCGCTAAGTGATTAAAAAGTTAGGCGAAGTAAAATATAAATAAACAAAGAAGAAATAAATGAAACACCAGGCATATAAAATATTTGTGGCGATCGCTCTACTGTTTATAATTATACTTGTGACGCTATGGGCAATGTGCGTAGCGGGTGCCCTTTTATTTCTTCGCGTTATCAACAGAGGATCATTAGAATCGTGCATGCATTTCCAAATATGAGAAACAAGGACAGAGGTAAAAAAAAAAACGTAAGTATAAGGAAAGAAAATCTCCGTATTATTGCCACTGCGTTGGACCAATCGTGGCCGAACGCCTCCATTACAGAAGTGAAGTTAAATAGGAGGTTGACTTTCTACGACTTCCCCAACACCAAACGCACTGAACTAGTTTTTTCTCAAGTTATTGTTTAAAGAAGAATTTTTTTAAGAAGGCGGGACACCTTGCAAAAAAAAAAAAGCTAGTTCTTTTGGCTCTATAGATGCTACACACTGCCTGTATAAAAAGGCACTTAAGTTTAATGTCATTTGCTTTATTGTGCTTCAAAGAAAACTGGGCTGGCTGCTTGTAGAAAGCCTGCAAGCACTAGTGTAAACTAAAATAATACGACGTCATAAGTCCAGAAGCTCTTTTCTGCGCAATCAGAGTTAAACTTCAGACTGACTGACTTCAGAGTTAGAGTCAATGGACTTTCCAAAGGCTGTCGTAAGGTTAATAAGGGGAAATGAGACGTCCACCCAAACGTAGCTAAGTGCTACAAAGGAAACTCATACGCATTCCTTGAAAGAAAGTCTCGGAGTTGAAGAAAAATTCGTCCTGGTCCGGGATTCGAAACCGGGACCACAGTCTTTCCGGGGCAGCCGCTCTACCATCTGAGCTAACCAAGCGGCTATAGTAGATGGCAGGGCGAAGTCGAATTTGACGCGATAGAAGGATTGGTGGAAGAAAAGTAGGAAAACGACAAAAAACAGAGATGTACAAAAACACAGTTCGCAATAGTGGATCAGAAAATTTGGTTATGGGACTGCATAGGGTTTATTTCTCTTTTTTATTGTTTAACCTAGGTAGGACATTAAGCAGTATAATAGCAAGAGCTCGGTGGCGCGACCCACGGCGTCGTTCCAAAGGGGACGCTCATAACATCCATCCATCCATCCATCCATCCATCCGTCCGTCCGTCCGTCCGTCCGTCCGTCCGTCCGTCCATCCATCCATCCATCTATCCATCCATCCATCCATGCCAGCCAAAGGCGCGCACGCTTGGCGCTTGCGGCACGACTTTCGTCCGTATTACGTGCCGCCCGCCGTCGCCGCACACATTAGAGAGGTTTAGTTTAGGGTACGCAAGCGGCTTGCGTACGCAAGAACTAGGGTGACGGCACTGCGCATGCGCACACCCATACGTCTGGGTCTGCGCATGCGCAGTGCCGGCGCCCCTAGTTCTTGCGTGCGCAAGCCGCTTGCGTACCCTAAACTAAAACTCTCTATTCCCGCTTCTGTTCACGACGGCGATGTTCGTAGGCGCGCTAGTTCTCCACAGCCCTCACCGCACGCGGCCTACCCAATGCACGGATGGAAGGAACCTGAGATAAGGCGACGTGATTCACCTATAGAAGCCGTGATGTCAAACCGCAATCAATGACAAACAGTGTCTATTCCGGTTTTACTTTCTTTATTGCGATATTTTTTATCACAATACGCTCTGACACTTCTCGCGATTAAACACGGCTGGGTTATACCCGGCGATACGGTTTTGCCTTATGCTTTAGCTCTTTTAGCTCTGGGGTGGCCGCCATATTTTATGCCTACGCACACTAACCGCCAGAACGTAGAGTATAACTGCTCTTCTGGAATAAAATAAAATAACATGAAATACAGGAATGAGAGCGAGAGAGAAAGAAGAAAGAAAGAACGTAGAAAGAAAAATTTGGAGGACGCCTAAGCTTCGCGTTTAAGAGTGGAACGCGATAGCATCAAAAGATCCCTGACTGCTTCTCACGCTTCCCGGCAACTGCAGCATATGTAACCGTAACATTTACCGGGAAGCGCTCGCGGCGAACGCTGTACACGAAGGCGGTCTTTTTGGTAGAAACGCGGCCTCTTGCGTGGGCCGCGATGCGGCGGAGGCAAGCGCCATGTGGAAGTGTTTCAAGGAAGTGGGCGCGCCGCTCTGTGGACTCCGAGATATTTTACGCGCCGGCGCGCGCAAATGACGGACGCCGTCGCAGGTCTACGAAAGTAGAAACACTGGAAAAGGGCTTTGTTTTAGTTATCGCGTATAAGAATTATGTTTTCTTGTGCATTCCAATTACAATCCAAGAGCTATCATGTTTGTAGGTTGTGTGTGAGTCGTACTTTACCATTTTTCTACGTATTTTAGCTTGAGAAATACAGTTAGTTCAGCAACTTCCTTGCGCCACATGGAGGGCCTGAGTATGGGCGGTTCGAAAATCTTTTTCCCGAAGCGATGTCCAGCGCCCGACGCCGACGTGGGAGGCCGACGCCGGATTCCCTGCGGCACGGTGCCCTTAAAGCTATCGCGTTAAAATGAAAAAACGATCCCGTGCTTCTCTCCGAGCTCTTCGGGTCCCTCCTTCTCACGTCGTGACGTCACAGGCTACAGCTGTACATTGGTTGACTGGCGAGGGACGAGAGCGCGAACGTATTCAAAGCCGGCTGTGTGTTCTGAAACGGCCGATCCGGAGCTAGCGCACGCGCTCGAGACCAGCCGTCGTTCCGAGAAAAGAGGAAAGCTCGCGCATTGTGGGCTACGCACATAGCCACAGCCAGCTGCACGAGTCGTCGTATAAACTTTAGCACGTCAAACCTGCCGTGATGCTTACGCAGCAAGGAACAATATGAAGAGATGCGTCACGATCTGAGAAACGTGTCTGCCATCTAAATTGTGTGCCCGTGCTTCTCTGCGCACTCCCTGGAGCTGAAAGGACGGCTTTTTCGTTGGAAACGCGCATGGGAAATGCGAGATGAGAGATGTTGTTTAATGTCCACATTCGCGGCTTGTACCTAAAAGAAACAGAAAACGCTTGCTACAAATTTGCTGCGTTTAGCATTCCAAAGTATACGCCATCCAAGATAACTTCGTGGCACGATACCTTGATCAAATTTCACAATTCAATATTTAATGCATGAATATTATATTGCAGTTGAAAGAAACTAAACAAAATAGAACTTCACCGCCATGCGATATTGCGGAAGGTAATGTACAAAAGCCGCTTAAACTGAGTGTTATGAGTCAGTATGAGTTATGAGTTAGCGCAGGCCATGTGGGCTCAGTGGCTATGCAATTCTTGCTGTTGAGCACACGGTCACGCGTTCGATTCCCGATGGCCGCGTTCATATGCAGGTGAAGCGACAAATTCCGGCACAACCCATCTCGCCAAGACTGTCAAAGTTAATGCGATTAGCGTTCAAGCAATGTAGCGACAGGGCGCATTGCTGATGTTACTTTCGTTTAGAATCTGTAAAGGCCGTTCTGAGATATTAATCGCCTCGGCTATATGCGACATACACTGTCTCCGGGATTGGGCCACTTTGTTGTGACACTCTGCGGCTAGGGTCGCCATGACACCATGATTACATGACGACGACCGTATGACGACGCTGCAATGACAAAGAAAGAACCACGTCAATGGAACGACGAAGGCAGTATGCCGACGACGGCATGGTATAGTGGTGATTCTGAAATGGTGACTATGGTATGAGGACGACCGCGTGACTACGACGGAATCGGGACAATGCTAAGCGAAGTGTGTGACGACAACGTCACGATGACGACCGTACGACGACGACTGTGTGAGGACGACGGTGTGACAAGAATGGGATAACGAACCTTGGGCGACGATGGAACGGCCAGGATGCCATCGCGACGACGTCATGACAACAAATCCAGGGCCACGACCATATGACGCCGACGCGATGACTAAGGTGGCCTAATCCTAACTGGATCACGGCAGCGTGATTACACTGGAATGAAGAAGGAATAACTACTTCGACAGAACGATGACGGCACAACAACAATAGAAGCTTTTTTTTCTCAAATGGTGAAGATGGTACCGTGACAGCGTGGCGACGATGACATGGCGACACCTGGACGGCCACGACTTCTTGACGACAACGGCGTGACGGCAACGGCATGACGAGAGTCAGCCGACGCAGCCGGAATGACGACAAAGGAAGGACAACGGTGGCGTCATGACCACGAGCACACACCTTGTGGTCCAAGCTAATAGACGATTCGGGTTACTTTGCCGGCCTACGAGGCTGGTAGGATATATATATATATATATATTAATATATATATATATATATATATATATATATATATATATATATATATATATATATATATATATATATATATATATATATATATATATATATAGTATATATATCGTATCATGAGAAGCCAACAAAGACACAAAGGACAACATAGGAGAAATTACTTGTGCGCACATACTGAATTAAAGAAATGATAAATTAATGACAATGAAATTCCATAAAAAACACATTTCCGCAGGTGGGGAATGACGACACGTCTTCGCATTACGTGCGCGATGCTCTACATGGGCAAAAGGGCAAGCGCATCGCACACGAAATGCGAAGCCGTGGGATCTTTGCCCACCTGCGGTTGTTTTTTCATCCACTTTCATTGCCAACAATTTATCATTTCTTGTATTCAGTTAGTAAGTACAAGTAATTTCCCCTATGATGTGCTTGGTGTCTTTGTGTGTTGGCTTTTATAATACGATTAATAAAAATCGGGCCCCTCGGTATATATATATATATATATATATATATATATATATATATATATATATATATATATACACAGAGTGTTTCAGCGAACATTTTCAAGATTTTCAAAGGTTGCCTTTGGCAGATACCTCAATTCTAGTTTATGAGCCGGTCTACTCGAAGCGGCGGACACTACTTGCAAAAGAATAAATAATAGAACGCAAAATTGACTAATTAACAAGAATTAACTAGTTATGCAATTAGCTAATTCAGCATTGACTGATTAACGGCACCTGAATCACGAGAACCGAATTCTTACCGGCGCCGTCGTTTACTATAGCGTGGAGGTTTATTATATTCGCACTTACTATAGAAATGTAGTCCTAGGCTACATTTGATTTGCCACATTAAATAATTTCTCTTTTGTATTATCGTTTAATCGCTCCTGCCATAAACGCGGCTAGTCTGAAGAGTAGGCTGACGATAGAACGATGATATACTGGATAAAGAGCGGAAAATATAAAAGAAAATTGCTCACGATCATAAGTGGGTATATGTCACGAACTTTTATGCCTTTGCTAACCTAAAAGCTTGACTTTCACACTGAATGCCCGCTTTTCTGGCGAGACAGCGCACATGCCGGTCTAATGCCAGAGAGTATCGAACTCGTCTGGCTTTCCGCTTTCCACTGTCGTGCGTCAAATAAAAAAAGATAAATAAGGAAAAGAAGACACGAGAGGAACAAGAAGGCTAAGCTTACTTTACGGCTGTGGTAGTGTAACCATGAGAAGCAAGCTCGTGCTTGTCTTGAAAGCTTGTGTTTGCCTCAAGGGCACTCCCATCTTCGAAACATAGTAAAAAATGATTGCTGGCTCTCCCGTAATAGGGAGTAGATGTAAGCATGAAATGGCAACCGGCAAAGGAGCTTGCTTGGAGATGATACTAGCCACAGTCTTCAAATGGGTGCAGGGCGTGTTCGCAACGGCACACCACACCGCACCAAGCCATACTATGCACTGGTCTACATGGACGCTACCCCAGCTAGAAGAAGAAAACCGGCTGAAGGCCGCACGACGGGCAGCGAAAGACGCCAGGAAGGCAGAGCGCCCTGACTAGATAGAAGAAGAATGAAATGCGCGGTGTTACGTGCCAAAACCACGATCGCGACATCGTGCTTAGCAGCGCAACACCATAACCGCTAAGCCACCGCCGTAGGTAGAAGCACCTGAAGGAGGCGCCACGCAGCGTGGCGCCATCTCTCGAGGCGAAGCAAAACCCGCACTGTGGAACTCGCGGGCCGCTGGCGTTCAGCGCCAGCGGCCCGCGAGTTCCACAAAATATGAAAATTAAGTGCATTGTGATCTGTACCTGCCTTTTGAACGTCGCTATTGGAAATCAGGAAATCGGGGGGGCACCCCCCCCCCCCGAAATTAGGGAGCGTACGCCCCCCCCCCCATCCGCCCACGCCACCACTCCTGACACACGTTCCTAAAGCGCAGACAAATAAATATACTCGGCGGTCAACATTTTGCTGCCTTTTAAAGCGAAAGAAGTGAATCACTCTCTTCCGTAGTTTTTTTCGGCGTCCGTCAACAGAAAACATCATCATGTGGGCCGATCCTGGTGATGGTGCAAAAAGAGTCCAATATCAATGGCACATACCCCTGTGGACTCGGGAACCTACAACGCGCCCTTCGGGATCTTAGGGGTGGAACCACGTATGGGGAGCACTTAACGCCTGCTTCACCTCCGCCGCGGGTGAGCAGTGTATGGTACTATCTTCGGGAGCGGCTCACATATGGGAAGTACTTAACGCGCACTTCACCTGTGCCGCGGGTCGACCCGGCGTTGCACTACCTTCGGGATCGGCCCACGCATGGGGGGGGTGGGGTGCTCAATACCTGCTTCCCCGCCGCCGCGGATCGGCCCGATATTGCACTATCTTTAGGCCGACCCGCGGTGGAGATGAAACACTGATTTTCGTTTGAAAGCTTTAGCTGTCGTCAGCTTTCGCTGCCACTCTATCTTCACAGAGTAGAATAGTTGTCAATTTCTCCTCTCCTTTTGGATGGCGGTAGTTATCGTCATCTCCGGTGGTGTGAAGGCCAGTTTTCTCATCGATTCGGTGCCCACGAGATTAACTCAAGATGACTTCATTCGTCACCATCTATTGCAGCAGGCAGGGCACAGTTTATTGCTTTATTATAATATTTTACTTCATTTACAATACCCAACACAATATTTATGTCACTATAATATGTCCCCATTTATGCCACCACATTTATGTCCCCATCACCAACACGCATCACTGTTGCTTCGTTAGTTCAACCTTTTTTGTTTACACTGGTCCAAGGTCAGGAAAGGAATTCAGTTCGTAGTTAGCTGATCTGTATGCTCGTGGAACGAGTTGTGGCAAAAAAAAAAAAAACGCCAGTTGCGTTTAACTTTTCCATTTGCTTCATTATTTCCCGAAGCTTACAGATCCTCGGAACCATATACCCGCAATATTGGTTAGATAAGGTGGAAAATAAAATAATTCGAAACAGCGTCCATCATCAGACCCTGCAATAACCATTAAACCCGTAAGCAATATGACTGTCACCCGGTATCTCGTCTGGCTTTTCCCTAATTGTACAGCCCTTCTCGTGCAATATTGGCAGCTGGAAACAAGAGTCGCAAGGAGTTGAGATAATAAGCGATCTACTAAGGGAGAAAGCCAAGGCAACAGCCAACCAGGGAGGAAAAGCGAAAATTGTTTGTGAAAATATTTAAGGATTCAAATCTTTTTATAAAAAAAGGAAGTAGAGAAAACGCCGCCGGAAGTGGAGAATAATTCGAGCCGCCTGACGTAGCCACTTCTCAGCTATGCTTATGTGGGTGTTTTTCTAACCTTCCGCGGTGGGCGCAGTACGTCTAGAACCGCAGCGTCCTGCGCTCTACGCTGTTGTACGGGACTGGTGACCACGCATCGTTAGGCAACTTCCCAAATAACAACACCAGTTGGTTTTGGCACTTGCTATAGAGCAGTAAACAAGGGATCCAAAAGAACCCCCTGTAGTTGTTCCGCAAATTTATATTTCTCTATATTTCTTTCAGAGCTAACTTAAAAACCGCCGCTAGAAATCGTTATTTTGCACCTTCGCTTGTTAACTTGCTCTTGGCAAGGTTCTTCCTGCGCATCTTTCATGTGCGAGTCCATTTGGTGTGGTTCTTTGTTTGCCAAGTAAAGGAGAGGTGTATCTCTCAAAGGCGCACGTACCTGGGAGATACACGTTATTTCAATTCTCTTTTGCGGGTTTACGCGTCTTTATGGCGAATGATGGGCCTTATTCCCATTTGTACTATTAAAAATATCTCCCCCCCCCCATCATTTGCATTGTAATGTTACCTTGCGCTCCCCCCCCCCCCCCCCCCCCGAAAGAGAATCCTGCGTACGTGCCTGTTGGAAATGAGAAATAAAACTTCAGCGTAGTAGAAGTTGCAGCTTGAGTGATGTTATGAACAAAGGTTATGAAGAACTCGGAAGCAATATTTTTTCTAACTTATTTGGGCATTAAGTAACCTATGTAATGCGGTCCTGTACAAAGGAATGGAGGACAGAGACGGCATTATATTATATTTCGACTGGTTGCCCGGAGGATCTCGTTTTGTTCTTGCAAACGTGCCCGGATAACGGCTCTGGCTTTATGGCTCAAGGTCACTTGAAAGTCGCCAACAACGGGAGCTAAAAGCATTTCACGCTTGAAAATTCAGTGTCCTTCCAATCTGTGAAGACAGTGACCAGAGAAGCTGTGCATGTGGGCCACTTAATGGCGAACTGCTCCTCCGCCGCGAATCGACCCGGTATTGCACTACGTTCCGGTTCGGCCCGCGTATGAAAAAATAATGATCTACGCGTGGACGCAATCCGCCCAGATCGTAGCCGTAGACAGCTTCTCTGTAGAAACAAGAAATCAAAAGACAAATCCTCGATGGCCTATGTTGGCCCGGCCATCCCCTTCGCGTCCTCAGCAAGCTGAAGGGGCACTGCACGCGATGCAAGAAGAGAGGACGCATACTCAGTGCGAGTAAAGTGAAATCAATCAATTTTCAGGTGTTTGTTTAATAATAATAACTTCTTTATTTCTATCAGTGATGGAGGAGACTGCAGGTAAAGGTCGCTTTAGAGGCAAGCGACTTGACTAGAGCCCGCAACCTCCTTTACAAGGCAAACAGCGATTGAACAGTATATATATATATATATATATATATATATATATATATATATATATATATATATATATATATATATATATATATATATAGCAATTGACTACATGTGAAATATGCACAAAAATAAACGCAAAAACACAAATTACCTCAAAAACGCTCTTCAAAAATTTAAGAAAGATTGAGGGACAAAATGTTCACGTAAAGCTCGTACGCCAGTTATGTAAATATCAAGACCTGATATAAGAAACAAATTTAAAAGTGTTGGTAGTGTGAGTGTGTATGATATCTTTTGTGCAGAATGATTGGCACGGGGAGTGACTAACCGAATAATTGGCACACGTGAATAATTGAATAGTGACTAACTGAATAGTGAATAATACTGAACAGTGAATAATTGGCACGCGGAGTTTCATGTGTGACTGCGACCACTGACAACGGGTTTACCTACAGCTCGTAGCACCCGTCATGAGTGGCCTCAAGCGAGTGTATGTTGATAGTGAACTCCCTTGAGATACTTCCACACTAGCGAAAAAAAAAAAGCAAAAGAACGCGTGGAGCACTTCGCAGGCTGTTGAACGCGTCATGGTTGGCATCATCACACTTGCGGGGTTATTTACTGCCGTCATGGAGTTTCCTACGATTACTAGAGGGAACCCCGGCGCTGCGATCGTTCAGCCATAATGG
The DNA here is from genome assembly GCF_050947875.1 of Dermacentor variabilis. Classification (NCBI taxonomy): domain Eukaryota; kingdom Metazoa; phylum Arthropoda; class Arachnida; order Ixodida; family Ixodidae; genus Dermacentor; species Dermacentor variabilis. Next base: position 119,604,145 of record NC_134574.1, on the reverse strand, counting down.
AAATGATGGGTAGTGCGTGGATTTGTCTGATCTTCGTGCTTGGGGCTTCAAACCTGTCTTCGTTAATTACGCATCATCTGGGCCTAAATCAGCCTCAATTCCAAACCAATATATATATATATATATATATATATATATATATATATATATATATATATATATATATATATATATATATATATATATATATATATATATATAATGCAGATAGTAATAAGACTCTGCAAGGTGGCATAAACGCTGCTAATTACAGTGGTTCCGCTTGTCCATGCGTCCGTGGCGTAATGGTTTCTATATCGGACTTCTGTGCTAGAGGTCCTGTGTTTGAATCCTGCTGTCGGAAAACAACAGTAATGTTTATTTAATTACTTATAATGGGGGGGTACTTTCTTAAAAATTATGACTTTGTAAAGTCACGAAGGCAGTAGGATGAATTTTAGGCAAATCCATGTGCCACCCATAATTTCCATGGTGGCTGAACTGCCCCATTTGCAGCGGCCGTGGATGGGTGCACGGATGCTATGCGCATTCCCTTTGGAACGGGGTGGTGGGTGGCGCCGCCAACCTCTTGTGATTACTTTGTCTTATGTCCTACCCGTATTAAAATATAACACGAAGAATTCCCACCATCAAACTTTCTGAACCTCTATTGGGAACTTTGTTTTTGTACGCATCCATTGTTTGTCGTTTCCCTATACCTTTTCACCACCAAACTTACAACCACCTCTTACTAATCTCAGTTGCATCCACGGTTACTTTGCCCCTGCTCTCGCTGAACCCAAGGGCTTCAAGGAGGCCAGTGGTGCCTTAATTGACCGGTTGGCCGATATCTTCATATTCTAATAAAACATGCACCATCGTTTCCCTAGCTTTACCGCAGCAACCACATGCTTCTTCTTCCTTATATCTCGCTTTATAGGTGCGTGTTCTAAGGCATCCTGATCTGGCTTCGAAAAGTAATGATCTTTCCTTTGAGTTATCATGAATTGTTATCGACATGTTTGCACAGCGCAAAAGACGAAGACTGAAGGAAGAACACAACGCAGGCGCAGACTTCAACAGATCTTTATTTGCGAAATCGCCAGAACTATATACATGAGCAAAAGTAATGAAAAAGAACTTTTGCATTAAGTCACGCGCTAACCCCTATTGCATCCCAGCCAGATACTTGATTTGGTTTTTTTGTGAGGGCAATAGACGGCATGCTGATGCAAAGGTCATCCAGCCGCTGTATCTTGTCAGCCTCTGTGATTTCACGTGTAAGCTGTTCTCGGTGTTTGGAAATTATGACACAGTTTTCAAATTCAGGGTCACAATGGCAGTCTCTGCAGTGAATGCCAAGATGACCTTGCATGGCGGTATAAACATGGTAAAAATTATCTTTCAATCGCTCATTTAAACATCTGCCTGTATGGCCAACGTATTTACTCCCGTATTTTTTTCAACATATTTTTTCATTTCTTTTTCTGGCCAAACAGGCAGATGTTTAAATGAGCGATTGAAAGCGCATTTTTACAACGTTTATACCGCCGTGCAAGGTCATCTTGGCAATCACTGCGGAGACTGCCGTTGTGACCCTGAATTTGAAAGCTGCGCCACAATTTCCAAACACCGAGAACAGCTTACACGTGAAATCATAGAGGCTGACAAGATAAAGCGGCTGGGCGACCTTTGCATCAGCATGCCGCCTATTGCCCTCACAAAAAACGAAATCAAGTATCTGGCTGTGATGCAATAGGGGTTAGCGCGTGACTTAATGCAAAAGTTCTTTTTGATTACTTTTGCTCATGTACATAGTTCTGGCGATTTCGCAAGTAAAGATTAGTTGAAGTCAGTGCCTGTGTTGTGTTTTTCCTTCAGTCCTCGTCTTTTGCGATGTGCAAACATGTCGATATTGAATCACCAACTAGCCCAAGCTTCCCCCTTATCAACATAAATTATTGCTTTCGTGATTTTGTTTTTTCCTCTTAAGTAGTTACTCACGAAAGGTTTCTCGTCCACTGCCGCCACCCATGAGATTATTTCACCCTTTCTGACTTTCCGCTTGACGTTCTTTGCTGCTGTGTGGCTCATCACACACGCCGCATACTCGCTGGTAAGCTTCCTAGTTCTTTTCCTCCACTGTGAATCAATATTTTGTTTCTGTACAAATGTCTGAACACTCTCCCAGCCCATTTACTCTCTTCCATTATTTCTCAGTCCTTCTTCATAATTAATTTTACTGTGGGCTTCCCTCATTTCAAAACCTGCATAGCCCATATAACCCTGCACAGCTTTATTTGTAGTCTTCCCGTGAGCGCCCAATGCGATGCGTCCCACTGACCTTTGGTTGCCATCGAGTCCTGATTATACGCCTGGTGTCAAGCAAACAAACGTAGACAAACCTAGACAAAAGCGCTACAGCTCCGTCTAGCAATCGTATGAAACCCTGCGGCCGCCCCAGTTAGTGAGTGATTCGGTATCAACTGGAATCAGTGCCTCTATACGACCAGCGATGTTGGGAGAGGGAAAGGGGGGATATATTTCCTTGCAGCGTTCGCCAGGTGAATTAATCGGCCGCTCTTTATTGGTATCCCTGATTGGCGGCGAGTGGCAAGCTGCCAAAAAGATAAAAAAAAGAACTCCGCTGCAAGAAAAAAGTTACGTCTCGGGCGTTCTCGCGGGGCGCGGTCTATCGCTTGCGGCTTTCCGCGAGCGTTTATGTCGCTATAGTGTGAACGTACCATTAGGCCCTATTTACAAAGCTATCATGCGCACCGTCCAGTCAATGTCACGGCACCGACGTCCGCCAGAATATAGCGTTTCCTCACCGGTTTCTCCTATAAGAAAATAAATAAAAAGGAACAAAAAAGCAAAAGAAAACCTTCGATGGCGGCGGCGTTAACAGTACCGTGACGGTGGCGGGACGCCTGTGGTGAGTCAGGCCTCGCCACACCACGCCATCTTGACCGCACGTCGGCGCCTCTTGTGGATGAACAAATATTGCCAATTTTTTGCTCATGACGTTACACACATGAAATCCGACAACCGACCCTTCAACCCCCAACATGCATGACTCCAAGTAAAAAGCACCAACTTTTTGTTTCTGACCTAGAAGTGACAGTGCTGAGAGAAATTTTTGATTGATTTCTTCTCTTACACTTTTATTTGCTCCGGCAGAGATAGAACGACCTCAGATTTCAGTTTTGCTCTAAATTTTAACAGTGCCGCCCTCAGCTAACACCACAAGGACGTTTGGTTCGAACAGAAGACTACCACTGCCTCACGACTGCGAACGGTACATTGCTACTGAAGCGACTGCTAAATCCGATGTCGTCAGAACAGCAAACATACGCTATCTGATGCACACAAAAAATAAATAAAAAGAAAAACAAGAAACACACCACGCACGCACACGCACAAGACCTCACACAAATAAGTCCGGAAAAAACAGAACTGTTTCTGGTTGAGGTTTTGTGTGCCCCAATATTCGGCGCAGCTACGAAATTCTCAGCACATGGATTGTGATGCTGGAGCACAGCCCCAGTCGGAGATTATCAGTGGCGAACTTTAACCTAAAGAACGTTCTCGCGAACCTACCTCTCAATGCCTGTCTAACTGCCTTGTAAAAAAACAGCAACAAAAGCATCACGTCTGTTAGATAAACGAACGTTGCCGCGTGGTTGGGTACTTCGAAGACATTCTTGCGTTACACCGATAAAAAAAAAACATCAAGTTGACAGTTTTCACAAACTCTTCTACTTTCGAGTCATCGGCACTCGATTAACGTTGGGCAATCGCTAACGTTGGTTTGAGGCAGGCCAACTAACCGCCTTAAATCATGAACACGACTTTCATGGCTTAGTTTTTTTCCCGCGTTTCCCATGTCTTCTTTCTTTTTCTTTTCGTTTTTTTACACATGCATTTTCAATTTGTTTTTACTTAAAAAAATGTTTGTTTCTCTTGAAGAAAGGCGACTGCGGAGACGTATGCTCGGTGGCTTCTAAGTTTGTGCGCTATACTGAAACTACGTTATCTGGCCGCATGATTAGATACGAAGACTCGATATAAACCTGACTGTTTGTGTGCTCGGTCGCGCATATGTTTCGCACGGTGCTTCTTGGGTATTCCAAAGCAGGTGTGCTCACAACTGAAAGTTGTGCGCTGCCACCCAGAAAGGCAATGGTATTTTTGGCGTAGCTTCCCACGAAGGAACCACTTCACCAGCACCCGGCTAAACGATGGTGCATGGGCCCGGCGCTGAACATGTACGTGTCAACAAAGAAGCTCGCTTCGAGGTGAAAGCAGCCGCCGCATTCTCTGGAAGCGGTTGAAGGCCAGGCTCCTCAAATCGCTACGAGCAGGTAGTCACAGAGAGCGCACTACATAATTGATGCAAGGGGGCCAACGTCGACGACTTCCGCGGGGACAGAGTGGACTTTAGATTCACGCTTGCCTCGTAGTTGCGTTGTAGGCGATGACGAAGGTACAGCATATGAGGCGGGGTACAGCAAGCTGCAGAGCAACATTATGGGTGGAGCGCTGTGACCACTTCGACCCTTATGATTGGTGGGGACAGAGTAATCGAAGTCCCTAGTCTAGGGACCAGGGGAAAACGATGGCTTAAAAGCGCATCCTGGGTGCTGTGCGCGGTGTGTGCTCTGACACGTATATTGTGCTCAGACATTTGCTGTCATTAGACATGTAAAGTGCTCCGACGCAGAGTGTGCTCCCATATCCGTGGAGTAAATTTCGAGTTGTAGACATGTCAGATGCAACAATTTGTTTCCATCGACCTCCACACCTCATCTCCTCACCAACAAGCAACTCTCGGTGATATAGAGACGGGCGACAACGTGTGTCCGCTTGGACAGTTTAGTGCGACGCCCCGGTATATAGCGCAAGCCAGTTACCACGCTTTTGGTGCTCTGGCGGCGTGGACACGTGACCCGCTGTGCGACGTCCGAGGCTGAACCACGAGCCCCGGAACTAGAATCCAACAGAGGTCAAATCGCGAGGAACCGTGCCCGGTCTCCTTAGTTTTTTAAAAAAAATGTAAATGTTGTAATTGCTTGTGACTGCTTAAGTATATTAAACTTATTTTGTCAAGTGGACGATGCGGAGTGGAATGTTTATTTTTTACGCCGCTTTTTAGGCTATCGTAAATACCGGCATCCTGTGCATAAGTGAAGAGCCTAATTGAAAGAATTTATTTCACCTTACAGAAATCATTATTTTAGAAGTAAAATGATTTAACCTTGCGGAGAAAGCTGCAACGTATCTCTTCTCCCAATTTCCTTACCGTGTTCAATGAATGGATGATTGATTGAATGAATCAATGAGTCAGTCGATCAGTCAGCCAGCTACGAGGTGCTGGCATTGTCTGTCATCGCGCTTGCATAAACTCAGATTGACTGTTCATGAATGGTTTCCGGGCCACAAGAATTACTTAAGAATTAATTAACGCTCTAATTAATTACTTCACGGCACATATCGCAATTTACGAATTTCAGCCAGTGAGTTTGCAAGAGGTCACCGCTTAAAATTAATTTTCAGGATTACACCAGTTTCAAGATGGTATTTACCAATGTATGGGATCACCTGGGGCTGATAACAAAACTGTTGTCCTGTAGTTGTATTATTCGTAGCACCAGGAATAAAAACACATATTCAACTAATTAATGAAATCCTCTTTAATTCACGCCCTAATTAATTATTTTACGGCACATATAGCAATTTACAAATTTCAGCCGGTGAGTTTGCAAGAGTTTTTACAGTTTTTACATAGGATCATAAATGGAAAAAACGGGCTTCCAATGCCTTATTATGTAACGCCTCTTAAGGCACGAAAAACAAGACATAGACACTTTTCCCTTACGCCATTATTGGCTAAAACAAAATCTAGAAAGAAAGAAAGAAAGCAAGAAAGAAAGATATCTAAAGAAAGAATGCCGCGATAAAACATTACGAAACTCAAGCACATCACGCTACACTACTTGCAAAGTCTCATGTATAGGCAAAATGTGAACGTTTAGACACAGCGCACTTCGCCAGAACAAGCAACACATCTGCAGTAAGCGAACGAAAAAAAAAAAGAAAGAAATGCAGGTCCTTACCAGGGCCCTGGTGAAGACACCACCTTTAACGCGAAAGCGTTAAGGGCCCCATGTCGCGGAAAATCCCGTGTCGGCGTCGGCGTCAAAAAATTCGTAAAGTCAGACTCCCACACACCCTATAGAACATGACAGCGTCGGACTGTAATTTGAATATGCGAGAAAATAATTTGAATATAGCAGAAAATCCAATTTCGTTACGCGGAAACTAAACACAAACCCCTTTTTCCCTTGCTTACGGGGGTAAGAACCATTCGTGAGGAACTGCTTGTAGCCTCTGCCTTACGGTATAAGCCATGGCTCTGCCTGTACTACCACTGGGATCGGTCCACTATTGTTGTCTCAGGCCCTACTCCGATGCGGCCTATTCAAATACATGTAAAACACAGAAAGCTTTTGTGAGATAACCCCAAGGCGCATTTTAATGATATTTACTGCACTTGAGAGAGAGAGAGAGAGAGAGAGAGAGAGAGAGATAGAGAGAGAGAGAGAGAGAGAGAGAGAGAGAGAGAGAGAGAGAGAGAGAGAGAGAGAGAGAGAGAGAGAGAGAGAGAGAGAGAGAGAGAGAGAGAGAGAGAGAGAGGTAAATTCTAGTGACTGTTGGAAGCGTAATTTCGATTCAGGGCGTGAATTTTGTTAATAGAATTTTACAGAATCAGCATGTTAAAAAAATAGACGCACGAAGCTTATAAATTAATATCTCTGCATCAAGAAAAGATATCGCGGTTCTGTAAACGGCATCGATTAGATCATTCAAAGTGGACAAATTCGATATGTCAATTGATATCTTACGTGAATTCGTTACGTTGTGTTCAAGGGTTCTGCAAACACCGCACTTTCATATTACTAAATTTCTTGAGATTCATGTGTAAGATGTCCCTTTTGTCCGCTTGAGATGCAAGTCACAGAATTGTGGTATCATTTTTCCTTGCTGAGTTATATAGTCCTAAACTTGATAGTTTCGTTTTCTGAAAACGTTACATTTTTGCCCATCTGTAATACAAATTACCAACAGTCACTAGGCTTTGAGTTTTTCTTTTAAATGCAACAACCCTCGTCAAATTTTGTGCAGTGGTTGTCGAGAAGAACGAATTCTCCTTTTACATGTATTTTGATAGGAGCATCCCAGCTAAAGCTTTCTTTTAAGCATACTTCAAGTTATTTTGTAGGAAAGGTGGCTCCAGCCTTGAGCTTCTTGTGTACGCCTATTACTTAACAATTCGAGTCACCATATTGCCTTGACCTTATGTTTCTTTACTCTTGCTTTTATTCTCGATGCTACCCTCCTGAGGCCGCTGAAGTTTGTAGTTAGACACTCCACTAACGCAAAACAAAACCATTCGTCGATAACCATGAAGTAAAGCACCGTTCGTGAGGATGTGCGCTAGGAAAAAAAAATCACGACTACCTAGCTTGATCAGCGTATGAAACTCACGGGCGACGTTTCGCAACGCTTCGCAACAATCGTTCCTTGAAGCCAAGTATATTGGCTAAGCCTGTCTTAAGTTCTTTAGTTTCTTTTTATTTGAATATATTGCAGGCCCTTCATGGCTCGTGCAGGAGTGGTACGGAAATGTAATGGTAAATGCGAGTACATAATCAAACAAAAAATTCATGATGAGGAGTCAACACCCTGAATCAGGCTCATAAATAAATTAAATTATGCGGTTTTGCGTGCCATAACCGCGATCTTATGAGGTACGTCGTAGTGGGGGACTACGGAAATTTCGGCCACCTGGAGTTCTTTAAAGTGCACCTAAATCTAAGTACACGGGTGTTTCCACATTTCGCCCCCATCGAAATGCGGCAGCGGTGGCGTAGAGGTAGAACACCCGCCTCGCGTGCAAGAGGTCCGTGATTCGAATCCCGGTGCCGCGCAATTTTTAACCGGATTAAAAAAAATCCGCGTGCTGATAAAATTGCATAAACAGGCCTGGAGTGTGGCCTGATCCCGGTGACCAGAACCGGTAACGCCCTCCCTCACCAGAGCAGGATTGGCCATCCTGGTGCAGTACTTGGCCACAACCTCCTATATGAACACAACAATCAAACCCCGGCCCTCAGTCCCCAGCAGCTGCGAAGCAACTGACCACGGCGGCGGTCAGACCTGCGACGCAGCAGAGGGTGCTAAGAATCCCTGGCTCCGGACAGGCCGCCATTGGAATATGAACCTGGAAACGTTCAACGATAGAACGTTATCTAGTGAGGCGAGTCTAGCAGTGCTATTGGAGGAATTAGAGGGCAGTAAATGGGACATAATTGGGCTCGGTGAAGTTAGGAGGCCAAAAGAAGCATATACAATGCTAAAAAGCGGGCACGTCCTGTGCTACCGGGTATTAGCGGAGAAACGAGAACTAGGAGTCGGATTCCTGATTAATAAGAATATAGCTGGTAATATACAGGAATTCTAAAGCATTAACGAGAGGGTGGCAGGTCTTGCTGTGAAACTTAATAAGAGGTACAAAATGAAGGTTGTACAGGTCTACGCCCCTACATCCAGTCATGATGACCAAGAAGTCGAAAGCTTCTATGAAGACGTGGAATCGGCGATGGGTAGAGTGAAAACAAAATACGCTATACTGATGGGCGACTTCAATGCCAAGGTAGACAAGAAGCAGGCTGGAGACAAGGCAGTAGGGTATATGGCATAGGCACTAGGAATAGCAGGGGAGAGTTATTAGTAGAGTTTGCGGAACAGAATAATATGCGGATAATGAGTACCTTCTTCCGCAAGCGGGATAGCCGAAAGTGGGCGTGGAGGAGCCCGAACGGCGAGATTAGAAATGAAACATACTTCATACTCTGCGCTAATCCTGGCATCATACAAGATATGGACGTGCTCAGCAAGGCGCGCTGCAGTGACCATAGGATGTTAAGAACTCAAATTAGCCGAGACCTGAGGAGGGAACGGAAGGAATTGGTACATAAGAAGCCGATCAATGAGTTAGCGGTAAGAGGGAAAATAGAGGAATTCCAGATCAAGCTACAGAACAGGTATTCAGTTTTAACGCAGGAAGAGGACCTTAGTGTTGAAGCAATGAACGACAATCTTGTGCGCATCATTAAAGAGTGTGCAATAGAAGTCCGTGGTAACTCCGTTAGACAGGATACCAGTAACCTATCGCAGGAGACGAAAGATCTGATCAAGAAACGCCAACGTATGAAAGCCTCTAACCCTACAGCTAGATTAGAACTGGCAGAACTTTCGAAGTTAATCAACAAGCGTAAGACAGCTGACATAATGAAGTATAATATGGATAGAACTGAACATGCTCTCAGGAACGGAGGAAGCCTAAAACAGAGAAAAAGAAATTAGGAATAGGCAAGAATCAGATGTATGCGTTAAGAGACAAAGCCGGCAATATCGTTACTAATATGGATGAGATAGTTCAAGTGGCTGAAGAGTTCTATAGAGATTTATACAGTACCAGTTTCACCCACGACGATAATGGAAGAGAGAACAGTTTAGAGGAATTTGAAATCCCACAAGTAATGCCGAAAGAAGTAAAGAAAGCCTTGGGAGCTATGCAAAGGGGGAAGGCAGCTGGGGAGGATCAGGTAACAGCAGATTTGTTGAAGGATGGTGGGCAGATTGTTCTAGAGAAACTGGCCACCCTGTGTACGCAATGCCTGATGACTTCGAGCTTACCGGAATCTTGGAAAAACGTTAACATAATCCTAATCCATAAGGAAGGCGATTAATCCATAAGAAAGGAAATTATAGACCGATCAGCTTACTGTCCGTTGCCTACAAAGTATTTACTAAGGTAATTGCAAATAGAATCAGGAACACCTTAGACTTCCGTCAACCAAAGGACCAAGCAGGATTCCGTAAAGGCTACTCAACAATAGACCATATTCACACTATCAATCAGGTGATAGAGAAATGTGCGGAATATAACCAACCCTTGTATATAGCTTTCATTGACTGCGAAAGAGCATTTGATTCAGTCGAAACCACAGCAGTCATGGAGGCATTACGGAATCAGGGTGTAGACGAACCGTAAGTAAAAATACTGAAAGATATCTATAGCGGCTCCACAGCCACCGTAGTCCTCCACAAAGAAAGCAACAAAATCCCAATAAAGAAAGGCGTCAGACAGGGAGATACGATCTCTCCAATGCTATTCACAGCGTGTTTACAGGAGGTATTCAGAGACCTGATTTTGGGATAATTGGGGATAAGATTTAATGGAGAATACTTTAGTAACTTGCGATTCGCTGATGATATTCCCTTGCTTAGTAACTCAGGGGACCAACTGCAATGCATGCTCACTGACCTGGAGAGGCAAAGCCGAAGGGTGGGTCTAAAAATTAATCTGCAGAAAACTAAAGTAATGTTTAACAGTCTCGGAAGGGAACAGCAGTTTACGATAGGTAGTGAGGCACTGGAAGTGGTAAGGGAATACATCTACTTAGGACAGGTAGTGACTGCGGATCTAGATCATGAGACTGAAATAATCAGAAGAATAAGAATGGGCTGGGGTGCGTTTGGCAGGCATTCTCAGATCATGAACAGCACGTTGCCATTATCCCTCAAGAGAAAAGTTTATAACAGCTGTGTCTTACCAGTACTCACGTATGGGGCAGAAACCTGGAGGCTTACGAAAAGGGTTCTACTTAAATTGAAGACGACGCAATGAGCTATGGAAAGAAGAATTATAGGTGTAAAGTTATGGGATAAGAAAAGACCAGATTGGGTGGGGGAACAAACGCGAGTTAATGTTATCTTAGTTGAAATCAAGAGAAAGAAATGGGGGGGGGGCATGGGCTGGACATGTAATGAGGAGGGAAGATAACCGATGCTCATTAAGTGTTACGGACTGGATTCCAAGGGAAGGGAAGCGTAGCAGATGGCGGCAGAAAGTTAGGTGGGCGGATGAGATTAAGACGTTTGCAGGGACAACATGGTCACAATTAGTACATGACCGGGGTAGTTGGAGAAGTATGGGAGAGGCCTTTGCCCTGCAGTGGGCGTAATCAGGCTGATGATGATGATGATGATGATGATGATGATGATGATGATGATGAAATGCGAGATTCGATCCTGCTGAGCAGCCTGACAGCACAGGCACTAAGCAACCACGGAGAGTTAAAAAAACGAGGTTCATAAAAGAGTAGATGCCATTGTAGCTTACAATATAATTTGTTAACTTGTCCCACTGTGAAATGGCCGACGGAAAAAGGGAGTGTTTGTGAACGTCAACATGACTTGGGGATAGATGGATTGTCGTAGAATTACTGCGTCTGGTTGAGCGTCTAGGAGGATCATGCAGGTAATGAGAACGTGTTATCTGGAAATGATCATGGTATAACTGATAAAGAAATTTTAGTCGAGAAATTATTCTTCGCCGTGAGAGGGATCTTAAGTTTGCCCTTGCAATCAGACCTGAGACACTAGATTGCCTTTCGTAATCTGAATATACAAACCTAACGGCTAATGTTTGCATGCGTTCTATTTTATTGACAAGCAGTTTCTCGATTGACCGGAACCTGCACGCTCGTCACTGTCGACGGCAGCCGACGCGATAAGATAAGCAGACAGCTCTCCACGGCGTTGATCAATCACTGTTAGAGGTTGCGAAAAAACTAAGCGAACAGCAGCCGACGTGATAAGATATGGAGATAGCGCTCCTCGGCGCTGATCAATCACTGTCAGAGCTTACATAAGGCCAAGCGGATTCAGACCCTGATGCGGACGAACGAGAGCAGCTCTGATGCACGATGTGAAATAGGAATATTCGATGAACCACTAAGAGCCAAGATGCGCATGCGCCTGCGGACCAGTCTGAAGGCGCGAAAAAGAAAAAGTGTGAACTGACGAAAATTAGCCGCCAAATTGCAGCCACATCTATTTAACGAGAAGGGCTATGACTTCATCGCGGAAAGACCAGCGTACTCCCAAATGACGTGCTTGCAGAGATGGAGCGGCACGCTTCCTTTTTTTTTTCTTTTTATGTCATTTCGTGGGGGCTCGCGTGGTGCGAGCTTCGTTCACGCAACCTAAATTATTCGCCTTTGCAATCTTCTTTCATGGCCGCAGCTCGGCCGTTAATTAATGTGGCGGTAGACGCAGTTGCGCGGTATTTCGCTTCTTGCGAAAATATTGAACAGCACGCGCCTTGCGAGTCTGTTACCCAACAGCACGTGTGGTTTAGTGCGAAGAATTGCAGAAAAAAAAAAGAAAGCTTTCTGACTTGTGTCATCTCCCTATCCGCTCTGGGGCCCATTTATTACATTACGCGCCGTACCACTATGCTGCATTTGATTTGAACTTGCAGACGTCGAGGATTTTGTTGGCCGCAGTGTCACAAGAAACTATAGAGTTGCATGCACAGACTACCAGAGGAATATCTAACACTACAGTCGTTCAGCCACCATGCCTCCTATAGCAACAGAAAAACTACCCCAGTTTACCGTTCTACTGAATGGGCTTTTATAGGCAGCGGAATAAGTATTTTACAATTTGGCATTGATCAAATTGGCAAAACACCCTGCAGCGTCTTTCACTATCTTTTACGTTTCAATTTAGTAGCATGCCAGCCACGAGATGTTTGCATAAGGTGAGTCGAACATTTGGCATTCGTGACGAATTCTTTGGATTGCGGGATTCCGGTTGGTAAATATATCAAGCAGCATCACTGAGCGCGTGTCGCTAATTCTCGGTAATGTTCGAAACTGATTTCTTTTTTTTTTTTTTGCAAGGTGAACGTGTCTGATTGTTTGCACTGTTCTCACCAACAAATGGCAAAAAGCAGAGGCGTAGTAACATCAATTACTGGCATAAGAACCCCCGGGAGTAAAACATAAGCTACAGAAACGCTAATACAAACATCCACAAGGTCGGTTGACGCCAGAAGGAAGAAGGTCAGAAAACGTTATTTGCTGCTTATCGCTACCACGCTGGATGAAGAGCCACCATAGCGTCATACTTTGCGTCTAGTATTCCGAGCCTTTCCCGTCAGTATCCCGCCATATTGCCGCGCGATTGGCCGCGCTCGAGGCAAGGTAACGTGTATTCGCGAGCTTCGTTCACGCTCGGAAAAACACTTTTATGCAGCACGTATTGAGCAGCAGAAAGTTGTATAGGGACTTTCTCATGGCGCTCTACAATTTTCTCTTCGACAAATTTCAACGAATTATAATGATTTAGGAGTGCATTAATTAATTAGGACTAATAATATTATTAGGCGGAATACGAAAAAAAAATAATCTGAGCGACAGCAAACAAGATTGCCTTGGTTCGCTCCCGCTACGGTGCATTTGCATATTTTTGTACTTTGGCTCAAGTTCCATGAAGCACCCTGTGCTTGTGTATGAGAGCGTTTGTAATCATGGATGAATCCGGACACTCTGTCCCAGTTAGCCAAAACGTGCGTACTGCTGCAATATTTATTTATTTATTTATACATACTGCAGCGCAATTTGTGCTATAGCAGGAGTGGGTTAAGAAAAGGTACAGAAAAAACATTGGAGTATACAGCGGTAGACACAAGTGAACATTTTTAAAGAGCACTGATGAAACGAAAATACACAAATAAACACAAGTGAACACTTTTACAAAAAGAGCTCTGATGAAATAAAAATACACAAGAAGTTATACAAATGCTGTCAGACATGGGTGAGCACGATTATGCATCTGGGATGGCGGTTGCAAAAATTTGGGATGAGCATGAGCGAAGGGACCCAGGTAATGAATTGCAGTCTTCGATTGAGCGGGGAAAAAAAGCTGAATTTGAACATGTTAGTACGTGGGTAGTACGGTATCAAGTTTAGGTCATGATGTCTTCTCGTTGATGATACCGGCGCGAAGTGAATGTAATTATCATTTGAGAGCCTAACTAAAGAATTGACAATGCAATGCAAGAATTTTAATGATTCGAGACGGCGACGAGAAGAGAGCGTGTTTAGGTTCAAGGAAGAAAGTGTTGAAGAGGGCGAAAAGTCGCGATCGTAACGATGACATATAAATAGCACAGCTTTTTTCTGTATAGCTTCTAGTTTATTAATCTCTAACTGCTTATGCGGGCTCCAAACTACAGATGCATAATCAAGAACAGGGCGGATTAGAGATTTATACATTAGTAACTTTGTGTGTTTAGGAGATCGGGTTAGCATTCGCCTCAAGTAACCTAATTTTTTTAGTGCTTTACTGCATATGTAATCAATGTGTTTGGACCATGACATGTTATGCGTAAAAATGACACCAAGATACTTATACTCAGAAACATTATCTACAGCACGGCCTTTGAACGAGTAACTGATAAGGGAGGGGGAAGATTTGTTGCAGAAAGACATCAGAATGGTTTTATTGAAATTAATATTCATTTGCCAAGTGTTACACCAATCGCAAAATCTAGAAAACGACTCTTGAAGGCGATAATGATCATTAGAAGATTTAATCACTTCATATAGAACGCAGTCATCAGCATAGAGATGGATATTAGAAGAGCAGTGAAGTGGCAAATCGTTTATGTATAATAAAAAAAGAAGCGGCCCGAGGACGGAGCCCTGGGGCACACCTGATCTCACATCAACAGTAGCGGAGTCAGTCGAACTGTAAGAGACGAACTGGGAGCGAAATGAGAGAAAGCTTAAAATCCAGTTAACTAAATGAGGATTATTCAGTACAGCATTAAGTTTAGCAATAAGTTTAGAATGTAAAACGGTGTCAAATGCCTTCGAGAAATCTATGAAAATGGCATCAACCTGGTTGCCTACATCAAGGTTAAATGAAATGAAATGAAATAACGACGGCGAGAAAAAAACAAAGAACCCCAAACACTGCCAAATCTGCAAGTTAATAATATTACTTTGTTCATTGTGCAATCTCCTGCCCACAAAAGCACGCACCACTCAAATCGCAACAAAATCGGAGGGGGGGGGGGCACTGTCGTTGGTCATCGAGCTTCTATCCTGTGCGCAGTTCCAGTACGTGGTTCCGCTAATTATGCACGTCGCATGTACATTCCAGAGTAATCGCTGGTGCTCGCGTACGTTTGAAAATTTTACATACAACAGCATTCGCGATGCGCGCACTATTTAATCAGATGCGCTTCTACTGAAATACAATAGGACACAACGAACGTTACATATATATATATATATATATATATATATATATATATATATATATATATATATATATATATATATATATATATATATATATATATATATAGCGAAAGAAATCAAAGCGAGCAATGGCAAGGAGGCCAACCAGAAATTTGAGATATCACGGACGCGTCTTACGCCAAGGGAAAACTTAATAACATCGATATTCCGGCGCAAGCAATCGAACGCCGGAGGAAATCAACCAACCGCGTGGGGCAATACAAACGTTTGACCAGCTTCAATTAGACAAATGTGCAGACATGAATAATCGTGGAAAATGTAGGTACAATTGGGACACCGCTGGCGCGTTGTTCTGGGCAATTTCGTGTAAGTACATTGTGTGTGTCGCTACGAACCCTATTTCTTTTTTCCCCGCTGGTAATGGAAATTTGCAAAACACGAGCGAAATAAAGAAATGCATGATTGAAGTGCAGCCATTGTCTCTTAACATGCTGTCCGAGGAAATGAGAAGTCAACAACGGTCGGGCTATCGCCGCGGATGTTCTTAGTCGCGAAATTTTTAAAGAAAATTTTTATTTATTTTCATTGCGGCTACTGCTGTGGGGTAGACATGACGATGCCTGTGACGTACGCATCGAAAACTTCGTGACGCGCTATATTTCTATTATTAATTGCGTATAGAGATGACCTCACCATTGCTCCCAGCTGCTCCATATCACGTAACAGAGTAACGCACAGAAAAACAAAGGCTGGCTCAGAGAGTGCTAAAACAAATTTCATGCAAAGTCTGATCACGCTTATCCATAGTTTGTGGAAAATTCAGACGAGCCCATTGTTACGTAGCAATACACACTACAACCTGCAGAGCAAGTCCTGATAGTTTGTTGAAAGCAAGAAATAAGCATGAACATTTGAACTCATTCATGGGTAGTTGACATGCAGTTCATAACGCGTAGTGTACGCAATGCGCTATCTGCGTTATAACCGCGGATAGTCTCTTTCATGAAACAATAATATTACTGATCTATAAGACGTATTCTACCATTGAAGAACATGCTGCACCGAACTTTTCTTATGGCAGAGCCCGACAAATGAAGAAAATCCGCTTTGAATGCAAACTTCGTCCCCCCCTTCCTTCTCATATTGATTGCAGTACCCTGTACTGTACCGAAAAAATGCGGAAGATACACAACAAGCTTTAACAAGTTCAAGAACATTTCAGCCACACTTCTGAGATATAGTACACCGCAGCTAAGCTATATGTACTTAAGAAACAGGCCATGCAGGACGCAATACATTCGTTAGTAATCATCCGTAATTTCTCAATTGTATAGGACTTACCTTAAAGCATCAACGCCACACTTCTGCAGTTAGGTTGTTCCCCACGGCTACCATATATAATTTTTTTAAAATTTAAGATACCTTTGGGTGTCCATAGTACGCCACTTGTCGCGTCGGTCATTATTGTTTTTCCTGCCAGGAGCGTGATTAGATTGCAACAAAATTATTTATTAGCTAAATTCAGCAGCCGTTCAGCTTGCACGATAATATTTTGGCTAATTAATTGATTGACGGGCAGATTTAGTGTGTTCGCATCGGAAAACGTTGGCAGCAAGCGATTTGCCGGTCTTTCCCCAAAGATAAACAGCATAATAAATGAAACAGTTATATTAGGAAGAAGTAATTTGTTTTCGCTAAGCACTTGCAGTGACGACAGTACGTACGCTTCTAACTTCCCAGAAGTTTCTATAGGAGACGCGCTTGCACAAATGCGAAAGTATGGCGGTGCACGCTCATGTGAACCGAGGTTGTCGCGACGCACGTTGTGCGACAAAAGGAGAGTTTGGTGCATTCACGCGTTCGTCGGCGACTCCTCTTTCGCCGTGCGATGCTTTATGTTTGGACCACATCTCAATCAAAACTTCTATGGCGAGACATTGGGACAACCCCTAACATCAGCAAGAGCGCCTCCATAGACTTGACGCTGGTTTGCGATTCCGGCTTCCACTTCGGTTGCGGAGAGGCCAGGAAACACTCATTCATCGATTATGGCTGAGTGTGGCATACACTCACCGATACCTTCACAAGACTGGACAAGCACGGGACCCTGACTGTAGCGTCTGTCACACTCCCGAGACAATAGCTACCGTACTTTGCGTGTGCCCTCAATATGCGGCCGAACGAAGAACGCTCACGTCTAGTTTTGACTTCTTGGACTCCCGCCCCTTTTGGGAAGAAAAGTTTTTGGGCGCATGTAGAAGAGTTGACTGTGCCCAACGTGTCATAAAGTCACTTTTGAACTTTCTAAGTGAAACTGGTTTAGACGACCGCCTCTAGAACGTGTGAGTCGCGCAGTCAGTGCGAAATGTGTTTTCGCAATAACGTTTTGCGACAAGATTACTTTTTCTGTGGACAAGGTTACTCTTGCGTGTATTGCGTCTACAGTGTGAATCCGCGTATTGGACAACGTGTATATATTAGCTCATTGTACCATAACATAATCAACCGCCACCTACCTTTCCCTGTATTTCCCACTTCCCCTTTTCCAAGTGAACAGTAGCAGGCTAGAGACATGCTCTCCAGCCCAACCTCTCCTCCTTTCTTTTCATCAAAATCTACTCTTTCTCCTTCGGCTGTAAGCGAAAGAGTGACGCGGTCCCGGCTTTCTGCTGGGCTACAGTTGTTTCATGCTCATTTCGGATGTAATGGAATGCGAAAAAATGAAAAACGGGGCACGCTTTCTTAGAAAGCTTACTCGTGCGCTCTCCAAAAAATGACGAATTGCAGTTTTTAGATTTGAGCCTAAAAGCTGTTACACATGGCACGATTTTCAATCAGCGACGCAGCGATTTCCGTCGCTGCACAGGTAGACAAAAAGAGCGCACTTTTTACGCACTTGCGCTCTTTTTGTCCGCCTGTTTTCTACGTGTGTTCGCTCTTTCTTAGGCGCAACTCGTCCTAAAACATAGTCATGCACCAACTAGCCCAGCAGAAAAGCTCTTCTAAACAGGGTAGCCAGCCGGTCTTAGAACTGGCTAACCTCCCGGTCTTTCCGTCTATTTCTCCTCCTCCTTCCTTTGACGTTTGACTCCGCCCACACTAGAGAGAGAGAGAGAGAGAGAGAGAGAGAGGGATAAGGAAGGCAGAGATGTTAACCAGTCAAGAGACCGGTTGGCTACCCTGCCCGGGGGAAGGGAGAAGGGGAAGAGTGATAAGGGAGAGAGAGATGATATAGAGATGTGCACGGACAGTACTTGAGTTGAAAGAAAGCTTTTATCATCAGGTAGCACGGCTGCACTCAGCCAGGTATACTTCCTTTTCCATGGTTGCAGTAGCCTATAAGCGCACTAAAAAAAAAACAATTACCGGCGTGCAGAAAGCCAAGCAACTAGTGTAAGAAAGGCCACAGCTTGTCCCTCATGTGCCTAAAGTGGCGAACAACTTGAATGAAGTGGCCGGCAGGTACAAAGTATCTAATGTCTGCTCGGCGCAGCAGGAGCTCGTTAGTTTATTCTCACGTATTTCAATGCCCCGAGAGCTGTACGAAATTACGCTGACTTACTGTACGCCGAAGAGGTCCAGTCGTGAATGAGAGGGCAAGGAAGAAGCTTACAAGCTTTCCGCATGAATAAGCACGCTACGCATATGTCGACGCGCTGTGGTTCTTGGATGTGTGAATCGTCTTTCTAACATCCGAATCGTCCGCGGAAGCAAATATGCTCAGGCACGTGATTTAACGGAGGCATCTTACGCTCAAAAAGAAAGCCGCCATTTGTATCAGTGACTCGTCGGTGGCAATGCCAAGCACTGAACTTGTTTCTTCGATTGCATGTTAGTATGACCATGCACATTTCTGCGAGTTCATCTCCGTGGTCAGATTGCGGTGCGAGCAAACTAATTTGAGCACGCTGGCCCCCGTCCTGTGAAAGAGAACCTGTCCTCTGTGAATAAATTTAGTTGTGAGTGACACTCATTCCTGCCCTGCTCTTGAGTTTCTTTTTTTGCACCCTATAGCAAGTTACACTGTTCCCTGCAAGGTATATGCCATCGTGCTGTATACGCACTACAATAATACACGGACCGCAGACCTTGCTCCTTGCTGCACAATCGTCTCCGAGTTTGGATGGAAACATGTTTGTTTTGCAGCTGCGCCATGTGTGTAGTGTGCGTGAGTTCGCGCAAGCTCAGGGAGGACTTAATGCGGCATCTGTTTTCTTCCTGCAGCTGCAAAATTCGCGTTTCCTAACGCAAAAAAGAAACGAAAAATGCAGAATCAAACAAAATAAAATGGTAGGGAAGAGAATTGCTCACACAAAGGGCTAAACGGTGGCACATTCTTCGTAGTTGTTTTTTCCCTCGCTTTTTTTCGTCGAGAGGTAATGCGTAAGCATCCCTTGCAAAGCTGCGTGCGTCATTGAAGTGCGTAGAGGTATACACCGATACAACGACAATAGACCCCAGGCTGGGACATGCTTCTACTTCATGTACTACGGTGCTTGGAAGGAGGCCTACAAAAGGCTTCATTATCTTCTTGGAGGAAAGCAAATTCGCGCAACTATTTCTTTTTTTCAACGCTGAGATATCAACAATATTGTCGGTAGAGTTGCGCCGGGGCCTATTTATCAGACAGCAGTATGTTTGCGTCAAGTTAACTTTCATCCTACAGATAAAAAAATGAGTCCTTCTAACGAAAATAGATTAGCGAAAAAGCGCATCGAAGGGACGTAGGGGCACCGGGTGGCATTACTCGTGCAGCAATCGACAAGAAACGTAGTGGCACAGAAGTTGACAATGAATGCAATGCGAAGATTAAAGCGCTCCCAGGGCTGACGTCATGAGTTTACTCTTGGGAAAGCTAGCCAGAAAGCTAGCCCTGTTTTGCTGAAATATGCTATGTAGTACATCCGCTTGCAGCTTAAAGGGAGAGAGTCCGTATTGTTCGAGTAAGTTTTTGTGACCCATTATGGAGAAACAGACAATGAAGCCATTCAAATTCGCACGGGAAAATGATCTATGCTTAATTTCAGTGTAGAAATAAGAGGCAGGCATACTTAACGTATACTAGGTGTCACACAGGTTAGTCACCGCAATTTATGCGTGCTTAGAAAATGTGCGTCATACACTCTTATTTTTGATTTCTTAGTTTTGTGTAATGAAGCTCGCTTTTGCCTGTCGTGCCTAAGTACGTGCATTGTTTCATGTGTGTATGTTCCTTACCTGTGCACCTGCTCATGTTAGACCGGATCGCGGCTTCATATATGCATTTAGTATTCTGTATACGCTTAAGGGCTCAGTGGATTGCTGCTTGTACTCGTGTTTTAACAATAAACGTATACGTTCGTTCGTATATAGAAATGTACATTGTAGATTTATCGACACTCTGACTTGTATATATATATATATATATATATATATATATATATATATATATATATATATATATATATATATATATATATATATATATATATATATGTATATATATATATATATATATATATATATATATTTGTATTATTATTATGCAAAAAGGGGCAGCAGCCCCTTTTTGCATAGATGGAGTGACTCCATCTATGTATTTCCTTTTTTCCTTTATTTTCATTTCAGTAAAAAATAGGCAAAATGAAATTAAAGTGGATGGAAATGTGACCTGCCGTGGGTGGGAGGCAAATCAACGTATTCCGCATTACGCTACCACAGCGCCACCTTTCCGTACACTTTCTCGGGTATTTGTGTGCGCGCGTGTGTACAAGATTAGCCGTGTGTAGCGCCGGCTATAGGAACTACCATGCAAAAAAAAAAAAGAAGAAAGGTAAGGAAACCAGCTCTGCAATGTATTAAATGCACTGACATTCTACAATATTCCTTAGTGTGATGGTTATTTATTGTAGACACTAGCTATTCCAAAAAAAGAATGTTTTTCTATCACGAAACTGCTTCATTTCATAATAAATCTTCCATCACATCGCATCTCGCATCGCAGAAAGCACGTTGGATAGGCTTGAAGCTTGCGCTAAACCCCTTTCGTGCTGCTGGAAAGACAGCTTTCAACGAAAACAAACGCGCTCAAAATGGCGCAAGTGCAAACTCCATTTGGGGCACACATAAACGCTCTCACGAGGGGTGCCTAAAGGTGCAAACAATGGGCGTAGATTCAAAGAAAGAAGCCATTTAGCATTCTTACGGTCGTTAATATCCTTACGGCGTGTTTTCATTCAAGAATACCTAAAGCGACTATAGTCGAACTGCGGGCGAATGGATGGATGGGTTTTACTGGTGTTCCCTTTGAGGCAGGGTCATGTCTAACGCCCGCAAAGTTCGTTACATTTATGTTGGCGCCCGTTTACTCACTGGCCAATGATACCCTCCGTGGCTTTATGCCAGCCTTATGTGGTGAAATCGGTCATGTGGAAGACTTCTGGTTGTGCATGCAGTTCGACGCGAAAGGACTGGGGTTGCTTCAGAGCCTGCACTTAAGCGACGTCAACCGCAAGTGGGGCTCGAAGACCTAGTGTTCGCCGAAAGGTCCGGAGTAGTCAGGAGAAGCGTTGTACGACTGTAGACTGGGGTCTTTTTTTTCAAGTCATGGAGACGAACGAAATTTAAGGAGACACCTTTGCTAACGCACGTTTAGATTCTCAGGCCGAGCAACTGCCGGCCGAACATGCCAGGCCTGTTGTAGCACCACGGCTTTTTGTTTACTGCATTTTGCGACTGTCGTCAGTGTTGAGAAGCCGTAGAAACATTATTATTTTATTCACACAAAGACGCAATGTTGTTTTTCCCATTTATTGTGTTTCCTACCTTTTTTTCTAGTTTATATAATAAATATACGCTTGAAGTTAGCAAAGTTACCGTTCCTTTCTTTTTGTCTTTCCGCTCTATCTTCTATCGTACGTACTCCTATCAAAGTCCAACATACTTTGCTCATCCTCTCACATACTTCACGACACGGCGATGTCAGTGAACTCTGTCATATGAGACTTTTTCTCCGAGCCTACGCACTTCCACGCACGCGGCCTTCACATCTGCAGCGGGAGAGCGCCGCGCATAACCTTTACCGAAACCTCCCGATGACGACTGAACAAACGCAGGTGAAACCGGATCCCACTTCAGCTGGCCATCGTAGCCGCAGAGCCTGGACCATCTTCTGTAACAGCACAGCAACACGCATGTGAACGCGCGTGATCCCAGTGTGCCAACGCTACAGATCGTGAATGGCCTTTGGGAATGCTCCCGTGTCCGGCCTCTTCTCGCTGTCGACGCATCTGTTCTCGCCCACGCGAACTTGGCGCTTTTAAGGGCTAAATACGATTGGGGTCGGCGGCTTGTTCGACAGGAACGTGGGCGCCTCGTTAGGCGCTGCGCGAGTCTACAGAAACGAAATAAGAGCGTAAGGGCTCCCCGCTCCCTATGGAGACAGGAGCGGGAACGCACGGGTGGGCTGGATGGAGCGAATGCAAGACACGGCGCCTTACAGGGGAGTTGCGTATTCTCGGGCTGAACAGATAGAATGGACACGCGGAACTGTCGCAAAAGGCCAGAAGTTCAGGTGATGGAACAGGTGACGGGGCAGTCTCCCAAAAAGGGAACCCGTCGATTGGGGAAGAAAGGACACACGAAGCAAACTGAGCGCCACGTGGTGGCACGAGAGGGAAACGCGGACAGTGATCGAGTGGGACATATGAATAGACAGAGATATACATAGAATAAAGATACGGAAATAGAGTACATGGTTTGCGAGGCGGTGGCCACGTAGTGTGATGCAATCGTTAGCAACCGTCACACAGCGTTCCCTGGGAATCGAAGAGTTGGGTAGCGTTGCATAGTGGCAGGTGGCGGCCTTCTCAGGGAGTTTCCCGATAATGCCACCTTGCGCCTGTGTAGGGTAGCAAACCGGACGGGCGTGGGGCTTACCTCTTTCTTTCTATAGTGCCAGCGAGTACGCATGCTTTAGTGTAAGAGCGTCTAATGAGTGGCGCCAGTAGAAGAAAGGCGTCAGTGTTTGTATGTGTCTTGGCGTGCTTCGTGTTTGTTAAATGGAAGTAGTGAATGAACGGCTTAGCGTAATGCATAGCCCATTCCGCTTTGTCCACTATTTCGAAGCGATGGCTTTTAGCTGCTTACACACCAGGATAAAAAAAAATTGCCCGACGATTACGCTTCTTGGTAATGTGATCTTTGAGCGCAGCTGCTGCCTTATTCAACAACAGGGAACCGCATACAGAACACGCAGTGCCGAACGCAGACGGTTCCGCGTTTCGGAGTGGGCAGAACACAGCGCGATCAGCCGCTATCTAGCCGGCGCTCCGGCGACGTGCCATCGTGCCATATTATAGTAGGTCACCACCACGGAGAGCGGGGGGGGGGGAGTTTAGCAATTATTAATTAATCTTCCTTTTGAGGTGGGATAAGGAAACCGGTGGATAACAAGGGTATTGAGTGGAGGTCACATACTCATTCACTCAAAGACAGGCCTCAATGTGGCCGCACAAGGTTGGGGTGGGCAGGAGAAGTAATGGCACGAAACACTGCAACTGTCTTTCGAGTCACCGCAACGGCACTGCGCCAGGTAAGGGGAGGTATAGGGCAAGACTGGAAGCGGAAGAAGGACAGCCAGGCGCAAGCACTACCCATAGAGTTTCCTACAAAATTTTTGTAGGAAACACTATGGCACTGCCAGAGGCGACAAATGCCACGAAGGAACGCGTCCCGCAAACGGGGAAGCGAGAGACACGGCTGAGAGCCGTACAGCCACGCGACGCGGAGACGGAGGAGCGGAAAGCCGTGGATCCCGCACGAGGTGGCAAGGAGCGCCCGTCGCCGGCACCGCGGCCGTACCGCGACAGCGGGAGAAGGGACGGCGAGGGCGGAATGGACGGTAGTGGCAAGAGTCACCGCAACGGCGCTGCGTGGAGGAAGGGTAGGAGAGGATAGGCGAGAACACGTGATCCTGCTTTGGAGGACAAGAGGAGAGCAAGGCTCGCGCCGAGCGCGAGAGATGGCGCCAAGAGCACGGGCAGCTAGAGCAGCGCGCTGGCCCCGGATACCGAGCTGGTTACGGCGCGGTACAACGGCGAGGCCGACGGCGACGCGAAACGCGGGAACGGGCGGCAAAGAGCTACGCTCTACAATGACAACCCCCGCCTCCCCTCAGGATCCACGGCTCCTCGGTGTCGTAAAGCCTCGGCTTTGCGCTCCCACACGTCGACGTCGGCGCGTCGACAACGATCCTTTTTTCGAGCGAGTTCCCGGCGGCGTTCATGAAACGCCGCCTGTTCTGCGGCCGAACGCACTTCGTGCGGCCCGCTCCCGCTGCCGTTCCTTCAACGCAGCCTGCTCTTCGGCAGAACGAACCCAAAGTGGTCTCCCCATTTAACTGCCGGACCTGAACTGGCGCGTAACGGCGGGTGCGAGGCGAGTGAACACCTGATCACACCCCTTTCCTCCTCCTCCGAAGGGAGGGTACGCCTGTGATTGTCTCGCGCCTTGTGCTGCGTCTACTTGTTCATGCATATAAAACCCCGCGCGTATGATGAACCGACAGTGGCTGAATCGGTTAGCGTGGTGGTCTTGCAAGCCGACAAGCAATTTTTATTTTCGCGCGGCTTGAATTTTTTTTCGTACGGCAACACCAACGCCGACACGAGAGAGGCAATACAAGCTTCACTTGATAAACACCTTCCCGTTTCCCAAAGGATTAGCGGCAAGGTGTGGGGCGCGACCTCGGCCTCATCGCGTGTTACTGGTGAAATCGGCACATCCGCCGTCGTCATTCTTCGTTTGATTCCACGTTAAGCCGGTGTAGCACGAGTAAATGTAAATCGATAAAATGAGCGGCTGTCGTGAAATAATCATATTTCCGTAATAGAATAATTCGAACCACTTCGACATAGGCGATTCGTTCGGATCGTTAGGAGCAGCAGTAGTTTTATATGTCGCTCCCTCATAAGTTCCCCGCATGATTGCACAACTATTACGCATTCCTGAGCCATTGACAAGTACTGCTTCCATAAACTGAATATATATGTGGCTTCAAAGGTAGCTCAAGGCCTCACATCATCTTTTGAACTTAGAAAATACGGTATTACACCTTTAATTCTCCTTTTTTGTTGGTTCACCCATGTCAAAACTGCCTCAGGCTCCCTCGTTCACTGCTACATTGGCAGATTAATTTATAGAGCGCTCCTCTAAGTGAAAATCATCACCGTGGTGGCAGAGATGCCCAAGTTTCCTCAACTCCTAACATTGTATTTCTACTTGCAAAATACCTACGTCACATACAGTTGTACTCCCCTTAGCAGAAGTACAGGGACAAGTGATTCTGAGAAAAAGCAGATTTTTTTTCTTCCACCTGTGAATGTAACTCGAAATTTCGGATTATAGCTCCAAACTTTGACTTGCAAACTTTCTATCACACTCGTCAATTCAAGTTTGTATTTCT
Source organism: Dermacentor variabilis (assembly GCF_050947875.1). Taxonomy (NCBI): domain Eukaryota; kingdom Metazoa; phylum Arthropoda; class Arachnida; order Ixodida; family Ixodidae; genus Dermacentor; species Dermacentor variabilis. Next base: position 119,578,534 of record NC_134574.1, on the reverse strand, counting down.
TAATTACGAATAAATTCAATTTCTCCGGTGTCTGGTTCGCATATGATATTGCTCAGAGCAGTAGGTTTGAACCATCGTACTACTGTAGCCCTCGCTATGATCTTAATACGACGGGGGTTTGTGAAAAAAAAAAAAAAACCTGTGCCAGTGGCTCGTCATGTAGTATTGAGCGAAAGGAAACAGCAAGTTTGAATTGAAACAAAATATTTTAAAATTGAAAAAAAAATTGTTACGATTGCAGAAGTGAACCTTGTACCGACCTAAAGTGTACGCGTCTCTTTCGGAATGTGAATTACCTTTTTATAAACATCCAGCAGCTTCATAGGGAATGGTATGCGATGAAGTACATTCAGTCAACTTTGCTTAGAGAGCGATGGTGACAGCTGTTGTGTTGACCTTAAAGTTTACAAGCCTCTGAGAATAGATGCCATTGTGAGTCAGTCATCTGAAGAGCTTATGTAGACAGATGATTAGCGAAGAGAGATGATTTGTTATTTCTTTTCAAACGAAACATTGAGACAAACAATTCCTTCGAAGCCCTATATGGCACCTTGTTTAGTACACCCCAACGTAAATACTCGAGAGAGTGGATGGAAAGCAGCTGGCGCCGTAGCTTAGTTGGTAGAACATCGTACGAGTCATATGAATGTTCTCGGTTAGGCTCTTGCGGTGGCAAGGGCTTTATTTTTCTTTCCTGTCATTACAAATGTAACGTTAGGCCGACATTTAAACGCGCGTATATAATTCAAGAAATATTTTTTGTGTGTGTATGTGTGAGTTGTTTTTATTATATCTATGTGTGCTGGGAAACATGAGGGATGCCGGCTACTTCTCGATTAGTTGAACGGTGAATACCATAAATCAAACCGAACAAACAAACAAACAAACAAACAAACAAACAAAACATTTGAGAAAGGTGGCAAATTCTAATGAAATTCTCATCAAAACAACTAAAGTCAAATGGGGAGACGCAATTTCTATGGCTCCAGCGTACACGCTTTTCAAAATGGATGAAAGAAAATTAGAGTTCCCAGTTCTGCCTTGTTTGTGTCCTCGTTAGGTGGAGAGCTTCTCCAACTTCTTTCCTTTAATGATCACTGTTTTGTATGTGTGTCTCTTATTTTTCACTTTTTCAAGAAAAGTGCTATGTGGTGACCTGCGCAGAACAGCAGTGAAGTGCGACTCGCAGTGCGTATAAGTGAACTTTCCAAGTGCAGAATGAAACTGAGTTGCTGTACCTGTTTGCTATTTCAACACGCTTTAAGGTTCAATTGAATTTTTTAACTTTTGTTTTTCTGATCTGTGTTTCCCCGTTCGCCTCCCTCCCCAAGTGTAGGGAATACGTAATTGGACGCGTCCTTCATTAACCTTCCTGCCTCTTTCTCTCCCTTCACTCTCAGAGAAGTCTCGTGGTGTTTCAGATGGGCTGCCTTAATCAAAGGAAAAAAAGAAGGCTATAAAGAATAAATCGAAGCGACTCCGGAAAACTAACAGATACGTGTTTATGGCAGTTGCAATCGGAATCTTTGGCTCCCGATGTCCGAACAGTGTCGCAATAGCGGAAGACCGGAACGATTTGTTTCCAAGACCGGCCCGTGGTCACGCCTGCACGATCACGCCAAAACGTATGCGTGTTGCGGATGAGAGAACTTCCGGTTCCGCTATAAAGGGAAGCCCTTCGCCACCCTCCCTCGCGGCAATGAGAAGAGCTTTGTATATATATATATATATATATATATATATATATATATATATATATATATATATATATATATATTGCTTACGGTATACTGAACAACGGGGATATCGCGGACAGGGTGCCTCAGTGCGCTGGGAAGATGGAACGCATCCAGGCACTCACAGTGGCACGACGGACAGGATGATAAGACTGGTGCAGCGAAGCGCTAGACGCGTCGTCTGCAGGCGCCGCGTCCTGCCCGGAAGTCGCCCGCTCCGGCCAACTAGCCGTTGCCTCTTTAGACCGGTAGCGTTGCCCGTTTTAGCTTCCGCTCGGCGATGGACAGATTTGCGTCACCGCACAGACGACGTAAGTGGAGATAACGCTAGAAAGAAAGTAGGACCGAAGTGGCCGATACGCTCGAGAGAATTGGTAGCCTTCAACGCCGCGAGAGTTGGTCTTGGAGACATTGTAGGCGCTGGCTTCACGAGCGGAGATGTTAGCACTGACGAAACGTTGTGTAACGCGGTTTACCAAGTACGCTCCGCTAAAAGATTGAGCGCGTGACGTTCTTGCATTGTACCTTACAAGCTAGTGAAACAGACCTTAATTTTGGCAGTGTCACCAGTAATGCCGCAGCGTCTTGTTTAATGAAGAGATATCCGAGCACACCTAAGCACTTGTGAGTTGTGAATGCGAAAGCGGTAATGTCCAATTGAACGCCGCTGTCAGCATGACAGATAAACTTGCAGCCATTGTGTAAAAAGAGACCACTGGTCATCCCCATTTACATATATATTCAATGTTAATGGGATGTGCACTGACATTGCGACAGCCTTTACCCTTTTCCCAGCATAGGGTAGCCAGCCGGTACTTACACCGGCTAACCTTCCTGTCTTTTCTCCCCTTATATAGATCTCTCTCTCCCTTGCGAACACCGAAACGTGTATGCAGCCGGGCTTCTCTCGCATTTCCTACTGCACGCGATGCGCCATCTGGGGACGCCACCACGAAGTACGCGTAAAGTGTGGGTTCGATTCCGCTGAGCACCGGATAAATTATAACGAAACTTTTTTTTTGTCACTGAAGAGGGACACATACGCAGCGAACCAAGTTGGCTTCAAACAGGTTTTCTGAAGAGCCGCGCGTACCCAGTGATTCAAGTTGGCGCCAGGTTCACTGAAGAGCGGCACATACCAAATGACACAAACACAATGCTGCAAGTGGCCATCAAATCTATTTATTTAATAGCGGTACATACCCAGGGCCACAAACCGGTCACCCGAGTTGGTTCGACGGTTTTCGTATTGAACCGTGTTCTCTCAGCACAGCAGCCCGATGCGCTACGCAGTAGACAGTAGACTTCCAGTGACCCAATTTTGCGGGAAAACACAGACAGACAGACAGACAGACAGACAGACAGACAGACAGACAGACAGACAGACGGACGGACGGACGGACGGACGGACGGACGGACGGACGGACGGACGGACGGACGGACCAAAGTGCCTTTGTTGCGGAGTTACCACTCCGGAAGTGGTAGGACTCCGGAATCATTCCACATTTTCGCGACCCCGCAATGGAATGTGAATGGAATGGCGGCAACGCTCGGAGGAACGGAATGAGAACGAAATTAAGCCCTTTTTGCCCGGAATGGAATGGGAATGGAATCGCATCTGCCGAAAATAGAGCGCTTTTTCGTGCACGCGCTTTTTTTTTGTCAAAATATGCCTAAGAACGAACCAGGCTGCGTTCAAACAATCGTAAGTCAGGGCGTAGAATTTAACAATAAATCAGTATTTTACAAATGGATTGGCTGATTACAAACACGGTACATCTATAAGCAAGGCGCCTACTACAATAGTCTTTATAGACTGAGTTGCTTCGAAGTTTGTCTCTATTCTTCGCGTAACCCTGGTATTATGCCGTTGGTATCCGTCGTGTGGTACTACTACGGCGGCGCCATATACGACGACCTCCCCCCCCCCTTTACGCATTGTGATTTTTTTACCTAGGCGGCGCCTTCGCCCGGCCACCTGCTGTCTCCTCACCCTTCACTTCTTTGTTTTTGCTTCCGTTCTACAGATAGCCATGCTTGATTACCTGCAGACATATCGCTGTACGCCTCACCTGACTACTGGGGTTGCGACCGCTGTTCTTCTTCAGGGACGCCAACCTCGAACCAGACTGGACATTGTGGGATTGCCTGACGAATGTTTCACCACGGACCCTACAAAGGCATCAGTTGCGAGCGTGTACGCAACAAGCTTCATTTATTTGCCAGGATGCGAAGTGCGCGTGAGAAGAAGCGCCCATAACAAAAAAAAAAAAAAAAAAGAAAAAAACAACGAAGAAGCTGCAGTACTACGCGAGGCACTAATGGACAACTGTTTTTTTTTTTTTTTTTGCAAGAGGGGATATGTTATATAAGGCGTCGCTGCCGATTGCAGCCCCATTAGAAGGCACGTGCTTGGAGCCGCCTGATAAAATGAAAGAGAGGATGAAATAGACGGCGAGGGACTGAGTAATGTATCCATAGATATCGTATTGAGTGCTATGCACGATACAACAGGGGGAGGGATTGGGGGGGGGGGGGGGATAAGGGTGGCTCCGCCACCGCGCTGGCGCCTGTTGGCGGCTAGAGAAGCGCAACGGTTCATTTAGTAGCTCGCTCATACTGTGAATGCTATACAATACTTCGAAGCAACCCCTCGGCCCTTCCCGCGCTACCACCCCCACCGACATTTCCAGCCTCCTATTGCAAATAAAAAGCGCCGCCATAACGCTCTGCTACACTGGCTCCTTCGCCCAGTGGCTCACGCACGCAGTAGGTCCACTAACATGACACAATGGAAAAACTTTTTTTTTTCCATTACCCGCTATGAAAACAAACAAGCTGCATGCTGCAAGCTTGGCTCCAACACTATACATGCTGCAGTCTGAGTTTCATCTAATTTTATTCGGCACCTAAAAAGAAAGCACGAACGTGAGCACACGCAAGAGAGAAAAGGCTGACAAGCTAGTCGAAGATAACGCCGCCCTTCACCGCTAGGTGTAGCTCTGTGCCTGTTTATCGAGAGGCTGCACTTGACGACGCCATAATCAACATGATTTGCACTGATATGGAGCCCTTTCGTGTTGTCGAGAGGGAGGGATTCAAACGAATCGTAACAGTAAGTTTGACAATATCATAAGCCGCTTTTCACCTAAGTAACTGCTTCGTACTCTTTCAAATTCAGGACGCGGTCTCGGGCTACAAGTTGCCATCGCGGGATGACCTCAGAGAGAAGTTCCTGCCCGGGAAAGTATTAGCGCCGCCGACCAAAATATCATCGTCTTTGGTGGGAGCGGAGTACGTCCTTGTCGCACTAGACGTGAGGACTTCGCGGTCTACGGAGGGCTTCCTGGCTGTCGAAGCAGCATTCGTGGACAGCGACTTCATGGCTCACACGTACCTCCTCAGTTTTATTCGCCTGACGAAGAGCCCCACAGCTTGTCAGGTCCGCTGGGAGTATGACGCACTGTTGCTGCAGTGGAACGTCGCTGACAGGGTGAAATACGTATTTTCGTACAATGTCGCCTCCGTTAACTGTTATTGTTCCATTTTCCAGGTGCTTCGCGTGGTGACAGAAAACACTTGAGCAATGATAAAGGCATCTGCATTTACCGGGTGGGAGATTGAACAGGACGACGATGATGACAATTTCGACGACTGCCCGGAACGCTTAACCAAGGAGCTTTTAAGCGAGTTCCATCAGTTCGAGCAATATCGATTTGGCTGCGCCGCCCACAGCCTGCAGCTTGTCGTCAGTGACCCCATTCGGCAGATATGCGCTACGAAATAACATATTGGTTCCATCTTATGTGCATTGATACGTCGTTCATTTATTACTATGTACATGAACACTTGTTTGGGCCAAGCTTTGTCGAATGATTTGCCATGAAGGCATGGACAAAGAATGTATGAATATAATAATTGCAGTTTTAAAAGTAAGGCCGGACAACTGCGCTTATTACAGTTTCGGTGCTTTAAAGCTTTATTATGCCACTACCCTCAGCTCCTGTGTAGCCGAATTTTCGAGCGTGCTTCGCTATTTCATCGTGGCGATTCGTGGTGCATTTGCCGCAATGAGCAAGGTCACGAACTCTGCTTCCCATGAAATAGTGGCTGCGGATCATTTTTGTGCCTCAGGCCAGGCATCGCCCTTACGTAACTTCGAGGTCTGTTCTCACCACGTTAGTCAAACGTTCTTAATACCTCTAAAGACAAACAAAAACAGAACTGGCACATCATGTAAAGGATGCCCACGGTGTCGCGAAGTTACATTTTAAAAGACTAGGAATTGGTCGATTCCTTGTTAAAGGTATCTGCGGTATTGTATTTGGTGCTCCTTGCTGTTTTTCTCCTTTCGTGATCTCCCTCTCATTTCTTTTATTACACCCCCTCCCCCTCATCCAGGAAAATGTAATCCTGCGTACATGAATCCTTCTAGTAGAAATTGCTCTGCCCCTAAACACAGTTGCTTGGCATATAAGACCAGTCAGTGAGGCTTCAGTCTGCAGCTAGTATGTTTATCTTAATTACGAAACGCACTTCATTAAGATAATGACAGCCGTAGTGCCGTAGCCATGACGTTACGTGCACGACATTTATTCGTAAAGAGCAGGAAGGTGCAGCCTATGCATTAATGTGCAGTCAATTTATTGTAGGGCTGGAGAAAACGGCTGTGTCTGTCTCCACTTTATTTTGTCTAATGCAGTGTTGAAGAGTGTCAGTTTGTGTCCGATCGCAATACCGTACGATTACTTACGTCATCATTCCCTTTCTGAAACTCTACTGCATTGCATATTTGCCGTTTGCGCTACCTGTGCTTGCAGTGGCAATATTCACTAATTGTCGTCCTCGCTTTATTTTAGGACCCAAATGCCGAGGTAGTCGTACAAAAATGCGGTGCCATCGTTGCATCTATACGCAAGAGCACCGCCGACACTGAAGAAGCGCTGAATGTGGCCCGTCTGCATTTGGGAATCTCACAACGCGACGAGGTGGAACTCGCAGCTGCGTATGATGACAAAGCTTGTCACCACTTTTTCGAGTCATCCAGGCCTGACAGAAACTCTGCACGCGTGCAAGAAGGTTAAACTGTCTAAATATGAACTGAGGCTGGCGACAGACCTAATTGAGATTGCCCGCCCTGTAGAGGAAGCCACCGAGTCGCTGCATAAAAGGCACCAGACAGCCGGGCTTTCGCTTCCCGCCTTGCGAAATATCGAAGTTTCCCTTGTGGAGATCTAAAGCACACTTCTTTTCAAATAGGCAGCTAAAGGCCTACAGCGTAGCCTGGAGAAGCGGTTCGCAAGCACGTGGACTGACTCTGTCTTTTTTTTATGAGTGCCCTTCTTGACCCACAGTTTAAGTCCTCTTGGTGTTCAGCTGCAACAGCCGAGCAGATACGTTCTGCTCTGTTGGGGAGGGTGCCTCCATTTTAGGGCAGGACAGCGCCAGCCCCATCGCGAATGCATACTCTGAAGCAGGGCTAAGCAGGCTGATGTTTAGAAACATCAGGCAAAATGAAAATGCCCGCCAAGACTATGTGCCTGGATCCATGGCACGGGGAGATTTCTCTTTACCTTAGACAGGGAACTTGCGCAAACACGGTTAAATTCCTGACCTATCGGAAAGAGAACGCTAGCCGCTTTTCCGTGCTTTTTCCCCGTCGCAAGGGCAGTTTTCACTGTGAATGCAACGTCAGTTGACGTGGAACACGTGTTTTCTACGGCATCCCTGACAATGGCAGTGAAGCGAAATCGGCTGTTAAGCGCCTCTTTCGAGCAGCTCATGATTGTGAAGCGCAACGCATAGTCAGGTGGAAGGTAATTATTTTACATCGCTTCTTTTTGTTTTTGGAACTAACCGTTAAAGCAGCCACCATTTGCACTAAGGGTTTTCAAAGCTCAAAGCGAAGCGCCAATTTAACTCATGACATTTTGTTGCAAAAATTTCGATGAATAAACCCAAAACAAAGCTTCTTTTTGCACCTTGCTCTGCTTGCGACCTTTATTGCTGCATTTAAAAATCACGAGGACATGTAAGCCAAAATACGCTATGTCGTCATTTTAGCATTAACACATTTAAGCTTAAACAATATTAAAAAATCACAAGCCGTTAAAACGTGCTGACCATACAAATACTATTGGTAGCGAAAGAACTGCCCCTGTGGAAATTAGCAGGAGGGCTGTACTGCACGCGATAGTCACCAAGCTACTATTCCTCGACCTTGGTAACGTGTTTTACGTATTTTCGCAGTTCTTAACGCGCCTGAGAGGCATCAGCTTTATGGTGCGTACATCGGTGACTCTGTAAAACTACCAAGATGCCTTTCCTACTCTGTGGAATTACAGGAACGGAATTCAACTGCCCGGCCTTTCGCGGAGTGGGAATGGGCTAAGTTTTTTTCATTCGAGGAATTGAAAGGAATGGAATTGCGGCAAGTTCTAGTTCCCAGGAATCGAATCGGAATGGAAGGGGCTGCCCATTCTGCTACACTGGTTGACACCCCAAGGAATGGGCGAGGATAAGAGTATGGCCTTACGATGACGGCGACAAAAGCAGTGTGTGACAGAAGGGACGGAAGTGTTGAGCAAGCCGGATTTAAAAATCTTCACCGTTCTACTATAGCGAAATATGTTCCTGAACGAATTATAGGGCTTTACGTGTCAAAACGATGATTTGATTATGAGGCACGCCATAATGGGGGACTCCAGATCAATTTTGACTATCAGGGGATCTTTAACGTGCCACCAACGCACGGCACACCGGCGTTTTTCGCATTGCGCCCACAATGAAAAGCGGCCGCCGCGGCTGGGAGTTGATCCCGCGACCTCACGCTTAGCAGCGCAACACCACAGTCGCTGAGCCACCGCGGAGGGTTGCGAAATATTCCAACGCGGAGCATTCTTCTCTAGTTCAATCAAGGCTTTTGTAAAAGGTACTTGGCCGCTATCTGGTCTTTATTGCGACACACAAAAACGGTCAACGCGTGCGGGTGACATCAAATTCTCTGACATCTAAGCACTGACATGTTCATTTTGAACATGGTCCCCCTGAACACACGAATCACTTCTGCCGGTGGCTGAAGAAAAGAATATTCATTTCAGCATAGAGAATGATTTGTTTGCATACGTATACTTAAAAAAACCAGCTAAACTTCTATAGCGCGAGGGTCCTCGTCAGTGCGTTCCCGCTGTCCTGGTGTTTCTCCCAGACTCATTCAGTAACGCAACTACCCCGTGCCAATGCTTATGTGGCCATCATATATATACATTGCTGAAGTACTATAGCGCCGAACAGACGACACACGAAGAAGAGACACGGACGAGCGCCGAGCGCTTAAGCGCTCGTCCGTGTCTCTTCTTCTTGTGTCGTCTGTTTGGCGCTATAGTACTTCAGTAATATGCACCAACTAGCCCAACAAAAAGTGCTGCTGGAATATATATACATGTGTTTCAGCGAAGACTTTCAAAATTTTTTTAATGTTGCCCGTGGAAGATAGCTCAATTCTAGTTTATGAGCCGGTCTACTCGAAGCGGCAGACACTAGTTTCACAAATAATTGAAATGCGAAATTCACTAATTAACAAGAATTCAATAATTAAGCTTTTGGCTAATTATCTTCTGACCCATGTGGCAATTTACAGATTCTAGCAGTAGACTTCGCAAGGCGGATCCACTTGGAACGAATTCTCAGGACGACACCAGTTTCGTGATATAAATTCTCGAACTTTGCGGAGAAATGCACTGGCGTTCCAGTTACTTGCGCGCTTCAGTGCATGAGACGACGTTCTGTTAACAAATTAACTGCAACGGCAATGCATTTCTGCGCAAACTTCGGGAACTTACATTTCGAAACTGGTGCCATATTGAAAATTCGTTCCAAGTGGCTCCACCTTGCGAACTCCACGGCTATAATGTGCAAATAGTCATATGGGCCATAATGCAATTATTTAAAACTTAATTAACGGCTTTTTATTGATTAGCCGATCTTGCATCAATTTTTTGGGCAAGTATTGTCCGCCGCTTCGAGTTGACCAGCTCATAAACTAGTAGTGTGATATCTGCCACAGGCAACGTTTAGAGATTTCTGAAAGTGTTTGCTGAAACACCCTGTATGTATGTATATATATATATATATATATATATATATATATATATATATATATATATATATATATATATATATATATATATATATAGATATATATATATATATATATATATATATATATATATATATATATGCGAAAACCGGTACATCGGACAAACAGAAGGGCCTTTCAGATTCCGCTTTAACAATCATAAATCCCACGCTAACGCGTTGCCCAAGCTGCCCATCTCAAGACACGTGCATCTTCCTGACTGCTCATTTGATAAACTGAGAGTCACGTTGCTTGAATATGGATTTCGTTCAAATTATGATAGAGAAGCCCGCGAATCCTTCCTTATCTACACAAGTTTGATACCGTCGCGTGGGGTATGAATGAATGTGTAGGAAAATTGAGTTGCCTGTCTTTGTAGCCCGTCACTTGTCCCTTCTTCTACTAGTACGTCACTATTCCCCTTTTTTTTGTGTCTGTGTTTGCTTGATAACATAGCACATATTGAGCACATATTGACGTTTTGTTGTGACGTGGCGATTGGTTTTTGCAATTCCTTTCGGTGCGTTTTTATGCTTTGTTTTTTAGACGATATGTTTGCAATTGCCATCGGTCTATACACGTGTCAGCTGTCCTTTGAACGATCCAGATGCATTTAGTTCGCCTATTTTATTCGTTTTTCATGTAAACATATCTTTTGGTTTGGTTGATATGCACATGTATATTAACTGTACTGACACCTTGCAAAGTATTCTGATGAAGGCCGGACCCCAGCCGAAACGCCAATAAACCGCTTCATACGCTCGTCTACTTCACTGCATATATATATATATATATATATATATATATATATATATATATATATATATATATATATATATATATATATATATATATATATATTTGTGCACCAAATGCTGCGTGTACCAAGATAGAACTTAAAGGGGCCCTGAAGCAATTTTTATCGAACTGGAGAAAGGCATCTGAAGTGATAATAGGCCATTTCAGAAGTACTTTGCCGCAAAAAGTACTTCAATGCGTTCCGCAGAAGCGGGGTTATTGGCAATCAAACAAGGCCTCCGCTGGGCTCCCGTTCTTTAATGCCTCGAACGACGAAGCCTAAGGCGGAGTGGGGCGTGCGTAGAACGCTCCGCCTTCTAGATGTCACCGTGACGCGTAATTAAATTTTCATTTTGGATGTTAAAGAGAAACTAAAGGCAAATATTATTAAGTCAAGCTGAAGTGATAGATTTGTGCTCGAGAGTCACTAAGGCGTCAATATTATCGCGAACAGAGCCTTAATAATAGAGAAATTGTCCCTTTAAGAAAGTGTCCTTTCAACGTAGACGCCACCACTTCCGCCTTTGGTAAAGACGAGCTGAACATAAGCCAAACGCGGTTCTCCTCAGCAAACCGCAGTGCGCTTAGGCAGCGGACTCGTGGCGGCACCCCGCGGCGGCCGCGGTAGCTACGCCAAATAGCCGACCGCAGCTTGATGTCGGCTGTCGGCCAATAGCAGCCGTCTAAAGTAATGAGGAAATAAAGTGTTCAGAAGTGAGTGGGGACAGGACCTTCTGTTGATAAGGGAGCGTTTGAGAAGAAGGTGACTTTGCGATCCGCTTGCGAGCTCCACGCAGTGCTTACGACAGGAAAACTTGGCTGAGATGTTCAAAGCAGCGCATGCCACCTGCGGACTATGTTATTCCACCAAGCTCGAGGCGTGATTCAGGTCCCCTTTAAAACTTAGAAAAATAAATGAAAGACTGAGAGAAAGTGAACAAGATCGAAGCGAATCCTCTCGTTCATGTCAAGCAGTGCGAAGTCTCACCACCATCGATGGGATTTTGATGTGCAACTCGGGCGTTACACGCGTGAAAGATCGTGCACCCTTTCATGTGCGCTTATATTGATAACGGCCGCGTCGCTCTAACAGAGAACAGAGTATGCGCACGTGTAAGACGTGAATAGAATGGCAGGAAGCTGCGCAAATTGGTAAGAACAGACGGTTTGGACTGCGCGCAGGAAATGACGTAGAACAGAGGAACGACAAACAGGCCACATTTTGTCCTTTTTATTCTTGTTTTGCACGTCCGCCCTTTTCAACCGAAGTCGCGAAAAAGTGCACTTGCCCTAGAAGTGTTTTTGAAGGCCGATGACAGCCTAGCGTGTTGACCAACACACTATTATCAGTGAAGGTCGGCAAACATCAAACAGCACTTGCGAATGAAATGCTTTCTGAATTCGGTCCAACAACTTTCGCGCTAGCAAGTTAAGGGATGCCATGGTAAAATATCAGCCTCGAATCTCTTCAAAAATAACTGCAATAAGACCTCTGGTTTTATGATTCGTCATAGCGGTACAATTGCCGGCAAAGCTGAGTTGAGAAATAAAAAAAAAAAACAAATGTTCCGCTTTGGCAAACCATAATTTCTATCTGTACTGCTGACACGAAGTGCGCCTGGCGCTTTCAAATTTCACCAACGTTGCAAGATTCACGAGGGACGTAGTGGCCAAATACTGCTCTGTGAACGCCCGTTTCGATTCTTCTTGAGGGAGTGTCCTTCTGAAGCCCATTGCAGCTTTCTAGTTTGGTTGCACCGCCGTAGTACTCTCAGCGGTTCTTCTTTTTCCTAATTCAGGAACCTCTGCAAGGATGGAAATTCAGTGACCTGGACAAGGACTTAGGACGCTGAACATACAAATCCGATGTTCTATTTCTAATGTACATCATCCTCACTTTATCTGATATATTGCCGTAGCAGAGAGGTACTACTGTATCCTGGCGCCTGACTCCTCCTAAAGCGCTGATAGCCATTAAGCTCTGTCCCTGTGATTCCGAAACAAGTGCGGTGTAGCAATGCGTACAATATTTCACGATTGGCTGTATTTCACGCGTAGCACAATAACGAAAGTTTCACTACAAATTCTTTCTCACTATCTATCTTCCTGTCTCTCACACATACGAACACACACGTACGAAATAAAAATAATATTAGATCGCCCAGACGAACATGCACCAAGCGTGATGCATGGCATTCTGAGTATTGTAGAAAATCAAGATGACTTAGACTTATGATTCTGTAAATAGGAAAAAAGATTCTCTTGCCATCCCGGCCCTGCGAAAATGGATGTCCAGCGAAGCTGTTGAAAAGCACCCCTGCCGCTGCTGAGGGGGGGGGGGGTGCAATGCTTTATTGATTCAGAATGATGGTAATTTAGAGTAATTTCATTTCACTTATTTCGCTGGTAGTAATGAGAGGGATGGTAACTTGAGGAGCGCGCAGCCGCTGGTCGTTTATTGTGGTTCCTTTTTCCCTTTTTCCGCTCCTCGTATTCACGCTCCTCCTCGGAAGCCCTAACTAGGCGTTGCCTACCCATAGGAGTGCTGCAACAACAATGCAATCAGTTGCTAGGCTGGTCCTTTTATAAAAAAAAGTGCTAGTGACGTCCCTCCCCACGTCGCAAGCTGCCGTCGCCGCGTCAGCTTGTGCAACAGCAACTTTTACCGAGCAATGTGCGCGGGGAGCGCTTATGCGCTTCGCATTGTTGTAAGGAGCGCCTTATCATCAAATATGTGGTTCGAATGCTTGTTTTGCGCATGTTCTTTATTGAAACGAATGCTGTTCTGTATGCTGTATGCGTGATTCCAAGAAATGCATGCGATTTTCGCTTCATTCTGCTGAGTGCTTAAAGTCGATTTCACCTCCGCCGCGGGTCGACCCGGTGTTTCCCTACCTCCGGGATCTGATCGGCCCCAGGCCCGGTATTTCACTACCTCTGGGATCGGCGCACATTTTTCGCCAGAGACGTGGAGACGAAAAATGCCGACCAACGACAAGCCTCGGTGAATGAAACAAGTCCCAACAAAACTCCTCGCCCCCTTCAATCGGCCCCCACCTCTTCGGAGGCCGAGGCTCCTCGCAGAAAAAGAAAACCTTCGGCGCGCCACGCGAGCATTTCTCCCACCGTGTGGCACCGTCCACTCTGCATGGCGGCCTCGTGCGCTGGGAAGAGGCCTTGCTACGAAGGATACGCCTGCGTGTCGCCCGATTCACCGGTCTTCCTACAATACCCAACGCCTCCCGATCCCAGTGGGAAGTCGCTCTTTCCAGCACAGCCTTGGACGAGCAGCGACCCTTGACGGATCGGGCCAGCCGGATAGCAGCAGCAAATGGGGCTCTGGACTGAGGGCTCCGCCCTCTGGGACTTCATTACCAAATAACAAATAAAGTTATCTACTACTACTACTGCTACCACTACTACTGCTGCTGCTGACTAGCAACTCTTACACACACCATGCGAAGGAATAAAAAGGGGTCCCCTCAATGTCGGTGTGATGGGGCCCCCCAAAATATTGTACAGGGCCCGCCGAAATAACTGAACACAGTGAGCCACAATACTTTTTGAAACCTGAACCCTAATAATAAATTATTTGAAGACGAATCTGAAGTCTGAATTGTTTGTTTTGACATGCTCTACACGTAGAATGAAATTTTCCTGATTATTGGTTCCAGTTCCATATTTCTTCGTCGTAATTCAAGAGCACTGTTATATTAAAGTGCGCCTGTTCGCCGGAATAAGCCTCAATTAAGCATAGCATATAGCGTAATCCAAGTCTGCCAGTTTCAGCAATGTTATTTGCTATACATATTTGTGCTGCGGAAGCGTTGTACGAGTTTAAACAACCACGTTTCGTGGCTTTAAACATGTCCTCGCTGCTAATAATCTGTAACTGCACGTTTTCAGTGATGGTATATTAGTGGCATAGTTCACACTCGTACCGAGGGTTCTGTTTCGTGGCTGGAAATCACCTCCCAATCCGCTTTACGACAAAGAGTACACGAGCGATCGCTGTCAGTAGAAAGTGAAATAGTTTATCACGCTCCAGAAGAAGGCCGCATACATTCTTTCACTGTTTTCATGATTTTCGGGACATCGTTGGCAACGATTTAGCTAACGAGGCCTGCCCACGGAGACACTCACATGCTCCCAGTTTTTTAGCGAGGATGTACTCCGTAAGGTAACTTCATTTCCTTGTTGACGGAATGACACGAGCTTCCTGGTATTCTCCGGTTTTCTCTAATTGCCGGCTTCGTAACGTGGACCTGCTACTAGAACTGCAACTGCCGATTATAGCTTGCCCCTCCCGGATGCAACATCGCTGTACCGTCAATGGCTGGATGTGGTGTTTATCAACGCTTATTTTTTTCCGTATTGGAATCAGCGATAAAACAACGTGCGACTCCTATGAATGCGAAGAAAAAAAGGCGAAACACTGATAGCGATAGCGAAGTATTAAACTACTACGGGAAATAAAGTTCCTAGTTTTACAGGCTCTATAAATTACACTGAACATTTGTTTGCTGAATGAATAAAAAGCATGGTGTCACTGGCCAACGTGCCCAAATCTCCCTTTCGTGACCGCGAGCATTTGCTTCTACAACGATGGCGGAATGGAGAGTGTCGGCAGTGAGGAGCGAACGCTTAACGCTGCCTCTCGGTTCACCGCATCTGCGAAACTTGAGATTAGGCGACCTCCAAAACAACGCATGCGGTAAAGCAGCGCGCATGAAGCCACACGCGCTCTCCGCGCCGCCCTTAGCCATTACAAATTACCTCAATAGTACGGTGCGCGGACCGCGTGCACAGGCCGCTATTAGCAGCCACGACTGGGCTATAGTCAAGGTGACGCGCACTCTCATTCGCTAGCGCGCGCTTGATCACATGACCTCCAGCATTGAGCGCGCGGCAAGACGGCGCGCACCAAGCATCTACACTTCTCGACTCGCCCTACATGAATTTACAATACAATATATTTTATTAACTCTCTCAAGGTTACATCAGCAACAAAGGAGAGAGGACGCAGGGCAAAAAGCTGCGTTGTTGCAGCTTGAGAGCCACCCTGCGCCCTCTGCAGGGGTGCATAGCCCAGCAGCTGATCACAACAGCAGTGGAAAAGCGCACTCACAAACACAAAAGAAATACAGCCACAAAAATATCTACATCACACTTATTATTAGCGACGCTGTCTTCGAGGCAGTGAGCGGAGAGGGCAGAGCTGTCAAATTCACTCCTGCGCTCATGAGGGCTGTTCTACGAGCGCGAGTTTATGACTTAGTAGCCCGAGTTCTGTAGCCGTCCGCTTCCCAGAAATGCCGACGTATAATCGCTATAGCGCTCACCAATCGCTGTTTCCAGCCCGACTACATCCTCAAGGCAGATCGCAAGATCATGATAAAAAATGTTCCCTGGCGTTTTTCGCGTTACCATTGTACGATTGGACAGGCAGACCACTAAAGTTTGGGCGACACTAATGAAACGGGTACCTTAAAAATTGCTCGTCAGTCCCTTTGAAGTTTGTTTGATGCCCTTGAAACGCTTCTGTTCCGAGATATTCGTCCGATCCGATTCGATGCTCAGTCTTCTAATTTCGCATTCAGGGGCGCGAATCTCTGCACAACGCCTGGCCTGCACTACGACCTTGCCTATTGCGTGTGACATATATCATTTGCGAGGTGGGCGGAGCTGACAACAGTGGGCAAGAACAAGCGACGCCTGACTTATTCCATTTTCCATCATGCCTGCTGCAGAGTAATTGTTAGGCTGGAGGTTGCCTCGAGAAGCACGCCCGCGAATGCGAAATTAGCCGACCGAGCACCATCAAATGGGACGACGAATATCTGGGCACCAGAAGTGTGCCAGTGAGGATCAAACAAACTGAAGTCGTCCTCAAATGCGGCTGTCTTAGAACATATGCGGTTGTCAAGTACAAACATATATCATAATCGTTGTAGCCGAAAATTTAAGAAGGTTTTGTTCATTATTCGTTTCATGGCTCTAATTTTACGCGGAAATTGTGTGCACCAAAGCGCACAAACCATCTGTGCAAGCAGATCTTGAGTAGGTAGTGTAGCCTGCATAGACTACGCTAGCCACACTAACGCACAACGCACAACATTAACACACAACGCACAACAGGAAACAGGATGCAAGAAGTAGCCATTCTTGCGCCCTTTCTGTCTTACCAAACATTCTTTCACAGAACAGAATAGTCCTTCCGCTATTGCAGAAGCGTAATTGGCTAACAGGGCTCTAATCAACATTTCCATTTTGTTCCGCTGGAAGTTTCAATGTATTTCTTGGACGCTCTTACGGAGGTCGTTTCGAAAGCGCTTTGGTGGAGCACCCCCTTCTAGTTTCGGCCGACCCGGCTAGACATCGCACCCGCGACCTCATAATCACCAATATAACGCGGTGAACTCTGCTGCTGTGTTTGCATTTTTATATTCTGCGCACTGTTCAGGCAGGTTTGCAAGAACTCCTTTATGCGTGGCACGCGCCTCATATATGTAACGTAATTTTGTAATTAACAAATAACTTAACGAATTATGGTTTCTTGACAAGCCGGCGACGAGAGAGGCAGTTACAGACAGTTTAGTATGGCCCCATCCAACTTAATTAACAAAGCAAACCGTTATAAGCTACGAGCTAGACGGGTCAAACGCATATTCCTCATTATCCAGACATATGGGCTTCGAGTGTTGCGGGTCCAAGGGACGCTTGCAAATTGCAACCTCGGTCTAGTCTGGGCCGTCAACAGCGCGTTGACTATAGACTTCACTTTACGGCATATGCAGCACCCGTTCGCTGAACTTTGACACTGCAGCTTTATAACTAAAAGCAGTCAGCAAGAAGAAAAAAATTCTCCGGGCATTGAATAAAATTCGTGTCAGTGCACTCTTTAATGTCGCGACAAATGACTGATAATCCGAGTGCCTCGCGCGTAGAACAAGAACATTGCACAAGTGGCTATATACTTGAAAAAAAACAATACAGTTGACGTCAATACCTCGGGATAACGAACTTAGGCGCCTGCGAATGCTGAACAGTTGGAGTAGCGGGGCGGAGAAATATCGAAGAGCAGTCGACGCTCCATAAGTGAGTGGCAAAACACCCCGAGGGCTAGCGATATCTAGCTGCGAGTGCACATTGTTTGACACGATTAGACGCAGGGGAAGAAACCTAGAAGATTCAGCGGGTCCGTGGGGCTGTGTTGAATATGTCTGTGACAGGCTTAGAAAAGACTGTAGGTGTTGTTTTCTGGTCTGTACATGCAGTACAGAAGATATTTGCCGAAATACTTTTATGCGAGAGGACTTGCTCTTGTATGTTGCATCGGTTCAACGAACGCCAATCGATGAACAAACAAAAAGCAATAGGCTGCACAGGAAGTTAGATTAAACCTTAGTTGTTGCGCAACAGCTGTTCTGTACAAGCGTGGTTATAGGCTTTGACACTGGGTTGTGCAATACTATTATCGGTATTGTACAGGGACGTTGACACCCGCATGTGTGGTCATCAGAGCAGATATTCATTGAGAAACACACAAAATAACTAATCATAATTACGAGAATCCGATTTGTGAAAACATACTGACGGAAGGATGAGTTTTGAGACCTCAATCTTCTGGCGTTCTATTAATAAATCGAAGCTTGTTTGGCCTCAGTGCCAAATATCAGTATTGGATGAGCCATGGTGTCTACTCAAGGCTTGCAAGTACTGGACTTAGAGCAATCTAGTACCTGAAGTGCACTCTGGGCTGACAGTGTTTTAGCGTTTTTGCTTTGTTATGAGTGCATTATTACACTTGTCATCGTTTTTGTCTGTAATAGCAAGCGAATAGCACACCCAGACAAGGCTATCCAGTTTCCATTAAACAGCATCCACACATTTCTCTGGGCATATCGAAGTTTACGCTGTGCTGATGCGTATGCTAGCTGAGTTCTTGCTTCCATTACCAGATAATTTATTAAAGGACATCGGTACCACTAACTTAAGATGACCTGGCCCGAACGGGACGCAATGTCCACACGGCCCGTAGTATAATAGTGCCACCTCTCTTCGGGCAGAGTGTATATCGCTCTATTTGCAGACTGAGACGCAGACCGGCAGATGCCACCGGGGGGCCCCAATTTCACCCGTGCCACCGGACGAGGTACGAGGAGATGTATCGCAGCTGGCTCACTGACTCTTGAGAACCACCCGCCACACTCCCAGGCACTCCTGTCGGGCCATGTGCGAGTCCACTGCGCACGCCTCCATTTACCGTCCTCCTCGTTTCTCTTCTATTGTTCTCTTTAAACGCGAAACATTTGTTGGCGAACATTTGCCAATTTGACAGTATCTATCTAGCCGCCTTCGTCTTCGTGCTCTCATGACCGTTTCGTTAACTTGCTATCTACTAAAATTAGCACAGTATGACAAGAGTGTATAATGGACATAAATGACAGGTCGTGGCATGAATATCATGACATGTGTGTCATGTAGGTCATGAAACAGCCGCGTAAGCCTTGGGGCTCTGATGGTCGCTTTCTTAACTTGGTATGTGCCACAAATGGCATAGCACGACAAAAGTATGTGAAGAACATAATGATAGGTCATGACATGCGTGTCATGTAGGTCATGAAACCACCACCTATGTCTTGGTACTTATCGAAATTGGCATAGGATGACAGGATTGTATGACAAACATAAATGATCGATCGTGACATCGATTTTCACAGAGCGTGGGAATCCCAGATCCACATCCTAATCCAACATCGATTCCCACAGAGTGTGGGATCAGCCGGCTTTTTTCCAAAGGAGTTGCAACAAGTAACTAGGTATAAAAGTCACCTCGTTCTGCGATAAACACTCTTTTATATCAGCGTAACAGTGCGCCTTCTGCCAGCGAATGCGCACAGAACTCGCTTTGTTAACGCAGAAAAAACAATATTACAGAATTTTGAAGAAATAAATTAACACTAGGCGTCGTTGGGGACTTCTCCAAGTCTTTCGATAAAGTAAGTCATCGAACCTTGTTTGCTAACTTACAATATTATGGGTGTCATGGTCAACCTAGTGCTCTTTTACGCTCACACTTACAACATAGGAAACAGGCCGTAACGAGCACAAATCAGCTTTCCTCTCTAGAAGATATTGCTGCACAGGTTTCTCAAGGAACACATTAGAACTGATATAATTTAGCCCATCTAGGGTGTATTTTTTATTTTTCGCTCATCCATAATGCCAACGTCCACGTTTTCTTCTTTTCTGAGCTCCTCGCACATTGATGAAAAAAAGAAATTGTTCGCACCCTGATAATTTGATGGGAGGAAGTGCGTTGGGCTTGCAAATTGCGATTATGGGAAACCGGCTTGTGAAAATATATCGACCATAGTGAAATATAGTGAAAATATATTGTGAATATATTGTGAAAATGTAGGTGAGGGACCTCAATCCTCTGGTGCACCAATGTTAAAGTGGAGCTTGTCTGAGCTCGGTGCGAAATGACAGACATGATGAGCCATGGTGTTTATTCAAGGTTTCCAAGTACTGGACTTGGGGCATCCAGTACCCTATGTTCACTCTGGTCTAAGGGCGTTTTAGCGTTTTTGCAGTGGTCTGTGCCCATTAATACACTTGTCATCGTTTCTATCTGTATTAGCAAGTGAAGCCTGTAGCAGGCAAGGCACTGTAGTTTTCCATTAAGCAGTATCCGCGCATTTCTCTGGGTATGTCAAAGCTCACGCTATGCTGATATGTAAGCTAGCCAAGCTCTTGCTTCCATTACCAAATAAGTTATTAAAGGACATCGGTACTACGAACTTAGGAGGACCTAGCCCGAACGGGACGCAGTATCCACACGACCCGCAATATAATGGTGGAATCTCTCTTCGGGGAGAGCTTATATCGCTCTATTTGCAGACCGAGAAGCCGTCCGGCAGATGCCGTCGGGGGCCCCCGCTTTTAGGACGAGGTACGAGGAGATGTATAGCAGCTGGCTCGCTGACTCTTCAAAACCATACGCCACTCCCAGACACTCCTATCGGGCCATGTGCGACTCCGTTGCGCACACTTTCATTTGCCGTCCTCCTCGTTTCTCTTGTACTGAATACGAAGCGTTTCTTGGCGAACACATGACACATGTCTTGGCTACTTTGACAGTATCTGTCTAAGCGCCTACGTCATGGTGCTCTCATGGCCGTTTCGTTAACTTGGTACGTACCAAAATTGGCACAGTGTGGTAAAAATGTATGACGAACATAAATGTCATGACGTTCGTGTAATCTAGGTCATGAAACAGCCGCCTACGACTTAGTACGAGAACAACATAGACGTGAACAGGTCTAGGGAGCATAGAGAAAAAAGATCAATATAAACTAGTGTTACCAAAGAATTTATCAAATCACCCTCTGCAAGAATGTCCCGTGAAGCCGGCTTTCTGAAGTTAATTCGCGCGTAAAGATAGCAATGCGAGGGAAAATGAATCACAGATTTGTAAATTGATCGTAATTTTCTTGTTTTTGATATTAATTGTAATAGAACACAACAAGAACATTCGCTGAGCATTTGCCTAATTGGCATGAAAAAAATGTGACAGTGGAGCCAGCCTAAGTATTAAGTAGAAATTATTTTAGGAATATAACGAAATGCCGCGTTTTGCTCCGACCCTCAGGGCGGAGCAGACAGGGGTAGGGACAAAGTGACACATAGCCCACAAATGACACAGTTCAATACTTGCAACGAAGCACTTGTAGTAGGTTCCGTGGGCCACGAAACGCTGCCAGTTCCCTTTGGTGGGAGTCATGTTACTTTCAGAAGACTGTTTTTTTCCTACTCGCACGTGAAATAAATACTATAAATGCTGTATCATTCGCTTCCTTTGGTGTTCCTCTACGAATTCCACGTTTTGGGCTAGACTGCGAGCCTTAATTCACGCTGTCTTTGCTAACTACCTGGCCATGCGGGAAGATGAGGTGAGATTGAGTGCAATGCCGCATTCTCTGTATATTTTTGGGGGAGGGAAGGAGCAATGGAGAGATTTCGTGGAAAATTTCATCGCGTTTAAGTACGATCGTGTCTGTTCAGCGGGTCTTCGCGAAAGCCTGTGTAGTGTTTTTTTCGGCCCACCAAGATCTTGCGCCGCAACTTCAATTGGGATTGTTCTGCTGTTGGAATGCTTCAGTATTGTTTTGCATGGAATCTGTGGTGAAGGCAGCACCGAATGCCTTTCTCTTGAACGGTTGGCCCATATTGAGTACGAGCGCAGAAATTTGCAAGAGTGGCAATGAATAATAGGTTCTACAAAAACTATTCTTAGGATGGATGGATGGAAACAATTTTATTTTGAATCCGGCAAATTTCACGACCCGGGCTCAGGTCTCCCATGAGGGGACTTCGAAGCCTTGCCTCGTCGCCGCCTCTCGGGCTTGCTGGACAGCCCACTCTTGTGTCTTGAGGTTGGAGCTGCGCAGAGCGGCGGCCCACTTCGACGCAAGAGCCTCCGGAGCTACTGCCATTGTAGCTGATGTAACCCGACACTCCCACAACATGTGTGACAGCGTCGCTCTATTTTCCTGACATAATTTGCAAAGAGCAGTCGGGTATTGCGCGGGGAAAATGTGCTGCAATCGCACCGGACTGGGGAATGTTTGTGTTTGCAATTGTCGCCAGATGACTGCCTGGCGACGTTTCAGCATAGGGTGAGGTGGGGGCAGCAACCGCCTGACTAGCTGGTAGTGCTTGGTGATGTCATTGTACCTGACCAGGCGTTCTTGCGTGTTTTGAACCAGGAGTTCCGAACTCGAAGAGGCGGTCTCCGTTTCTGCGCGGCGGGTCAGTTCTCGCGCAGAGCGGTGTGCTACCTCGTTCAAGTTAATGAGACCCTCATCGGTGTATGTGGCGACGTGCGCTGGAAACCATATGATGGCGGTGTTATCGAAGTGCTGTCGACCAGCTTTCCTTAGAATCTGGAGAGCTTCGGAGGAAATGCGCCCCCGCGCGTAGTTGCGAACTGCGGATTGTGAGTCGCTAAAAACTACCTCGCAGAGGGGGTCGGTAAGCGCAAGCGCAATCGCTACCTCTTCCGCTGTTTCGGGGTATTCCGTTGCGACACTACACGCGTGCGTGTAGGATGTGTGTGTAGGATTCTTAGGATGCTCGGAAGGTCTTAGCCCCCTCTCCCCCCCTGCCTGTAGTATAGAAATAAGATATTCCACTGCATTGAAGATTGTGACGTATTGTGCCGAAATTTCGTGTAACTGTAGTCAGAGAAAGGAAGTAATAAAATAAAATGTTTCGTTAACAGAGAAACCGTACACGCCGGAATAACATGTGAGGTGATCTCTGCCTTTCTTGTCGGATCGGAAACTGGCAGGCACTAAGGCCGCATTTTTTTTATTCCAATGCACATAGCCCTATTACAACCGTTGTCTGGTCAAACAAAGTAGATAAATAATGTCATCTCTCAGTAAATCATTACGGGACTCGTATTGGTATGTTTTGTACGTTTTCGGAGATCCCGTGGTACGTAAACTTTTGTCGCCGGGTGCACATTCTGCCCGACGGAACAGAAATAATTTTGAATCTCAGTACCGATACAGCGAATGCATTTTTCAACGCTGTTACTTTTGAAGTATTATAAATAAATATTTCGTCAGTCATGAGAAGACAAGAACCCCTACTCACAAATACTTCCTTTTCTAGACATCTGTTTGTAGGCTGTCGAAAGGCAGTGCTCTTGCCCGTGTATTTGAGTTCTTTGATGAATTGGAGGTGTATTCTATCAGTTGAAGGAAAGAAGGCCGAGCAGTTAAAGAACACTCGAGAGTCATCTAAGTGTAATCTTGCCAATTTGGCATACGCGTCGGAAGCTTTGACTAGACTGAACCGGCATCTACAGGGTATAGTTAACACCCCCCTAATGCACACAGATGCCATCAACGCTTTCCTAGAGAAGCTGGCTCTTTCAGATGAGAGAGTTGAGAAGGGAAATGTAGCTTCCTTTCAACGTCTGAATGAGCTCTTATGTGAAAAACCACTTGCAGAGGGGTCACAAAAAGACATCATGAAACGTTTGTCAAGCCTGCAAGAAGAGTTAAGACCCTGTTTTTATAAAATGGATGCAGATGAGGTTGTGTGCCTGAAACATGCCCAAAATACTTCAGAATGCACTATTGAAGATCTTCCTGACTAGATACAGGAAAAATTCTTAGAACTCGTAAACAACACCGCAGCCGAAGACAAGTCCCAGGTACAACGGTTCAGTTATACGCTAATTGCGGGACCAAAATCTTTCCGCTTTCACTAATGCAAGCAAATTCACCCAAAATGTTCTTCCTTTTTCGTCAACTAGCCTGTGTGCAAGTGGTTTCTGGACTCTCTCAGTAATTAAATCAAAGGAGAGAAACAGCTTGGATGCTGTATCACATGCGATGTGTCTTAAGCCACATAGACCAGGGTACTGATTTCCTTGTATCAAGAAAGTGGTACATCCTTCTGATTAAGATACATCATTCAATTAACCCTTGTCAATATACCATAGCAAGCATTTTTTTCTACCTGTCTGATTTAGTTAGTCTTTTAAACCAATTAAAATGGAGATGTATTTGGCGTCATTGAAGAAAGCACGTTTACAAAAGGCTTATAAAATTGCGTGAGGGTGGAAGGCCATTGTAGGTCCGGTAATACTTAAAGGAGTGACGTAGTGCAAAAGTTTGAGAAACACCGTGGAGGGGTATTTTGGTGGAGGAAGAGGCTGAAATACGGAGAGAGAGGGAGAGGAATCAAAATTTCCGACGACTACGATACTCCCCGACGCGAAATTTGAGCGCAGCTGTACACGTGCTTTCATTTCGCGATGTACTGAGGCAGAGAATTTGAGACCGAAGTCACCGCACCGACTGGCAGTGGGCAAGTGCCGTCAGCCCCTTCGCAGAGGGAGCGACAGTATGGGAACGCTGGCATGATGATCGGCATCGTAGCCAGCTGCGGAAGACCACGACGACGAACGCGCGAGCAGTGGCACGAGCTCGTTCGCGGCGTTACGACGAGGGACGACGACCCTCGACCCAGGAACGGGCACCTGAGAGCTGCGCTCTAAAAAAGAGAAGGCCGACATGTATGATTCGAATATAGGAACAAAAGTCCGCTGTCAAGCGTGGAAGGACATTCACCTGTCCTGCTACAAGTACATATAGAGTGGTTGAAGTATGGCCACGGTGAGAAGGTAGCTCGGTGACTTTTGCCTTGCTGCATTCCGAAATACCGCAAACTACAGACCAGTAGTAGTGGAAGAAGAGTCTCATCATATAAAAAAAGGCAACAATACAGTCACACTCAAAGAGGTGGTCAAAAGGCATATTTGCTGATATTTTGCTGACACATATGCGTTAGGTGTTTAATAAATTACATTAGTGCTGCACACGATGCTAATGAAAAATGCGCAAGGGACCACTCAAGTAAAGTTTTGGAGCACACGCCCGCACGTGTGTGTGTCTCTGTGTGTGTGTTTTGAAATGATTCTGGAATCATTCCCTATTTTAAAACACCTAGAATGGTGTGGGATCGGAATTATGGTGCCAGTGTGGCAGATGGAATGTAAATGGAATGGATGTTTAGTACCGGAGTGCGCAATGTTAATTTTAAGCGAGACTATACAACGCTGCTAAATTTGGCAGTTAGACTAAACTAGACTTGGCCAATCTATTACACGTCTCAATTTTTACTCAGTAAGACTCCTACTGTGTCCACCTATAGGTGACTACCTATGCCGCGGTAACGCAAAATTGTACATATTCACTTGTTATGATATGGAATTTCTTTCTTCGTTACAATCCTGAACGAATCCTGTTCTAGACAGCAAGGTTTCATGGGGGTTAAGTTCTTGGCATTTCATTAAGGAGGGAAGTTAGCTCCTTTGTTTCAGTGGATTCATTAATATTTAGTTAAACAGATTAGTGGCCGGAAATTATCGGGTTTAGCACACGATACCTCTCGTGCTGCCCAGCATAAACAGCACCCCAGAGGATACCAGGCCATTCTATATATATATATATATATATATATATATATATATATAAGTGGCTCAGAAGACAGGATGTAGCCGTTATTTTGTGCTACGCCTGTGAAAGCATGGCTCAGCGCCTACAGAGATAAGGGAGAGGGCAGAACATAGGAATAGAGATAAAGAGAGGTAAAGGAGGTAGATGAGCTGGAGGTTTGGCTCCATCATAACGCCACAGCAGGAATCCACAAGGAGCTGGTGGCCGCGATGCGGATGCAGCGTGGCAAGTTCTACCGAACCAGCAAGCTTGGCGAAGTCTTGCCGTGCAGCGACCGGAGACGGGCGTGGTCCTCCACTCAATTGGCTGGGAGGCCGAGTCTGTGGCATGCGCTTGTCATGGCTTGCCGTTGTGCGGTGAAGGCTGGGCAAGAGGAGGTTATGTGTTCCAGGGTCTCTGGAGAGCCCCATCTGCCGCAGGCAGGGGAAGGGCTGGGCCCTACGCAGTATTTTTCGGCAGCGGACCATGCGTTGCTAGTTCTCAGACGTAGGAGCAGTATTTGCTCCTCCCTGTTGAATCGGTGTTCGGGAAGTGGCTGTGGTGGTTTGCCCTTGCCACACGTTGGTCTGGATGGGCCGCGGTCAGCAGTTGTATACGGTCAACCGTTGTATAACTCTAGCAGCTTCACGAACGGTTTAACGAACAGTTTGACGTGACAGAACTCGACGAACAGCTTGAGGAACGGCAAACGTAATGCCCTTCTAACCACTACAATCTATAGTACCATTCTACGTTGCCACGGTGCCTGGCATATTATCCATAATATTACTCAACGATAAAACAAACGACGCGTAGGTATTGTCACTGCTATAAATATTCGTCGCCAAGAGAACAATCGTTTTAATAACGCAATTTTTTGTAGATTTTCTATGCTTACTTTTATTTATTTTTTCCAAACTAATACTTCAGCGTGTTGCTGCCCTTTGCAGGTAGCGGGAGCTGGTTAGGCTGGCTTTAGCACAGCTTTTGCTCCTGCCATCCTTCATGTGTGACACACGAAAATAAACATTCAATTCCATTCAGCGATTACACCCTCCTGTGTGACCAACCTGCCGGGCATATCTTCTATGAATTTACTGAGTGATACAAGTCATGATAACTAAATACCCTTATTGCAACAAAATAGATGTCTTGAAGAGCGCGATTTCTTTAATGAACCAAACCTTTATAACCTATATATGTCAACTGTTTTAATCATTAAGCAGTCAAAGTATCGCCATCTCGCGGATAGGCGTGATGATGATTGCGTTACGTACGTACAGCGCCCAAATTTTCGTAAGTCATAAAACTTATTCATTGCAGAATTTTGAGGTAATTACGTTCGCTTTCATCAAACTGAAAATGCATGAACAATTGATTAAAGTACTGACTTCTTCGAATTTATTCCCGCCAATGGCCCTAGCTCTTCGTAACAGACGCGTGAATGCCAGTAAGTCTCGCGGATTCGTGGTGAGCGAGGTTGCGGTCCGTGTACTCATAGGCATGCCTGCGCACAGCCGCCAGTTATCGCTCCGCTTTCACAAAGGCACATGGCCTTTTCGCCACTCAGGTTGAAAGACGCGAACTTCTTGCCGATTTCGAAGGAGTAAGTCCTTTCAGGTGTGCCACCGCCTATCGTGCTTATCCGACGACGCGGCAAGAAAAGAGGCGTGCTGACGTCACTCTGCGGAAAAAAGGACGCCTATTCGGCGAAAGGCGCTTTTAATATGCTTTTTTGTTGTGTGTTCACCCCACCTCAAGTGCGAATGAACGACCTGAGGACGATGACTTATAAATTTCTCGAAATGACGAAGTCCGTGGTTGAAAAGCGCGAAGCCATCATTACTGAGGCGTGGCTGTCATAAAATGAAAGCGTCTTGAAGCCTGCTAAAACGCGGGGTCTCTCTCTCTTATTTTTTTTTTTTTGCGAACAGGAAGCTTTATAAAGCCGCAATAACGATGGAAAGAAATGGTGAATTGAAAGAGCTTATCCACCGCAGCGGGTGTCACTGGCCTTTTCAGTCATCGAGTTTTCAGAAACGGGGTTTTCAACGCCAAGAAAGGCAGAGGCGGTTTTATAGGGCTTCCTGAGTCTAACGAACGGTGATGGCAGTTCTCGAAGTCCAACGTCCGCACAAGCGCTGGCCGAGCAACTTTACACTTGGGTCTCTGTTTTCAACTTCTGCTTCTTGGGCGTTTGCTCCGCGAAACGGCCGCGAAGGGCTTCAGTTCGCATGCAGTGTCGATGAGCTATATTTTTTTTGTCTCGCCGTACTAAGCGTGGGATAGTGTTAAACATTAGGATTACGATAATTACAGTGGTTAAATGAGCATGGCTTCTGAAATGAGGTGGTGACAAAAACCATTAATCTTGTTATTTCAAGTGCTTTCTTTTAGTGCGCTGAAATCTTGATTACATTTATACGTTAAGTTACATTCACTCACAGCGCAAAGTTTATTCATAGCGTTATTGCGTGTTATCCCTGTCATTGCGCTCTTCTGGAAGCCGCACTTTGCTGGTCGTCTTTGGCTACTGCGTCAAACAACGTTTCTGGCATCCGGCGGCTTCGAACGAAAACGCGCGTTGCAGAAAAGCCTGCAGAACACCGCACAAGTGAGCGCAAAGCAGCAGTTCCAAGCGGCAGCACTCTTCTGCCCGCTTCTTGACATGACGAACAACAACGCTTCGTGTTCTCTATCTTGCCAGCAACCTTTTGCGGGTCTCTCGTGCGGAGGGGTTGTTGCATACGCACGGCGTGTGCCTTGATGTCGGCCATGGTCGATACCCTGTCTTCGTTGGTGGGTGCGCTAGCTCAGCCGTCACATTTAAGGAAAGGCGGCAATTTCTTGCCACCCTATAGTGAACGTATTGACTAATCGATTATGCAAAAAAAAAAGAGGCATGCTTCGGCAAGGTGCCGGGGAAACCAACCGATTAAACACTGCTTGAGTAGACACAAAACAGTTGTGACCGTTGTTACAGACAGCGTCTCAGCGCAAGCATTTAAAAAGGGCATAAGCAGTTACCTTCTTGGCACACAATTTTGTATTTTTTTTTTGCTCTCGGTGTGATAAGTGAGCACCAAATGTTTGGTTTCAGTTGTTGAGTTTTTGTTTGTATTGTTCCTGTTTCATTGCTTTGGTCGATTTTCATGTATTTCATGTCACATATCTAATTCGTTCTTAGTTGCGCATTTCTTGCGATACAGAATACTCTTCTTTCAAACGTATTCATTTTGATGCATTGGTGCCAGTGCTTTCTACTGATTTATAATTGAAAGTTTTGTCGAAAGGCAATGTAGCAATTATTGCAGTGATGTTGAGTGACATGTTTGTGGAGTGGGGGGAAGGGGGTTGACAGTCTGTCAGGCATTAATTGGCTTTATATCTGCCGCCTAGGCAACTGTTTTCTGATGCCTAAATAAAATACTTTGACTTTGACTTTGACTTTGGCTTAGAGGCTGAATTAGTAACGAATCGAAGGCGAGGGCGCTATGGTAAGAGTTGGGCGTTCAAACAAATGCAACACGAGGAATCACAAAGGAGAACGATACGATTTTGCCATTAATGCGAAGCAGTGGCGCCACAGCAGGCACAATATTACACACTGTTTCATGTTTGTTGGTTGGGGGTAAGAAACGCGCAAATGCGCGTGAGCAATCTCCTTTCGAGAAAAAGGAACAAAGCCAGTGGTTGTTGTTGTTGCCTTTAACGTATGGCAGGTACCGACGGGGGGCGCATTGGCCAATGTTTGCAATGGAAACATAATGCAATGCCTTCCTTCCGGCTGACTTAATGTTCTGCATTACAAATACCCAAAATATGCAAAAAGAAAGCGTTAGAAAAGTGACCATGCCAATTTTCGATGAAACCGCCAGTCACGCTTAGTCTGAGTTGTCTTCGTTTGTGTAGGTGGCGCTAACCAGTTCTGGAGAAGCAAGAGGGACACTACCTCTCACTCCTTCCCCTTTCCTGTGCAGTCTTTCAAGCCTTGACACTAACATCACTTACATTCTTTTATCTCGGCGCAGATTTATGGATAAGCAGCTGAGCGCAGCGGTAGGCAGTCCTTTCAACGACTGCTCCAGAGCTCAGGCGCCCAACTGTCCAGGCACAGTATTCTCTGCGGCAGCGTCGGCTGAGTGGTTTGAAGTTGTCCGTGTTGCGATGTGTGCACACTGCGCTTTCCACGTCTTTTTCAGGCCACCACACTTAGAGCACAAAGCCTGCCTGTCCAGCCTACAAATACGACTCGAAATTGCCAAGACTGCCTTTTCTTATATACTACCTTTACTTACCTCCTAACAGCTCTGTTATCAAAACTGGCTACCAGTCACCAGATCTCCAGCCGCATCAGCTACCAGACGGCAGTGTATCCAACATACGCTCGAACAACGATCCTCTATACGCTTTTATGTTACGCATTGCTGCGGACTGGGACGATCATCCTGCGGACGTTGTTGTTCTTAATACCAACGCGAACTTCCAATACCATCAATCACGTTTCTCTTTTGTAACGCCATCTTCATACTCAGTCCGGTGCAATAAATGCACATGAAAGAAAGAAAATCTACTCCGTGACTGAGGACAGTCTGTGACTTAGCGGTTTTGGGGGCGTAGTTCAAATGCTGAATGAGGCGCATACACTTTTATTTTTTCCATTTAAAAAAAAACACCTACGATGATCTCTTGGATTGTAGCGACGGTCACCGGCGGACATCAAAACGACAAAGGAAGTGGACCAATAAGAACCATTCGCTGCGAAACAACAAACACAAGAACGCTGCAACGAGAAATTTTTCAGACACGGCACATTCGCATGACATGTAAGCCCTCTCCTAAAACATTTAGCCGAAAGTGTGTCATAACACAACATCAAAATACTGACTGACCAAAAAAAAGAAGCGATGTTCCCGACGATATCGTGACAACAGCCTCATATAATAGATCAGCAGCAGCTTCCGATCGGCAGCCAACCAACAGGCAAATAAAACAGCCAGCGCTTGACACACCCTTTATCGCGGCTTCCATAACTATGTACGAGTAACACAGTGGAACGCTATGCATTATCTCGATCGGATTTTCTGCATTTCCCTTCTAGCGGCGCTTTAAAAGCTGCCAATAGGATAGTGTGGTGTCGGCACGCGAGCACTCTCCGACTTTGCCTAAATATTCCCTATGAGTGAGAAGTGCGTGACATCAGGGAAATTATCTTGCCTTTCCCATTCGTAGCTTTCGCGGAATAGTTGGGAGTATGCCGGATAAAAGGCTATCAACGGTATCGAAAACAGAAATAGTATAAAAGGGTACCAACGTTAATGCACACATTTTCACTTCGTCCGTTGTAGAAGGTTATGGTGACCAGGATAACCTCAATTTACATTCCCTATGCAAGGTGTGTACATAAGTATGGCACAGCAAAATTAGAGAAAAGCAAGAGCAACATGAAGGACCTTCAGCGAAGGCAGATGGTCGCGTATACCTAGAAGTCGATTCAGATGACCGCGGGAAACGGGGTTCATGACGTGTGTGTGTGTGTGTGTTTGTGTGTGTGTGTGTGTTTGTGTGTGTGCGTGTGTGCGTGCGTGCGTGCGTGCGTGCGTGCGTGCGTGCGTGCGCGCGCGCGCGTTGACGACGGCCGGCTCAGGTGGGAGAGAAGATGGAGGGAAGGGTATCTTGTTTGTTAGGGACGTCCTTTAGGAAACGTTTGTAAGAGGATCAAGGTCAGCTACAGGAAGCCCACAGTGGTCTGAGCACAAAGGTAACGATGAGCAGGCACGCGACAGGTGTACAAAGGTCAGCCACAAGCCCACAACATACAGTGGCAGAAGTGATGCCGCACGCAATCGCAGGGAGAAACGGAAGCCATGGTAACAAACTTCATCGCAAGGCTTTCAGTCACGGTGCCCGCTAACGACTTCTCTCTCTCTCTCTCTCTCTCTCTCTCTCTCTATCCCCCCTTTTTTAAAGAGCCACGCAACTGGTGCTGGTTATGGACGTCTTGACAGAGCGACAGTCAGTGGGTGCCGAAAAAACAAGTTAGGAATTGGCTAAAAGGTACTCTGTGTGCAACTGGCGTGCATTATTCTCTCGCGCAAATCACTTTCTTGGCAAGCATTTTACGACAGACGTCGTTGTTTCGTGTCGTTGTTTCTGGAATGGACTGTACGAGTCTCTGTGCCCTTGGCAACCGGTCTCGTTTATTTTAATTTTTTTATGGAATACTGCGGGCCAACATGGTCGCCCAGGCAGGAGTGGACTTGTGTACACAGTCTTGATACGAAATACAAACATTCGAAAGAGAAAGATAAAATAGAGTTGTCTCTCCACAACGATCTGCATGCATACGCACAGGAAGTGAAATCATCTGTGCTGCCCAAAGTCAGTCATTCCTTGTCATAACAAACACCCGGTTGTTCACAACACGCACTCAATATTTTTTCCTGCTATCGTAACTCAGTCAAGTACAAAATTTCAGCAAGAAGTAAGCAGTCAAAAAATTAAAAAGAAAGCAAGGAAAGGAGTGAACGTCAAAGATGCCTTCGACAGAATCACAAGTGGGAAAGATCACAGAGATATTTGAACAATTTCTTTCTTGCGACAAAACTAATATGATTGGCTCTTCCCGCAACGAATAGAAGTGGTTGCATCTGGACGTTGTGTGCAATAAACAGTCCATGTAAGCACACAGCAGATTTCTACAGATGCAAATTACATCGAACGACAGAACAGTGACGAGAAAAAATTACGCTAGTTGTAGTTAGCCACAGGCGTGTCAGCGCAGGGCTGTTCTGTGAGTTTGGACCTGGTAAACAGAGCGTAAGACGAGAACAAGTGAAAGAACTACAACACGAGCGCTGACTAACAACGTTGACTTTATTGCAACGAGGCAATGAATAGACAATAGGTTAAGCTTCACCGCATGCGCCGAGCATATGCTGAAGGATAGAAGGTATAGATAAATGTTTTTGCGTAAGAAGGATGAATCAACAAATTATAAAGGTAATTAATCCTCAACAGTGGTCTAGAAATGCGATTTCTTTTTTTGCTTAACGCTATCGAAGCCGTGTTCACGCATACAATGCCTCCTTTGTGAATAGCGCGCGCTTCGGCTGTGAAGAGAGGTATTTGGCGCTATATTGTCGCAAATGCGGCTGCAGACCGGACATTCGTGCGTGTCGGGTTATCGGCAGATACCGACACACTTGCGGGCGTTTGAGAAGCGAAGCACACGCTATTCATAAAGGAGCCAACGTATGCGCGAGCACGGCTTCAATGGCCTTAAGCAACAAACAAATCGCATTCCTAGACCGCCGCTGAGGAATAATCACCTTTGTACATCGATCATTCATCCTTTCTACACAAAAACTCTAATAAAACGCACTTTATCCTTGACGATGTGCTTGACCCACGTGGGGAAGCTGAACCTGACGTATCTATATTGCCTCGTTGCACCAAAGACAACGTTGTTAATCAGCGCTCGCGTTGTCGTTCTTTCACTTGTCCTCGTCTTACGCGATGTTTGCCCCGTCCGAATATGCAACGCCAACGAGCCCAACGTCGATCCCTCATGTAATTCTGCAAGTGTCCACCTAGAGAACATGCCCATTGCCTCTGCTGCTGAAGAGCTGATTGGCTGAAGGCGCCTGTCTCCTACTGACGCGTTCACCAGCCCAGCCAATCATAACTTCGGCAGCAGACGGAATCGACATGTCCACTAGGTGGACGCTTACACAGTACCCCTCTGATGGCCTACGGCGTGGTGGTTACACTGTGCAACAGCACAGGCCTTACGCGCACGCTATCGATGCCATTGCTTCGCGCTTCGAGCGAAACTGCAAGTAATGAGGCTGTGTACATTTATGAGCTTGTATTTGTGAATGCACAGCAAAGACGGATCAACCAATGTGGGCTTACGTGCGTGCGTGCGTGCGTGCGTGCGTGCGTTTGTGCGAGTGTTGTTCGATCCGGCGTCTTCGACGTAAACCCACCCGTTTCTTTCAGAATTCATGACCCGACTAATCTTCGTCGCATTCTTTGTTGCGATGCTTAATGGACTTTGTTTTACAGGGTAAAGAGCATGGAAGCACGGAAGCCTGCGTAACATGCTGCTTTACCAACCGTAGTGATCGCTGTATTGAGCCGCGCCACAGGCCTTGCACCTGCACGAGGTACCAAAGCAAACCCAGCATAGTATGCTTGAAATGAACGCGGAGGATACCGCGGTGGCCGGTGCAAAACATTAGCGCTTGAATGTTTCGGGGATGTATGAGCACTAGCTGTTATCTTCCGTTTCAGCGCCAATTGATCAGATAATGAGGAGGATATTTTTGGTCAACGCTGGCAGTCGACAGGATGCCGCAGCGTTTTGTAGAGTGAGAACAGATGTAGGCCGAAATAGCTCACAACCACACGTACACACGCACTCGTACCGCGGCAGGCAATGCACGTCGCATGTTTACGCAGCCAAGGCCTTTCGCTTTCCGCAGCGGTTTCCGAACGCTTTGAATGAGTCGGAATCACGTAGCTGCGTATATTTCACGCAGCAAGCTAAAACATCTTGATATCATTCCACAGCACGCGATGGAAGCACATCCAGGCAT
Source organism: Dermacentor variabilis (assembly GCF_050947875.1). Classification (NCBI taxonomy): domain Eukaryota; kingdom Metazoa; phylum Arthropoda; class Arachnida; order Ixodida; family Ixodidae; genus Dermacentor; species Dermacentor variabilis. The sequence goes on along the minus strand of NC_134574.1, from coordinate 119,544,237 downwards.
CGCCGCACCGGCTGGCGCAAACCAGAAAGGAGGAAAGGCTCACCGCATCCTTGTTGCCAGACGTTTCCTCCTCACTCCCAGAAAAAGAAAAGCTTCCTTCACTTTACGGCTCAGACTCGAGCTCATTCACCAATCGAATTGAATGACCAAATTGCTCTTATACCTCGCCGCTATTGAGAAATGAAGTTGGAATTCACAGAACCACATTGCTGGAACGAGTGTATGTACACGGTCAGCTTGAGCTCCACATGCCAGGAGATGTGAGGATGAAATGTCACTGGAGACTCCACATTTGCATTCTGTTTTAACTAACAATGACGCCACTAATCACAGCGCGATCTCCTTAAGTATAAGTGATTGCTATAACTAAGGGTCTGTGACAGAAAAAAAAAAGATTAAGACAAGAACATAATGTGCAAATTCTTGGCTACTTCACACACAAAACGCTGTCATTTACAAAAACACGCGGCGAAATTGGTGACGCCAGAAGATGACAGCGCGGTTTGCGATTGTGTGTACAAAGAAAAACATGAGTTGTTTCAGGCACTAATCTGATTAGAAGTGGTGTTTTATAGCGCAAGGACCAGGTCTGGCCAAAGAGCGCCAATTCCGGCGCTAATCTACCGTACTTCCTGAAGGTTTTCGTTTATTTTGCATACACTTGTAGTGCTCCAAATAAGATGCGTTACACGCATAGAGCAGCTTTGCGGTGCGCGCCGGCGTAATGCTTGTGTTACTGGCTCGGGTGTTTCGTCTACATATCGTCCCGTGTACATTGCTGTACTTTTTGCCGGTATTCTCTGTTCACCAGATGGCGACTGCCAGCAACTTATCGTTCCGGCGTAGGACGCTTCCTGTTCTACAATGTACGCGAGCAACGTGAAATAGACGGGAATATGTGGTGATGCATGCACTAATAGCGGATGCCGTTTACCCGTTACTTCAAATTCGACCACCGGCGTCTCTGGTAGCCGCTGTCGTTGCGATTCAAGGGTTGCTCGTCTTTCTGGGCACACGTCCACCCAATAAAGAGTTACGTTCTTCACTTACACTTTTTCTTGTTCCCCGCGGCATGACAATATAACTGTTAGTCAAAGCCCTATAGCTTCACTGTAGGATGCCAGAAATATTTGAATATCACAATGCACTGTAATTTTTCCGCGCTGTATAGTGAATTAGGTCATGCCAACAAAGCCAAGTATATGTACCACTTCGAAAAACACGTGGTGCATTGACGACGACGGGACTAACAACTTCAATGGAACATTAAAAAAAATTCAGGCAGAAGACATCTTTCATGTCTTTCCATGTAGGCGAAGTCTTAGTTTTCGAGCATTATGCAATCAAACGCACCACAGCATATGCATACAGGTTAAATATTACGACCTGTCCATAGGTTAGGATCCTTGCGCGATTGCGCATAATATTGTTGTGTCGGCGGTGAAGTAAAATGCGTTCTACACGGCATTAATGTGGACAATCCTTCTGAGGCACATGTGATCATGCTATCATTAGCCGCGACGATCTACGCGCGGGTGCGCATATAGATGACGGCTGCTGCAACTAAACTAGGAACGGCGATGACGTCAACGGCAGTGGGTCTGACGCCTTCGTTTAGCGGAGCGTTTCAGCGACAAACCCCACGTGCCACGCTGCAATCACTATGGGAGCTCAACTCGGGCGCAGTCCCGAACGAGGATATGTTCCGGAGTGGTGGTTTGAATATCGCCACCTCGTTGGTCACGCTGCACTGGGCAACTGGGCAGGTCGGCGCCGCCACAGTCAACCGTGGATACGATGGCGTGAAAAAGCACGCGACGCATCTCATGCGCATCAAAGGGCAGGCGCTTTAGAATGCCACATTGTGAGCATTATCTTCGTCAGATCTTGTGTCGTGCACTTGAGGACCCGAGCAATAAGTAAAAAAAAAGAAACTAGGAGGGAGCCCGACATCAGGTAGCTTGCCTTGTGTCAAGCCATCCTTCTGTCACGCCACCCCTTATCTCCTATAGTCCGCATGAGCGTCGACTTCTGGGAAGTTGACTTTCCCCTGTTGCTGGACCTCTTAAGGCATTGTTTGGTTTGCGGCAGTTCTTAGTGACGTCCTCGATCGTCCCTACCCGCCGTGGTTGCGTAGTGGCTATGGCATTGCGCTGGTAAACACGAGGTCGCGGCACCAAATTCCGACCACGGCGGTCGCATTTCGATGGGGACTAAGTGCAAAGACGCCCGTGTGCTTCTTTTTAGGTGCACGTTAAAAAACCCCACGTTGTCCAAATTAATCCGGAGTCAGACCGTGGTTTTGGCACGTAGAACCCCCTAATTTAAACTAATGTTTAATCGATCGTTCCGATCGACCATTGCCATCCGCTTTCCGTTGTGCTCGCTCCCGTCCTGTCAGCGTGCTCGGCGGTTAGAAGTTGCCGATGTCGTATGGCGTGGCGAGGGCCTATTTCCCACGTGCTTTTCATTTGAATGTTTAATGACTTGGCTTCAAGATTGAATGTTGTCATGTGACACTCCCTCCTGGTGTTTTTCATTCCTCCATGACAGTAGCCGAAGGACCTTCTCCAAGGCGTTTTCACCGCGGAGTTTTCCACCAAACGTGATAAAGATGACCCTGCTGCGGTGATCTCTCAGCTACCGTGCGAAGCATGGGTAGTATAGATGAGCTTGCGTAGCCTTTGTAATTGTGGCTTGGACCATACTTGTGACGTTATCTATAGCACTTCATCTTCTTAACTTCTAAGAGCACATTGTGTTTTAGACACAATGTGTCGTTTTTAGACACAATGATACTTGCTAAATATGATGAGTCTATATTTGAGAAGCATCTAAGGAGGTTTCTACAAATTCAAGAACATGTGCCAGTACTGCTACAAACCTAGAGCTGCTGTACCACGCTTCTAGTGCCCCATAATTTGAGGCGTTTTCTTTTCGTGCCTTGACAGAATACTTTGGGTTCTTGCGCGATGGCGATGTTGTTTTTCTTTTCCTTGGCTCGTTCTATTGCTTACATTTTTTTCTTCACAGATTGCACCTGTTTGAGCATGCCAATATCTCGAAAACATGTGCCTAGTTAATTAATTATGTAATTATGGGGTTTTACGTGCCAAAACCACTTTCTAATTATGAGGCACGCAGTAGTGGAGTACTCCGGAAATTTCGACCACCTGGGGTTTTTTAACGTGCACCTAAATCTAAGCACACGGATGTTTTCGCAATTCGCCCCAATCGAAATGCGGCCGCCGTGGCCGGGATTCGATCCCGCAACCTCGTGCTCAGCTGCCGAACACCATAGCCACTGAGCAACCACGGCGGGTATGTGCCTATAGCTGGTAAACGTTCACGTTGTAAAAACAGCATGAAAACAGACGAGGGCTATATGAGGACTACCTTACGAGGGCTGCCTTTTACTTAGTCGTTGTCTATATACCTACGCGCTATTTGTCCAATACGTATACTGTCACTATAGGCATGCCCCTACTCAGTTATTATCAAAATATTTCTCGTTAGGAGCTACTATAGGCTCCTAATCAGGGACGTTTATGGTCGTTGGCTGCGTCAGTTAGGGGACACACCTCAGGAAATCTTGTCGCTCTAAAGCCACGTAGATTCATGAGTGTACGCACCTCTTCCCTTTCACGATCTCTAACACACCCGACCTGCTACAAGAAAACTGCGATTAACAGGGTGTGTCCACAAATATCCTCTCGGTAACATCCCTGAATATACTCCTCTATTTCTCTCTCTCTCTCTCTCTGTGTCTTAGGTCACATTTACACCAGCGGCACAAAGCGTGCACGACTGACGGGGACTGGACACCAAGTCCGTGGCTCGTGTACCGACTTGTCTCAACACCGACAAAGCGCGAACGTTCCTGTCGCCAAACCGAAACTTCCCGCGATCGGTACCGCTCGCGGCCGGTCACGCAAAGAATCGCCACGCCAGTAACCGTCACCGTATTCCGAACTCCTGCTTCTGCGCCGCCGATTGGTCGCTCATTGGATCAGAAGCTCTGCTACTCCGATGGGCGAGCTGAAAAAAAAAAAAATCGAACAGCGGGCGACTGAACCAAAAACAGCCGCTTGTGATCCAAGGGGGGCCAACTTCGTCGTGCGGCTTCCGTGATTTGCCGGTGGGAACGCCGCCATAGAGCTTTTTTTCGTCGACGCTTTTGACGAACGCGTCGCAGTGTCGTACCGCAAGACGCGAGCGCGCGCTTAGCAACAGCCGTGAGAGCCCGGCGTGTTTCATGAACGCAGGCGCAAATGACGTTCGCGTCGCCCTGAAGCGTCAGGCCGTGACTTGCTGTCGAGCCGCTTACGCCAGACGGAGCTTTATTATAGGCGCAGGTGCATAGCATGATAATAAGGCACTCGCAGCGTACGAACAAAAGACGCGGGAACGGCTTGCCACGTGGAGTACACGTGATGGCACCACTGCGCGGAGAGGGGAATGCGGATTAAGACGAGGAAAAAAAAATGAATAAGAAATGAAACAAATAGATTGATGGGTAAGTGCTGTTCCACACGCCCCGTTGGAATGCGCTGGATTCCTCAGTGCCGGATTAATACGCATGTTCATGACTAACTGCAGCGCTATGCTGGATAAATATTTGAGATATGTTGCAGAAATATTTTGGTTGCTCTAAATTGCAGCGATGATTTAGCTGGGTGTTGCTGTGCCTATGTATAGGGTGTGTGTGTTTTTTTTTTAGCTGCACCAAGTTTTTCAGAGATTACTTGTGGCAGATAACCCAATTCTAACCCTTGATTTAAATTTCTAGATGAGGCGGCCATTACGTTTACGAGAGATTGAAATGTTCCGTGGAATAATACTTGTAATTACAATAATTATTTTTTGAATTAATTACCTTGTACCACATATTTCTATCTACGAATTATAGTCGTGGTGCATTTCGTGGGACACATTGAAATTTAATCTCTCGGAATCAGTGCTGTCCAGAGAATTCTTTCCAAGTCGACGCGCCGTGTGAACTCAGCGGCTCATATCGATACACACAATAAGCGACTCTACCGATTCGCTAAGGGAGATACCTTGAAAGCAATTATCAGTTCGTATAGTAAGGTCAGGGTCCTGCTTTAGTATCGATCGAAGGACCGTGGCACAGTTATACCGCCTGAGAGCCACTAACACTTGCGCAAAAAGAATTGGCGGTTTCCCCAGGAGGCGAATCCCTGAAAACAATTTCGAGGTTTAAGCGTTGAGCCGCAGCTCCGCGGCCGATCTTCGATAACAAGTGCAGGAGGCACGCTTCGTGCGACCAGACATGTGACACAACAGCTGCTGCGCAGCAGGAACAGCACCCCGGCGGACAACATGCGTCTCAGCGCGCTGCCGCGATTTGGAAGCCCGGCAGAGGGCATTACGGGTGTTGCGTGCCTCGATGATACGCGAGATGAGACCGACGGAAAAAAAATCAAAGCATCGGCGTTTGTCAGCGCTCAGTGAAAAGAAGAGGAAGTTTTGGCTTGGCACGCTTACTGTATGTTCTACTGAAACCGGTGTACAGGGTCTTTCAGCTAAATTTAGCCAAAGTTTAAAGATATGCCGATGCACTCTAAGAAGACGCGACCAAGTGCATGTTGCTAGCTTTTGTATGTAGTCTGTCACCCTACTTTTGCATTTTGCTTAATTACATAATTAGTATAGATTAATTAACCAACTTCTGAAGCAACGAAGCCAGGCAAGAAAATTCAATCAGAAAGTGGTAGAGCGCTCTGCAAAACCTCCGATTAGACAGTTTGTAACTTTATATCTGTTGAGTATTAGTGGTCTTCACCTTACTACGGATGCCGGCGAAATACACACACACACACAAAAGAACACCCAGTGATATACGCGCTTGCGCGCCGTGATTGTAGCGCTCCCAGACTGTCGGCGTTGTTGCGTACTCCAGTGTAGCGTATCGTACTGCTGCCGAGAAGTAGCGACGCCTGCTCGACCGACGTTACTTATTGGGTAGGGTGGCGTTATCGGCGGGCTGCAGGCATCCGGTAGACCATGGCGACCAGGCAAGGGCGAGACGATTTCTAGTGCGAAACTTGCACGGTTTATTCAAAGGTAGATGAAAGAAAATGAGAAGAGCATGAAGTGATGAAAGATAATAAGAAGAGCATGAAGTGATTAAAAGTACATTTCGAAGCCCCTTAAATAGGCTCGCTACAATCGTGGGGCGGGATCTTGCTTCCGTGGACGTCACGTGACCGGCACAGAAAGAGGCTCCTCCTCCTCCGGTTATACCGAGCCTGCTGCAGAGAGGAGGTAGTGACGCCTCCTGGAATTGTAGACGCATGTCCGTCTCTTCTGCGCGTGACGGGTTCGTGGAAGCTCTCCTCGAGGTCGAATTCGAGGAAAGGGCCTCTCTAAACAAACACACACACACACACACACACACACACACACACACACACACGCACGCACACGCACACACACACACACACACACACACACACACACACACACACACACACACACACACACACACACACACACACACACACACACACACACACACACACACACACACACACACACACACACAAAAGAGGCCTGTACACTTCCGGCAGCTTCCGGCAGATACTCGAAATGGTCATGGCGACTTAGAAAATCACGCTTCATTTAGATGAGGCCTGGTCGAAAAAGGTCGGATGAGAGAAAGTTCATTCTGCACGTGGATCAGGACGCCCACAATAGCAGGCGAAGTCACGCCTCATTTCGACGAGGCAGGGTGAGATGGTCGGGTGAAATTCCTTTCAACACGTGGTGTCAGACGCCAACGCTAACAGCGTACAAACGAGCATAGCACCTAGCACCTACCGGCACTGTTGCCGCTCAAAAGGTGACAGGGCAGTGGCGAAGGCGTTGGCTGTGCGATTTACGTCAGCGACGTGCTTCTCTCGCGGCGGTTCATGATAGCGATAAGCAGACGCAGCGGCAGCACACCCGGCTAAATGCTACGTTCGTTTGCGCGCGGAACGTTTGGGAGCAGTGCAATCAGGATGCGCAAGCGGGCGTGTCACGTGGTGTTTTTTTATATTTCGCGGGCCCCCATCTTCAGTAAGCTGAGAAACACTTATACTTGAGAGATAGAGAGACAAACTGTTTATTTGGACGTTTTGAAACCACTCTGCAACTTTCTAATCGGAATATCTTTCCTTACTTCGTTGATTCAGAAGTTGGTCAATTAACCTATAAATTGTGTAATTAAGCAAAATACAAAAGAAAGTGTGACACACTACATACAAAAGTGAGCAACATGCATTTGGTCGCGTCGTATTAGAGTGCATCGGCATATTTTTAAACTCTAGCTACAGTTGGCTGAAACGCCCTGTACACGAACCACGGTGAGGTA